>NC_056631.2:172874021-173474021 GCF_002870075.4 Lactuca sativa
AGGTTGGACCAAGAGTACCTGGATTTGACGCAAGGTTCTGAGATGGTGAAAAAGATCACCAAGATGTTCATAGAGAGGGTTATGTTCTGTCCTGAGTTTGCTGCATCTAAGCAGGCTCAAATGACCCGTTACTTAAGAATGCTCAAGACGGAGATCAGACAGTGTCTTTCTACTCAGTGCTATGGTACATTGTTGGAGGCCGTTAGGTAGCGTGAGATTGAGATTGATCTGCAGAAGAAGGAGCAGAGGCCGGACCCGACGCAGTCGTAGCCTGTGCCAAAGCAGTTTAAGACCGTTGATGTCGGATCAGGGGTCCGGAAGGGCTCCACTTCTGTGAAGTACGACAAGGTGCATGAGGGTGCTTTCCAATCATCATCTGGGTACCACAATGGTGGCCGACAGGGCCATATGGCAAAGGATTGCCGCTAGAAAACTCCAACACTCAGTTGCATGATTTGTTATCATTGTGACCAGGTTGGCCATGTGAAGGCCAACTGCCCATCACTTGTTGCTAGGCTGGCGCAAGTTCCAGCGCCGACTTCTTTGAGGATCATAGATGGGATTCAGGGTAGAGTGGAGCCCCCGAGGGCTCGAGGTCGCATTTTCCAACTTACTGGAGAGGAGGACAGTGCAACTCCATATGTTGTGATGGGTATGGTTCTATCTTATTTTGTTGATTATGTTTTGTGTTATGCTTATGTTTATACCTTTTTTAGGTACGCTCCTAGTGAACTCTTTGCTTGCTCTAGTGTTGTTTGACTCGGGTGCGAGTCGATCTTTTGTGTCTCGATTGTTCAGTAGGGAGTTTGATATGCCTATAGGGGAGTCAGAGTGTCCGTTGCAAGTCTCTATCGCCAACAAACATGGGGTTTCTGCATCATCAGTATATCAGGGTTGTATTCTAGAGATTTGCGGGGTGCCTTATGCGATCGATTTGATCCCTATCCTCATGGGGGATGTCTAGGTGATTGTGGCTATGGATTGGCTAAGCCGTTTCGGTGCTATGATTGATTGTAAGGGCCAGCACATGGTAGTTCGAAACCCAAGTGGGGGAGAATTGGTTATCTATGGAGAGAGCACCAAGATAGGTTCAAGGTTTTGTTTTGTAGTCAGGGCTCGACAGTATATTCAACACGAGTGTGCAGGTTATTTAGCTTATGTGGTGGATACACGTGTTGGTGATCAGGTTTCAGTTTTAGAGGTCCCAATTGTCAGGGAGTTTATCGGTGTATTTCTAGAGGAGTTACATGTTGTGCCTCCTAAGAGGCATGTCGAGTTCAGGATTGAAGTCATGCTAGCTGCGGCCCCGATTGCGAAGGTGTCGTACTACTTGGCACCTCCTGAGATACATTAATTGTCATATCATCTATAGGAGCTCTTAGGCAAGCAATTTATCAGACCGACTAGTTCTACGTGGGGAGCGCCGATTTTATTTGTCAAGAAGAAGGATGGTTCACACGGGATGTGTATTGATTATCAGGAGTTAGGGATGTGCGTTTGAACCGAATACCCGAACCGAAACCGAAACTCGGACCAGACCAACCCGAATTAGGACCGAATAAGTTATTTGGGTCGGTTCTCGGGTATCTATTTTTGCCCAGTTCGGGTTTCGGGTTATTCGGTTCAGGTTACCCGAATAAAAGTTTAATCGAGCCAAAAAGACCGACCCGGAAAATGAATAGTCACTTGAACCGAACAACCCAAATAAACTGAAATGACCCAAATAACCCAGATAAACCAAATAACCCAAAATAAGGAAATTCTATATTTAGCTCAAGAAAAAATATATTAGATTCATATTTTTTTTCTTAAACTAGATATAGAATTTCCTTATTTGGGTTATTCGGGTCATTTCGGTTTATTTGGGTTATTCGGGTTAATTCGGTTTATTTGGGTTATTCGGATCAAAAACATAATTTAAATGTTTATTAGGGTTATTTCGATCCTTTCAGGTTAATAACCGAATCGAAACCCGTATTACCCGAACTGAACGGGTCCGTATTAGAATAATCAGTCCGGGTTTCGGTTCCTATTTTTCATCCATTTCGGGTTCGGGTCGGTTCAGGTTGGTTCCAGACTGAAGCACATCCCTACCGGGAGTTGAGCAAGATAATGGTGAAGAAACACTATCCCCATCCACGGATTGGTGATCTCTTTGATTAGTTGCAGGGAGCATCTTGGTTCTCCAAGATAGATCCGAGGTCCGGGTACCATCAAGTCAGGGTGAGAGAGGAAGACGTGGAAAAGACTGCGTTCCGAGTTCGTGGTGATTCCGTTCGTGCTCACCAATGTGCCTGCGCTATTTTTGGATTTGATGAATCGAATATGCAGGCTGATGCTTGATTGTTCGGTTATTGTGTTTATTGATGATATCTTGGTGTATACCAAGACCAGAGAGCAACATGAGGAGCATCTTCACCAACTTCTCGGGGTTTTGAGGTGATAATGACCTTATGCTAAGTTCTCAAATTGAGAGTTTTGGTTACGAGAGGTTTAGTTCCTTGGACACCTCATTAACCAGGGTGAGATATTAGTCGATCCGACCAAGATCGAGGCAGTGATGCAGTGGGAGTTTCCGAAATTTCCTTCGAATATCAGGAGTTTCTTGGGGTTGGCAGAGTACTATCGTAGATTCATTCAGGATTTCTCCAGGATTTCTCCAAGGAAGGTGGTGGATTTCTGGCGGGACACTGAGCAACAGTCAGCATTTGAGACCCTTCGGCAAAGATTATGTGAGGCCCCAGTTTTGACCCTCCCTGAGGGAATTGAGGATTCATGGTATTCGGTGATGCTTCCATCACTGGGTTGGGGGCGATCCTCATGCAGAGAGGACGGGTGATAGAATATGCTTCGCGACATTTGAAGCCGCACGAGACAAGGTACCCCACGCATGATCTGGAGCTGGGGTCAGCGGTTTTTGCCCTCAAGATTTGGAGGTATTATCTTTATAGGGTCCACTGTACTATCTACACACATCACATGAGTTTTAGGCATATTATGGATCAGCCGAACCTGAACATGAGGCAACGCAGGTGGCTGGATGTAGTCAAGGATTATGACTGCGGGATCCTTTACCATCCGTGTAAAGCAAATGTGGTGGCAAATGCGTTGAGTCGCACATCCGCTGGGTCTTCATATGGGGTATCATGTATGAGGATATATGTGGACTCTACTCTTTTGGGATTGATTAAGGAGGCACAGGCCAAGGGTGTTCGGGAAGAGAACTAGAAGATAGAGAGGATCAGGGGCAAGATCGCCAGATTAGTTCCAGATAGTCGTGGATTGTTGGCCTGTTGTAGTTGGGTATGGGTTCCTATGTCTGGTAGGGTCAGACAGATTGTGTTGGAGGAGGCTCATAAGTCTCGTTTTCTATCCATCTGGGGGCCACCAATATATATTGAGATCTGAGATTGAGTTATTGGTGGCCGTGTATGAAGAAAAAGAGATAGTCTGGTACGTGGAGAGGTGCTTAACCTGCAGGATGGTCAGGGCCGAGCATCAGAGGCTGCATGGCAATCTCCAGCCTCTGGAGGTTCCCATGTGGAAATGGGAGAAGATTTCAATGGACTTCATTACCAAGTTTTCGAAGACGACAAAGGGTTTTGATGCGATTTGGGTCATCGTGGATCGATTAACCAAAAGTGCCCACTTCCTGGCGATTCAGGAGAGTTCTTCGGCTGAGAAGTTGGTCGATGTGTATATTCGCGAGATCCTTGCTCACCATGGGGCTCCGATCTCTATTGTTTCGGACCATGATGTTCGGCTCACCTCCCGTTTTTAGCAGAAGTTCCATGAGGAACTGGGCACGAGGTTACACATCACAACTTATCATCCGCACACCGACACTCTGAGTAAGCAGATGATACAAACCCTTGAGGATATGTTGTGGACCTATATCATTAATTTTGGTGGGATATGTGACTCCTACCTACCTATCAAAGTTCTCCTACAACAACATATTTCACTCCATCATTGTTGCTTCGCCTTTTGAGCTCTTTTATGGGCGGAGATGTCGTACCCCAGCCTGCTGGGGCGAGATTGGTCACAAGGTTATAGGGCAGACCGAGGTGGTCGTTCAGACTAAGAATATGATTAAATAGATCAAACAGAGGTTGCAGACTGCTCAAATTCGGTAGAACAACTATGCCGATCGGTGCCGATCCTAGTTGGCAATTCAGGTTGACGACATGGTGCTACTAAAAGTATCACCTTAGAAAGGTTTGATTCGCTTCAGGAAGAAGGGGAAATTGGTTCCTCGAAATATTGAGCCATTTCGGGTTATTTCAGGGTTGGCATGGTTTCTTATAGATTGGATTTTCCTGAGGAGCTCAGTCAGATTCACAACACTTTCCATGTTTCCCACCAGCGAAAGTTCAATTGGATGAGGACGCGGTGGTTTCATTGGTTGATATTCAGGTTGATAAGCACCTGAATTATGTTGAGAGGCCTATAGCTATTCTGGAAAGGAAGGTAAAGGTGTTGTGTAGCAAGGAAGCACCTTTGGTAAAGGTATGATAGCAGCCCCGGAGGGGCTCCGATTGGATCTGGGAGCTGGAGGCTGATATGCGGGAGCATTACCCAGATTTGTTCGCCGCAACAGACTTCGATGGAACAGTCTAGTTTAAGTGGGTTAGAGTTGTAACACCCTGATCTGCAGGTATGAAAATTATTCCATTTTGCATGATTTTCCTCTGAAACACGGCATGGTGAAGCCTCACAAGGGCGTGCTGAGGAACTTTTTGGCCACATGTTTTTATGGATCAACATGGCGTGTTGGTCGGAAAATATGGCGTGTTGGTGGCTGTTTGAGAAAACCCTAATTTTCAGGGTTTTGCACCCTATATAATCTCCTTAGGTCCTATTGGAGTGGTCTTTTATCAGCCTCAAACTCCCCATATCGACCCTTGAGAAGCTTATTCATCTTTCCCTCTTATTTGTGAGGTAGTATGGTGTTTTGGAGCCAAAGAAGGAAGTTGTTGGAATAAAGAAGTAAGTATCCAGCAAGCAAGCCCTCATCTTTCAGTTTGGCACTCTTTTGGACCTTTGTAAGTGACTAAGATCCGATTTTTATTCCTTTATGTTTCTATATCTTGAGTTTTGTCCCTTTTTCTTGTTGGTCTTGAGTGAGGGAATGGTTGGATCTCATAAAGTTAGCAACTTTGTGAATCTCCAAGTTTAAGTGACCTTGTAGACTCTTGGATTTGGCCTATAATCAAGTTTTGATGCCATGCATGGAGAGTAGGTCATAAATCCCCATTTTTGACCTATTTTAGGTTCCAGTTATGTATTGGACATGTATTTTTATAAAGAACCGAATTTTGGGAAGGTTTTGGTGCTAGAATCTATTATAGAAAGGATGGGTTTCAAACTTCAAGGATTTAGTGCTTACTGGTTAATCCCTTGAATCTTCAAGCCTTGTGGTTAGGTTTTCGGACCCTTGGAGTAGTTCCAATGTCCCTTGGATAAAGTTGGAAACTTTATTCTTTTTGTTAGCATTTGGGTCTAGATATGAGCCTTGGAGTCCCTGGAATCGAAAAATACAGCTGAATGTATTAAACTGCTGGAACTTGGGTAAACACGACTGTTGACCTTGACCGTTGACTTTGACTTTGACCAAGTTTGACCTTGAGGGTATTTCGGGTATTGCTGAGATTTTGATGGAATTGGTCATTTGATGGGTGTAGGCATTTGAGTTGAGAGTTGAGATTTGGAGTCGAACCTTATCAGTTCTATGCTACTTGTGAGGTGAGTTTTCCTCACTATACTTTCGGGTTGAAGGCACCAAGGTCAGCCCATTGGTTTGATAATCTCATATTGTTGATATGTTGAGTATGGGATAGATACGCATGTTAGTTTTGATATGCTAGTATGGTAGATCTATAGGACTACCTGTGATATTGTCCGTTTATCTGTATATGATATTTTATGTTATATGTCGACATATTGTGTTGCACCCCAAACCGGAATGGCAGAAATGTTCAAGGGTGGATGATGTCATGTATAGTGTCAAAAAAATTGTGTGATAGTAATCAAAGCAACGACAACCATTGTATTAATAATAAAGTGTTTACATTGTATTCAAATCACAACTTGATTGACTCCAAAAGTAAATATCAAAACAAAAACTTGAAGCTACTATGCTCCAACTTCACAAAACCTACGCGTGTACCTGACTACTGTTTTCCTGTGAATACAAGTGATTATGAAAGTGTATCAACATTAAAGTTGGTGAGTTCATAAGAACTTTTGTTGTAGAAAGTATATCCTTTGTTCTTTGGAAAATGTTACTGTGTTCCTCCAGAAAATCCTATATTTTTCTTATTAGCTGAATGGAATATAGTCTTAGTACCTTAAGACAAAAATTGTACAAGTTTCTTATACTTAAAGAATGATTCTTTGAAATTATATAAGTAATTGTATTTGTTTCCAGAAAATCTTATATTTTCTATAGAGATGAGTTGTGGCCTTTAATGTTCCCAGACCGAAAGATGCAAGTATAAATGCCATACTTAGTTTGATAACATGTAGTTTTATTCTTAAGTAAAACTAGTTGAAGATGTGTTTGCCTCATAAAATAATGATGTTTATCCTAGAAAATCCTATATTTTCCATGTGTTGAGTTCTAGTCTAATATAATCCAAGACCGAAAAGTACAAGTATTTTCAATACTTAAAATAGTTATATCCAGTTTTATTTATATATAAAGCTATTTGAAGAGATGTATTTTCATGTAAAAATCCACGTATAGTCGTTTATCATGTGAGTTTTCATTTATTTATAAGGCCGTTGAAGAGCCGTGTTTTCGCATAAAAATAAGTATATTGACAGTTTCACGTAAAATAATGTATTATCGTTTATCATGTGAGTTCTCATAACTGTGCTAACTAATGATTTTCATGTCGCGATGTTCTTCAAGCGTCGTCATGTTTGATATTTGTCACCCATAACCTGCCGGTCGTGCTGTAGCTAACAACCAGGGTGCGGGGTCATCAATCTTGTATAGATATATACACAAGTATCACGCTCTCCGAAGGGAGATTCATGTTATAAAACATGACTTCCATGTATACCTTGGTAGGTATAACGATGACAATGTCCCACAAATTTCCAACGAGTTTACGTATTTTTGAAAGGAAACCGTTCGTATATAAAATTGTTACCTCTTTTGTAATAGTTATAAAATATACAAATAATCGTATTTTTATATAATCGTTTCTTGGTCCCGAAAGGGTAAAAATAATATGAATGTTTTCCAAACTATACCTATTATAGTTTAACATGTATTATTTCGTTGAAAATGATACCCATTTTGTTGTAACGTATTTTGCGTGTAACCGTTTACAAATTTGGTTTATCTACGTAAAAGATATTTAAACTTAATAAAACATAAAACGATGATTTGTATATTAACACAATTTTTCTTGTGTTTTACATGTATCCCCCCCCTAAAATATGTAAAAAGTTATTGAAAAGAAGAGGGGTATGAACTCACCTTATGTGTGTTTTTTTACTAGATATTGAGATGAAAGCGGTGGACTTCGATTTAGAATGCGAAATGATAGTTGTATCCTAATGTTTAAACACATAATAATGTGTGATTGTGATGATAATAATCATAAGTTGGTCGTGAAAACACTAGATTTCTAAGCCTCATAGAAGAATGTTTGTGAAGAACTTAAGAGAAAAGAGGTTTGATATATTTAGAGAATTTGTGGATGTTTACTTTTCACTGGAAGTGTGAAATGAAGAATTATCTTAATTTACTAACTTAAATAGGAAGCAAAGATAGGCGGTGAGGTGATGTTTTCGTTGAAAACTGTATTTAATCATAGTGAGAAGTTAAATTGGCAAAATATCTAGATATTATGGGGAGTTTTCGGATGAACACTTATGTATAAGGGGTGTTTATGGATTTGGCATTTAAGAATGGGGTGTTTTCGTTTCCACCTTATTGATTTTTCACCCAAAATGGGCTTCATAAATGAGTTTTCGGGTTTTGGCCAATGAAAACACTAATTTGAAACCTTCCTAATCCGTAAACCCTTCTTGAATTAATTCCAATTCCGTAAAATCCATATTGAATTGATTACATTGGGTGAAAACCCATTTGTGAGGGTTATTTATGTTTGAAACCCTTAATCTTTTAACTTATTTTTATTTATACTACTCTAATTTAGCTTAGGTGTCAATTCATCCTTCGTTTTTTAACTCTTTAAACTTATCATATTGACTTGTGTTAACTCCATTTGACTCCTTAAGGCTTGTTGACTTTATTTTCCTTTCAAAGGTCCATTACAACTTGGCTTTCAAAAGTGTATATACATATGAACTTGTATAAGCATATATATATATATATATATATATATATATATATATATATATATATATATATATATACATCAATGTTCCGTTGCATCAAGTGTGTTGTGAATCAACTGATACATGGGTGAAGTTTATGCCGAGTTTGCTCTAGGATTTTTCTGGTTGTCACATCATTCCCCTATTAGAGGAAATTTTGTACCGAAATTTGAATTTTAAGTGGGACTTCAAGTGTTTGAGGAAAAGATGTGGGTATTTGTATTTTATATGATCTTCTTGTTCCCTTGTGAACTCAGGTCCTTGTTTGGCATTCCAGTGGATTATCACTGTTGATGTGCGGCTTTGTTTCGCTCTCTTGATTCTCCCAGTCTATGTTCTCTCTCTCTAGAACACCTTCAAAATGCACACACTTAAGCTCCTCTAGTGTTCATCACTCTATTCCTCACACCCTCACCCATATATATATATATACACACACACATGAGAATATGGGCCGTAAGCAGGGTTTATGGCAGTAAATGGGTTTACGGCCGTAAACTCACTCACCGACCGTAAACAGCTAAACAATACATAAAAATTCAATTTCTCAGAAAAGCAAAGTATAAACCATATTTTTACCCAACAATGTCCCCCTTGGTTTATAGCTTTCTTTTCTTTTCTTAAATGACCCAACAAGCTCCCCTAAGAAGTAGCTGGCTTTTCTTGTTAATCTTCATTGGGAACTTGGCTTCAGCATTAATCTTCAAATTGTTCACAGCTTCAAGATGAACTTGATGGATCTTCAATGAATGATTTCATATTGAGCGGTTGGACTTTTCTTCAGAATTTGGCTTTGAACGCACGTCGGGTGAGGAGGCTTGATGTACTGATTCTTGAAAGATAGCACTTCCAGCTTGAGAATCTTCAGAGAGAACATCAGAGAGAACAAATCTTATGGATCACTTCAGCAGGTTTAAGATAGCAGCAGACTAATTGAGGAGGCTTCAATGCAATCCGTCACATATTCTTCAATTTTAGCTTCACCTTGCTTCTGGGGTTGAAAGATTAAATGTCGAAAGAATAATCTTCATTTCTTGCTCCTTCGAATGTGAATTCTTCGATGCTCACGGATGAAGCCTTGACTCAGAAATCTTCGACACAAACTTCATGAGTCTTATCTAAACCTGAAATCACTTTTCAAGACAAAACAAAACTAAAAGAAAACTTGGCACAGAAACAAAAATATTTTTGGATTTTTGATTTTCTTGAACAAGAAATAAAACATAAATAACACTATTTTTTTTTGGATTTTTAATTTTCTGATTATGTTTGGGTTTTAATTTTTTTTAATTCTCCCCTAATATTTAAATTAGAAGAAACTATGAACAAATTTAACAAAAATAAAATGATATCTAACTTTAAGAATGATTTGGGATCAAAGTTTTTAGACAGCCTTAATCCGCTTGTTGGTACCTTCTATCTTCATGTCTTTGTCTGGTCGATCACCGGTATTGTTGTCCACTTAAACACGAAAAATTGTGACAAAATTAGGACATACTATTAGTTATAAGACAAAGTGATCCTAAGTTCCTACAAAATATTTCTTAAGGACCATTCAGCTGACGACGACCAGGGATATTGTTGTCCACCTAAATTGAGTAGCGAGATCTATAGACAATCTATGAGTGTTCAATGTTAATTTTACTGGAACATGTTTCCCGCTTCCTGATATGCCCCAGTAATCAAGGACTTCCAGAGTACTCCTTACATCGGGCGAACAGACAATCATTAGGAGAGAAGATAGATTTAGATTAATATCAATTATAGTTTTTAGAGGGATTGAGAAGTAGAAGGTTGCATATGCTGTGTACCAGGTTGGATTGTTAATCACGCAAAGGAGACAACATATGGCTCATAGATAAGAAGAGTTTCATAGATATAATATGCAGAGAAATGGATTTGCATATGTTATAGTCCAGGTCGGATTTTGAGTTACGCTGAGGAGGTAACATATGACTAACAGACAGATAGAGAAAGAAAACAATTTTCTACATACCTAATTCATCGGAATTTACCAGTCGTCCCATCAGAGTTAACGACATAATCCGCACATCGAGGAAAAGTTAAACCACGGTTCCAGATACAGGTTCATTTAATGTGACGAGTAGATTCCCATATATATCTCCCTGCTCAACCTATCCAAGCATCGTATTGTCAGTCTAACCAGATCTAACTAGGTCAAGATTTTTCAAGTCTATGAATTCCTTAAGTTCAACTTTGCCTAGTCATGTCCATTTAGAATCTTTCGTGCCTACCAACGCGTCAAACCCAAAGCATAGACAATTCAATTTTGGGTATGTTACGCAGACTCAGATTGCCTGTTATCACTTGATAATATCACTTCCCAAAACATCTCCCTCAAGCACATTTCATAACCAACATTTTTTTTTGATTTTTTGACTTTCTAGTGTTTTTGGATTTTTGAAACTTTTCGAATTTTTTTGTTTTGTTTTTATTTCTCCCCCTTAATTTGTGCATATGAGAGAAACGAAAGTAAATGCGCAAATTTAAACTATCCTAAAACAAAAATTAGTCTTTAAAGCGTATCAACTTAAGAAAAACTCAGGAGTATAGAGAAGAAAACTCAAACCGTAAGTCACCAATTGAATTTGCATCCAGAAGGTCTGAGAACAGCACGCGTAATCTCAGAACATATCCGAAAATTCTTCACGTCATTAAGCACTAACCCCATGAGTGATCTCTTCCTTTCTTCCTTTCCCGCAAAGGACACATTCTCCCAAACAATGCTCTGAGTGTTGTATAGTTGAGAGATGTCTCCTATCATGTGCCAGGAACAGCCACTACCAACAAACCGAAGTCTGATGACATGCCTCCATAGCTGCTCCGACACAGAGAGGGATCAGTTGGTCTTTGGAACCCAGTCCATTTTGAAACTGGGTTGACCTTTGTCATCCACTCTCTCCCATGACATATCCTGTTTATCACAAAAAGAAGATGAAGAAATATTAGAGTCATTAGTTGATTTGGGAGAGTGAGCCTTTGGAACCCATTTGTAGTTTGGTTTAACCCATTTCTTTTTCGATTTGATGGGTGGATCAGTACTTGCATTGGAACTTGAAGCCGATCTTCGAGATGACTTTGATTTTGACTTCACGGGATCATCTCTTTGATTTGGCTTCTTGGCCGGTATTCCATTCTTGCCCGTGGGATTCAGATTCTTGGCCTTTTGGGTTTGATTATTGGCCTTCTGCGCGTTCCAGTCATCATGGTCTGAACGTGACCTTGAGGAGTTTCTTTTGAAGTATCTCCCTCTTGGCGCGTTCTGCCAGCCTTGTGCATAATAGGGAACGTATGGGCGGTTTGGACAATTTCGGGCAATGTGTCCAGGTGTTCCACAGTGAAAACATGTATTTTTCTTCACTGTGAAGTTGTTTCTTCCTGCCCCTGGTGGCGTGTCTTTGCCTTGTTCTTGCTTTTCCCACACGCACAGTTGCATCATGCGTTCTGTTTAACTTGATTTGGTGGCCTGTACTTCTCAACAACAGGTTGATCAGAAGCAACTGAGTTCGATGCAACAGATTCAGAGCTCAAGGAGATGTTGTTTTCTTCAGTGGTGTACTCCTTGTTCTCATCCTCTGCTACTTTACCTGCACACGAATTAGATGTGCTAGAAACAGGAACATCAGTATTTTCAAACAAATAGTCAAATATGTCAAAAAAAATTAACTCAACATGATCCGATGCAAAAGCATCAAAGGCATCACAAGATGTATCATCAACATTAATATCAGAAACATAAGGTTGTTCATTGGAAATAGAAACATCAGGTTCAGGCTCAGTAAACCCATTTACGGCCGTAAACCCTGCTTACGGCCCATATTCTCATGTATATATAGGGGTGAGGGGTTTGAGGAATAGAGTGATGAACACTAGAGGAGCTTAAGTGTGTACATTTTGAAGGTGTTCTAGAGAGAGAGAAAAGAGAGACGTTTTGTGTGTGTGAATCTTTTGTATCCGGATCTTCATTCTAATCATATCATACATAGATTTATCATCATCTTCTTCTTCTCCTTCTCTTCTATTTGATCTTACATCATCCGTTTGATTGGGATTCTGCACCATCAAACGGATCTGATTGATACACCGACATTTTTAGGGACTTACAATTGGTATCAGAGCTTGGATTGTATCACTCATCTTTGTCAGATCATGAGCTGATTTGATCTTATTTTGGAAAGATTCTTTCGTTTTTGGATAGATCTCGGAAAATTAAGGGGGAGATTGTTGGGTCAAAAATATGATTTATACTTTGCTTTTCTGAGAAATTGTATTTTTATGTATTGTTTAGCTGTTTACGTTCGGTGAGTGAGTTTACGTCCGTAAACCCTGCTTACAGCCCATATTCCCATGTATATATATAGGGGTGAGGGGTGTGAGGAATAGAGGGATGAACACTAGAGGAGCCTACGTGTGTGCATTTGAAGGTGTTCTAGAGAGAGAGAAAAGAGAGAAGTTTTGTGTGTGTGCATCTTTTGTATCCGGATCTTCATTCTAATCATATCATACATAGATTCATGTCACACCCCAAAACCAAGAACGACGGAAACGTTCTGGGGCGGAGGACGTCATGTATAGTATCACAACAATGTAAAGTAGTAAACAAGCAACAACATCATCCATTGCATTAATAATATAATTATTATACAAGTGTGTTCTGTCAAATTTTGATAAACACTAAATCATAAATCATAATGAAAGATGAGTCTTCTACGAGCTCCATCTTCCCTATTCCTTGCATCGGTACCTGTCTATGATGACCTGAGGATACAAGTAATTTTGAAAGCGAGTATCAGCTTTAAAGCTGGTGAGATCATAAGTATTTTAGTGCCTTAATTTGTATGTAAGAATTTGTAAGTAAATGAATTGTAAGTATTGTAAATGTATATGAACTGTAAATGTAAAAATATTTGTAAAACAACTGGAAATGTTTGAAAAACCCTAGAAATCCCTATGATTCCTACTATTATATAAAGTGTGTCTTCTACCAAGACCTAATTGTTCTCAATGTAGTCTTCTACCAAGACTTAACTGTTCTAAATGTTCGTTTCATGTAAAAGTGTGTAATTTTCCCAAGTGTAATTATCATTAACAAAATATAGTTTTTACATTTAAAGTTTAAGTGAAAAGATCACTAAATATATGTACAGGGAAAATTAATGTAGTACTAAAATGTAGCGCTATAAGAACTACTGCTGTACTAACTACCTTAAACCGGATTTATATTAAGGCATCATGTGATTTATTGTACCATACTATCGACTGGTAACAACGACATACGAATGGTCATAAAACGGAATGACGTTTGGCACTTGCAGACCTGCAGGTCCGGCTGTAGCTAGCAGCAAGGTGTAGGATAGTCAATCCAGTATAGATCTATACGCAAACTCACGCTCTCCCTTCAAGAGACTCTGGAAACAACTCGGGCCATGACATTTAAGGCATGCTCCGATACAGTAGATCACAATTGTTAACGTATTCATGTATGTAATGAACTGTTCTAGCTGTAATGTACGTGCTCTCTACCTAGCAAGTATAGTAATGTACTCGTTCTAGTATCGTTGTATATGTTCTCTTCCTAGTATAGTTGTATATGTTCTGCTCTAGTATAGTTGTATATGTTCTTCTCTAGTATAGTTGTATATGTTCTTCTCTAGTATAGTTGTATATGTTCTTCTCTAGTATAGTTGTATATGTTCTCATAGTAGTAAGTATTGACTCATGAATGAACTGACTCATAGTATGATATTGTGTTCTAGTAATAGTTCTAGTATCTTCCTAAACTACCCATATGGTAGTTTACTAGTAATCTAACTGGTACGTATGGACATTGATGTATACCCTTGCTACCCAAGGACATGGGATGAACTGGAAAGAGCCGTTATGACAATATATGTACATATGTTATATAAATAATATTTAAACGACCCTTGGATGAGTACCCGATATCCCACCAGACCACATCTCAAGCGCGAAAAGGAAATAGGGTGGATAACTTTCCTAAGTCTTTTAAACATTTCTTATATAACTATACATATAGAGGCATGCAATTTATAATATAAAAGCATAAATAAGTTTTGTAAAACCTTTGAACATAATTATTATCTTAAGAGAAGATCGACTTGATGTCAATCGATAAAACAGTTTGAAGTAAAACGATTTGGTAATAGCTTGGAGTAAAACGGATCTGAGTAAAATGGTTTGAAAAACGTCATACAGTGTGTAATGAACAGTTTAATAAAGATTTTTAAACATATAAAACATTTAAGAAAATCATTTGAAGAACCTGTTTGGTAAAACGGTTAATGTGTAGTAAATCATTTGAATGCCGCATATTAATCACATGTGATTGATATAATAACTAGCATAATTCTACTTATTAATCACATGTGATTGATATAATAACTAGCATGATTCTACTTGTATCCCCCCATAAAACATTTTAAAGTAGTTTAAAACATTATTTAAGGGGTACGAACTCACCTGCAGTAAGTGACTGGAATTGAACGGACTGGTATCGTAAGGAAGGATCGGACAAGTGCTTGGTGTCAAGTGAAGACTTTAGACACACACAATGATCCTAATTTCATATGAAGACATATGTGTATAAATAATTAGTGATTAAAACACTAATTGTACAAGTATAAACATTTTAACGCGGGGAAAACACTTTTGGTCAAGTGCTAGGAGGCTAATGGGTTGCAACAAAGGAGTGCAAGGCCTCTAATGGGAGTTTATGGTCTAATGACCATATGCTTTGGATTTTACGGCCCAGGGGAGTAAACTCCTGGCCGTAAACTCTCAACAAGGTCTCTAATTGAAGCCTATCATTTATACAACTAGTTTGGTGAATTGTTTCAAGGCTAAATCAAGTGTTTGGGTGACATTTGCCCCCTTTATAGGGGTTTACGACCCTGGTACCATATCCCATGGAGATTAAAGCCGTAAACTCCTTTGGGGGAAGGTTTATGGTGCTTTCAAACCTCTAATTTAACAAGGAATGCATCAAGGCAATTGTTCAAGGCTTTAGGGGATTTATGGCACCATTCGGCACCATTTAATCGAGTTCACGGCCCTGGAACATCTTGGGCCGTGAACACCTTTTTTCTTGGTGTTTTAATGGTGTTTTCTTGCTCCAAACACACTAGGTTACTTTTCCTAATTCAAGACTAAGCCTTAGGAAGTGTTTCAAGGCATTTTGACACCTAAACATGGAGTTCACGGCCCAAGAACCTCCTTGGCCGTGAACTCACTTTCATCATTGATTTTAATTGCTTTTGGTGTCCTAAACATGCCATGGTGGGTTCTAGTTCGAGTTCTAAAGCTTTGAGGGTCATTGGGACACTTTTGGCCCTTAAAATAGAGTTTACTCCCCAAGTGTTCTTGGGCGGTAAAATCCCAAATCTTGGTGTCTTGTTCCGATTTTGATGTTTTCTAGTCATATACACACTAGCATACAAGTCTAAGGTAGTTACAAATCATGGGGAAAGGACTAGGTAGCATTTAAGCCACATGTTGGAGTTTACTCTCCAAGAATGTTCTTGGGCGGTAAACTCCCGAATCTAGTTGTTTTGTTATGAAATTGATGTTTCTAAACACAATCTAAGCTATATAACATAACTAGATCGAAGTACTCACAATTTGGGATAAAAACCCGAAGATCCGTGAGAGAGAAAATGGCTTTTCTCTAGTTGGAAATGTAACGAATGAACCAATTTGGTTCAGAATTCTATTTATAGTCCTGAGATATTTTTGGCAGAAAATATTTTTATTCCCGGAATGAACTCTAATATCCTAGAGTATTGGAATAACAGTGTTGCACAAAACCCTAGTGCATCCACTCTCCTGATATCTCCTTAAGTGTAAATCCTGAAAAACTGCCAAACTTATACTCGAAGTCTGAATTTTAACTGTAACTGTTCTACTTCTATTGGCTTGATATGGTTTGTTCAGAATGGAAATTTCGGGTTGTCACATCATCCCCCTGTTAAAGGGAATTTCGTCCCAAAATTAGAATTTAGGCAAGGAAGTATGTACGAATGATCGAGTCGTGAGGAGGAAACTTCCTAATCGATTGGTTCTAGCGCACCTAAGTGAAATCAGGTTCTCGGTTGGACTCCCAACGAACCTTCACTAACGGGCGATGACGTTGCTTCGTCCGCTTGACCTCTCGGTCGAGGTTCACTATGGTTCTAATACGAAGGCGAGGATCTCGACGAGTGGACTTACAAGAGTCCTAATGGAAAGGTATGGTTTCACGACCGAGACACAAAGAGTAGAATGTACGTTACTCAGTTCGCGGAGTAGGTCTAGTTTGCGAGATACAGGACTGATTCTGGTAAGAATCTCGGAGGTCCTGTCTATTTTGGATTTAGCTTTCCACGCTTTACGAAGCGTATTAAGCCGTTCCCGAGTGAGACTTCCAAAAGAATTTGGTCACTCACTTGGAATTCCAAAGGTTCCTTTTCTTGCTTAACTTCCCAGTCAAAGGCCAACCCTTGCTGGGTCAAAGTCGTACGGGTTTCTGTAATTTGCGAGGAGTTCTGAATGAACTATGACAGTAGGTCGGTAAGACCTAGAATTTGGCGAATGACTGTCGGCGTCTCCGATGTCGAAAATTGCTCAACGGTTTTGACAAATTGAAAAAGCACTCAAAATTTCCCACATTACTAATAATGTGTCATAGAAATTTGACTCTTCAATTTCAAAACTTGTGCCCAGAGAACTTCGCGAAAATTACCTCTGAAGGTAATGTTTCCAGGGGCTCCTTCTTACTACGAGGGTAGATAAGTAAGTCATTACATGGGGAAATGACAAACTGATCCAAGTAAGAAAGATGTACCCTATTCGTTTAGCTCATGAAATCTATGGGCATATTGGTCCTATCCGAAGGGTATCACTACGGACTCGAAGTGTCCGCATCGAGTTCGGAAGATAGTCTTCCGGACACCCTTTCCTAACACTCGAACTGGTGATATTCGGATCTCAGATCCATTTCTGAAAGTAATTCTTTCCTTGCGTTTGCTCAACCAATTCATCTATGCGAGGCAGAGATAACGATTTCTAATGAAAATCTTGACGGAGTCCTCGATATCCGAGGCACATACGATGCAATCCGTCGATCTCTGGGAGAATAAGACTGGGGGTTCTCCAGGGTGAGAAGCCTAGTCTTCTTATTCTATCGCTGTGCAGTTCGTTAAGTTGTTTGTACTGTTCTGGTATCTCCGTCGGTGTTTAGACTATAGGGCGATCTGTTTACAAGAGTTGTACTGGGTTCTAAGTTTGTTCACATGACGATGCGATTACTCATAGGCTTAGGAAGTTCTCCGTCCTGAAGTTCATATTGGAATTCATACATGGTTCACAATCACAGTTTCGTGTATACGAGTCGTATATAATTAAGATTGAAAAGGTAGTCGAATAACTGATTCTTATTTAAGCTCACATCCCATCGGGGAAGAAGAAGTTAAATTTGAATCATCACTTCTAAACCTGTAGAACCTTGATTATATATTACTCTTATGTATACATTCCTCAGTGATAGATCAATCGTATGAATCCTTGGATTGAACTTGACGTACTGCACGAGTGGTACTTTGGGGGTTTCTTTGGAAAAGAAAAGAACTAAGAGGTACTCCTGGCATGAGTACTTCGGTGTTCTAAAATGATGGTTTCGCTAAACAGACGTTTATTGATAAAGAGACGTACGCATGAAGCTGTTTTCGTGAGGATCAAATTGAATCGAGTCGTATGATAATGTCGGAATCATACTGAAACTTAAAGACATTAGATTTGAACATAAGACGTTTACAAACAAAACACAACTGTGCAACCATGAACAGAGTTACAGTACTTTAGACTTACGACAAGACTGTTGCTGCGAATAAGGTATACTACAAAAGACAAGTATACGCAGCATGAGCATCCCTATACAGACAGGATCTCACGAAAGGTAAGACTCTAGTTGCACTAGTTCTGGGTAGTTTATAAGTCTGTTACAACGAAACGCCTTAATTACATTAACATGGGTTCCGGAGCAGGTTCTCCCGCAACTGTGATCATGAGAATCCTCCCATCTGCGCCAGAGTTCTTTGCTATAGGGCAATCCTTCTTGAAGTGCCCTATCTCCCCATATTGGCGACATATCTGGACATCACCCACATCAGTGGAGGAAGTGAAGTGTCGAGTAGGAGTTATGGGGACACGGTTGCTTTCGTTTATCTCCCCTTTTGGGCAATTTCTGTAATAGTGCCCTGCCTCACCACAACTATAGCAAACTAGGCTTGCTCCAGTGGTGGAGGTAGTTCTACAGAAACGAGCAATGTGTCCCATCTTGTTGCAATTATTGCATTGCCAGGCTCGGCAAATTCCCTTTTGGTGGTGATTGCACCGGTCGCACTTCGGGGAGTGTTCCTTTATATGGTCTGCTCGGCACTGGGATGGCAGAGGTTTCAACTTGTGGTTGTTGCCTGGCAATTCTCTGAAATCGTTTGCGTTCCACTTTGGCTTGACGTTTTCTTTTCTTGAACTCTGAGTTGTTGTTTTGGGTGGTGGCGACTGTTACTATTTGTTGATTCCTCGGATCGTTAACATGATCGGGATTGTTAACTCCTTTTTCAGCCTTGTTTGCGTTGGCAGTGCTGCGATTTGCCAGGACTGCTATCACGGCAGCCATCACGGCAGCTGTAACGGTGGCTTGAAAAGTTGCGGTGTCCATAGGAAAAGTAGAGGTCTCGTTGTTTGGCTGGTTGTTTCCGGATGACGACATGATTCTGTAACACGAAAGATAAGGATTTTGTGAGCAATTCTGGTTGACCCTAGGTGTACGGCGATTGTTCATCAAAGAGTATGAGTATGTTCTCGAAAGGTTGACCTACATTCCTATGATGCAGTCCTAGTACAGAATGGAAGTATGTTCGCGAAGGTTTGACCTACATCCCTATGATGCAGTCTTAGTAATGAGTGTTTTTAGAATGGTCTCAAGACATTTTTTGTTCAAGCCGAGGTATCGATGGTTGGCGAATAACATGATCCAACCACTGAAAGAGACTTGGAAATGTCTCCGGAGCTAAATTACTATAGTCCAATGACTTGACTAAAGCAAGTTTCAGATAGAATCTAATGAAAGAATGATAAAAGTACTTGAATGAAGAATGACACAGAAGTTAGCCGACTGTCAATATCTTTGATATTCATGACGTAAATATTCAGGAAAATGACCTTGTAAAGGTCTTACATCATATCCAAAGAAGATAGTTCTTGACAGCATAAGGGCCGAACCCAAAGTACTTACAGTACAAGATAATTTCATAGAAAATGCCACATCGGGCAAAGACAAAAAACGATTACTTTCTAACAAGAGAAGTAAGGTAAAGAATCTACTACTGACGACGGTCATCCCTTAGGTGAACTCTCAGTTCAGCCAGTTGAAATTCTACATCAAGTAGGTCTCTTTCGTACACCCTCTGGCGTACTCGGAGCTCTATGACTTTGGCTCGTGATTCAGCCAGTGCTTGCAGCAGGGTTTCATGGTTTCTCTTTGATCTCTTGCGAGCATTTTCTAGACGAATGGTGTGGAGGGTATGCATTCTCGCATCGGCGACAACTTCGGTGATCTGATGTAGGGCTGTCCTGCCTTGAATCTCATTTCGGGCCACTCTACGGACCAAGATTGGCAAGACTCTATCTGCTGAGCCCCCATTGCTCAGGGTGTAAAAGCTTCGGTCGCCATTAAATGACATGGGCTGATCTTGTCCTTGGCTCCATGTTTCTAAACATTCCACCCACTCAGGCGTCGAGCCATGAAAAGTCGGACGAGGGTTAGGAATTGGAAATGGAGCTGCTTGGGGTAGGTTCTCAACCTCAGGTTCGGATTTAGCATCGTCTGAAGGGTCTTAATCATGGTGATCATTCAAAGGGATAGGATGATCATTCTCTGGTTCTTCTCCAAACCATCCAGCAATGACCTCATTCGGGAGGTACTGGTTGCCGTGGGGATGGAGTCCAGCCATGTTATCTACGCGAGAATTGGGGTAAGAAAATAATTATTAGACGAACTATCTAGATAATTATTTAGAAATTCTTCATTAGTTACATCGCTATTTGTGAAGTGCATACCATTTATATGTAATCGAAACAAGATAGGCCTTCGAATATGTGACCTTAACTCCAAATTCACACAGAATCAGGGTAAAGTAAAATTTCACAGATTCTAAGTCTATAACATCCTAATTATATATATCCTTAGTGTATCCACTTAGCAACTATCAACTTAGAAATGAAGATCTCGTTTTAGTTCTCAAGTATAACGTACTTATAGTAACACCAAATACTCCTATAGTATTTTAAATTTTAATGTTATGTCCTATTGTTCTCATTGTGGTAGGGTTGGTAAGATTTTAGCATTGTTGCAACCACACAATTAAACTTAGGCACATGCTAGTCAACCCTCGGATAATATAGGTGATCAGGCTATATCTTCCCAGTTTTGACCATATGTCTCTAAGCTCACTTGTGTTGCCCAACAACCGTAATTCTTTTGTACTGTCCTAGTGTCACTGATTTTAGTATGAATGCAGGCACGTATACTTACTTAAATATTTTATTATTTAAAGTATAAACTCTTGGTCAGAGTATTTTTAATCCCTTATGTATTTATAGTTAGTATATATTTTATGGGTTGATATACTTAATTCACTATAAACAATGCTCTGATACCAATCTGTCACACCCCAAAACCAAGAACGGCGGAAACGTTCTGGGGCGGAGGACGTCATGTATAGTATCACAACAATGTAAAGTAGTAAACAAGCAACAACATCATCCATTGCATTAATAATATAATTATTATACAAGTGTGTTCTGTCAAATTTTGATAAACACTAAATCATAAATCATAATGAAAGATGAGTCTTCTACGAGCTCCATCTTCCCTATTCCTTGCATCGGTACCTGTCTATGATGACCTGAGGATACAAGTAATTTTGAAAGCGAGTATCAGCTTTAAAGCTGGTGAGATCATAAGTATTTTAGTGCCTTAATTTGTATGTAAGAATTTGTAAGTAAATGAATTGTAAGTATTGTAAATGTATATGAACTGTAAATGTAAAAATATTTGTAAAACAACTGGAAATGTTTGAAAAACCCTAGAAATCCCTATGATTCCTACTATTATATAAAGTGTGTCTTCTACCAAGACCTAATTGTTCTCAATGTAGTCTTCTACCAAGACTTAACTGTTCTAAATGTTCGTTTCATGTAAAAGTGTGTAATTTTCCCAAGTGTAATTATCATTAACAAAATATAGTTTTTACATTTAAAGTTTAAGTGAAAAGATCACTAAATATATGTACAGGGAAAATTAATGTAGTACTAAAATGTAGCGCTATAAGAACTACTGCTGTACTAACCACCTTAAACCGGATTTATATTAAGGCATCATGTGATTTATTGTACCATACTATCGACTGGTAACAACGACATACGAATGGTCATAAAACGGAATGACGTTTGGCACTTGCAGACCTGCAGGTCCGGCTGTAGCTAGCAGCAAGGTGTAGGATAGTCAATCCAGTATAGATCTATACGCAAACTCACGCTCTCCCTTCAAGAGACTCTGGAAACAACTCGGGCCATGACATTTAAGGCATGCTCCGATACAGTAGATCACAATTGTTAACGTATTCATGTATGTAATGAACTGTTCTAGCTGTAATGTACGTGCTCTCTACCTAGCAAGTATAGTAATGTACTCGTTCTAGTATCGTTGTATATGTTCTCTTCCTAGTATAGTTGTATATGTTCTGCTCTAGTATAGTTGTATATGTTCTTCTCTAGTATAGTTGTATATGTTCTTCTCTAGTATAGTTGTATATGTTCTTCTCTAGTATAGTTGTATATGTTCTCATAGTAGTAAGTATTGACTCATGAATGAACTGACTCATAGTATGATATTGTGTTCTAGTAATAGTTCTAGTATCTTCCTAAACTACCCATATGGTAGTTTACTAGTAATCTAACTGGTACTTATGGACATTGATGTATACCCTTGCTACCCAAGGACATGGGATGAACTGGAAAGAGCCGTTATGACAATATATGTACATATGTTATATAAATAATATTTAAACGACCCTTGGATGAGTACCCGATATCCCACCAGACCACATCTCAAGCGCGAAAAGGAAATAGGGTGGATAACTTTCCTAAGTCTTTTAAACATTTCTTATATAACTATACATATAGAGGCATGCAATTTATAATATAAAAGCATAAATAAGTTTTGTAAAACCTTTGAACATAATTATTATCTTAAGAGAAGATCGACTTGATGTCAATCGATAAAACAGTTTGAAGTAAAACGATTTGGTAATAGCTTGGAGTAAAACGGATCTGAGTAAAATGGTTTGAAAAACGTCATACAGTGTGTAATGAACAGTTTAATAAAGATTTTTAAACATATAAAACATTTAAGAAAATCATTTGAAGAACCTGTTTGGTAAAACGGTTAATGTGTAGTAAATCATTTGAATGCCGCATATTAATCACATGTGATTGATATAATAACTAGCATAATTCTACTTATTAATCACATGTGATTGATATAATAACTAGCATGATTCTACTTGTATCCCCCCATAAAACATTTTAAAGTAGTTTAAAACATTATTTAAGGGGTACGAACTCACCTGCAGTAAGTGACTGGAATTGAACGGACTGGTATCGTAAGGAAGGATCGGACAAGTGCTTGGTGTCAAGTGAAGACTTTAGACACACACAATGATCCTAATTTCATATGAAGACATATGTGTATAAATAATTAGTGATTAAAACACTAATTGTATAAGTATAAACATTTTAACGCGGGGAAAACACTTTTGGTCAAGTGCTAGGAGGCTAATGGGTTGCAACAAAGGAGTGCAAGGCCTCTAATGGGAGTTTATGGTCTAATGACCATATGCTTTGGATTTTACGGCCCAGGGGAGTAAACTCCTGGCCGTAAACTCTCAACAAGGTCTCTAATTGAAGCCTATCATTTATACAACTAGTTTGGTGAATTGTTTCAAGGCTAAATCAAGTGTTTGGGTGACATTTGCCCCCTTTATAGGGGTTTACGACCCTGGTACCATATCCCATGGAGATTAAAGCCGTAAACTCCTTTGGGGGAAGGTTTATGGTGCTTTCAAACCTCTAATTTAACAAGGAATGCATCAAGGCAATTGTTCAAGGCTTTAGGGGATTTATGGCACCATTCGGCACCATTTAATCGAGTTCACGGCCCTGGAACATCTTGGGCCGTGAACACCTTTTTTCTTGGTGTTTTAATGGTGTTTTCTTGCTCCAAACACACTAGGTTACTTTTCCTAATTCAAGACTAAGCCTTAGGAAGTGTTTCAAGGCATTTTGACACCTAAACATGGAGTTCACGGCCCAAGAACCTCCTTGGCCGTGAACTCACTTTCATCATTGATTTTAATTGCTTTTGGTGTCCTAAACATGCCATGGTGGGTTCTAGTTCGAGTTCTAAAGCTTTGAGGGTCATTGGGACACTTTTGGCCCTTAAAATAGAGTTTACTCCCCAAGTGTTCTTGGGCGGTAAAATCCCAAATCTTGGTGTCTTGTTCCGATTTTGATGTTTTCTAGTCATATACACACTAGCATACAAGTCTAAGGTAGTTACAAATCATGGGGAAAGGACTAGGTAGCATTTAAGCCACATGTTGGAGTTTACTCTCCAAGAATGTTCTTGGGCGGTAAACTCCCGAATCTAGTTGTTTTGTTATGAAATTGATGTTTCTAAACACAATCTAAGCTATATAACATAACTAGATCGAAGTACTCACAATTTGGGATAAAAACCCGAAGATCCGTGAGAGAGAAAATGGCTTTTCTCTAGTTGGAAATGTAACGAATGAACCAATTTGGTTCAGAATTCTATTTATAGTCCTGAGATATTTTTGGCAGAAAATATTTTTATTCCCGGAATGAACTCTAATATCCTAGAGTATTGGAATAACAGTGTTGCACAAAACCCTAGTGCATCCACTCTCCTGATATCTCCTTAAGTGTAAATCCTGAAAAACTGCCAAACTTATACTCGAAGTCTGAATTTTAACTGTAACTGTTCTACTTCTATTGGCTTGATATGGTTTGTTCAGAATGGAAATTTCGGGTTGTCACATCATCCCCCTGTTAAAGGGAATTTCGTCCCAAAATTAGAATTTAGGCAAGGAAGTATGTACGAATGATCGAGTCGTGAGGAGGAAACTTCCTAATCGATTGGTTCTAGCGCACCTAAGTGAAATCAGGTTCTCGGTTGGACTCCCAACGAACCTTCACTAACGGGCGATGACGTTGCTTCGTCCGCTTGACCTCTCGGTCGAGGTTCACTATGGTTCTAATACGAAGGCGAGGATCTCGACGAGTGGACTTACAAGAGTCCTAATGGAAAGGTATGGTTTCACGATCGAGACACAAAGAGTAGAATGTACGTTACTCAGTTCGCGGAGTAGGTCTAGTTTGCGAGATACAGGACTGATTCTGGTAAGAATCTCGGAGGTCCTGTCTATTTTGGATTTAGCTTTCCACGCTTTACGAAGCGTATTAAGCCGTTCCCGAGTGAGACTTCCAAAAGAATTTGGTCACTCACTTGGAATTCCAAAGGTTCCTTTTCTTGCTTAACTTCCCAGTCAAAGGCCAACCCTTGCTGGGTCAAAGTCGTACGGGTTTCTGTAATTTGCGAGGAGTTCTGAATGAACTATGACAGTAGGTCGGTAAGACCTAGAATTTGGCGAATGACTGTCGGCGTCTCCGATGTCGAAAATTGCTCAACGGTTTTGACAAATTGAAAAAGCACTCAAAATTTCCCACATTACTAATAATGTGTCATAGAAATTTGACTCTTCAATTTCAAAACTTGTGCCCAGAGAACTTCGCGAAAATTACCTCTGAAGGTAATGTTTCCAGGGGCTCCTTCTTACTACGAGGGTAGATAAGTAAGTCATTACATGGGGAAATGACAAACTGATCCAAGTAAGAAAGATGTACCCTATTCGTTTAGCTCATGAAATCTATGGGCATATTGGTCCTATCCGAAGGGTATCACTACGGACTCGAAGTGTCCGCATCGAGTTCGGAAGATAGTCTTCCGGACAACCTTTCCTAACACTCGAACTGGTGATATTCGGATCTCAGATCCATTTCTGAAAGTAATTCTTTCCTTGCGTTTGCTCAACCAATTCATCTATGCGAGGCAGAGATAACGATTTCTAATGAAAATCTTGACGGAGTCCTCGATATCCGAGGCACATACGATGCAATCCGTCGATCTCTGGGAGAATAAGACTGGGGGTTCTCCAGGGTGAGAAGCCTAGTCTTCTTATTCTATCGCTGTGCAGTTCGTTAAGTTGTTTGTACTGTTCTGGTATCTCCGTCGGTGTTTAGACTATAGGGCGATCTGTTTACAAGAGTTGTACTGGGTTCTAAGTTTGTTCACATGACGATGCGATTACTCATAGGCTTAGGAAGTTCTCCGTCCTGAAGTTCATATTGGAATTCATACATGGTTCACAATCACAGTTTCGTGTATACGAGTCGTATATAATTAAGATTGAAAAGGTAGTCGAATAACTGATTCTTATTTAAGCTCACATCCCATCGGGGAAGAAGAAGTTAAATTTGAATCATCACTTCTAAACCTGTAGAACCTTGATTATATATTACTCTTATGTATACATTCCTCAGTGATAGATCAATCGTATGAATCCTTGGATTGAACTTGACGTACTGCACGAGTGGTACTTTGGGGGTTTCTTTGGAAAAGAAAAGAACTAAGAGGTACTCCTGGCATGAGTACTTCGGTGTTCTAAAATGATGGTTTCGCTAAACAGACGTTTATTGATAAAGAGACGTACGCATGAAGCTGTTTTCGTGAGGATCAAATTGAATCGAGTCGTATGATAATGTCGGAATCATACTGAAACTTAAAGACATTAGATTTGAACATAAGACGTTTACAAACAAAACACAACTGTGCAACCATGAACAGAGTTACAGTACTTTAGACTTACGACAAGACTGTTGCTGCGAATAAGGTATACTACAAAAGACAAGTATACGCAGCATGAGCATCCCTATACAGACAGGATCTCACGAAAGGTAAGACTCTAGTTGCACTAGTTCTGGGTAGTTTATAAGTCTGTTACAACGAAACGCCTTAATTACATTAACATGGGTTCCGGAGCAGGTTCTCCCGCAACTGTGATCATGAGAATCCTCCCATCTGCGCCAGAGTTCTTTGCTATAGGGCAATCCTTCTTGAAGTGCCCTATCTCCCCATATTGGCGACATATCTGGACATCACCCACATCAGTGGAGGAAGTGAAGTGTCGAGTAGGAGTTATGGGGACACGGTTGCTTTCGTTTATCTCCCCTTTTGGGCAATTTCTGTAATAGTGCCCTGCCTCACCACAACTATAGCAAACTAGGCTTGCTCCAGTGGTGGAGGTAGTTCTACAGAAACGAGCAATGTGTCCCATCTTGTTGCAATTATTGCATTGCCAGGCTCGGCAAATTCCCTTTTGGTGGTGATTGCACCGGTCGCACTTCGGGGAGTGTTCCTTTATATGGTCTGCTCGGCACTGGGATGGCAGAGGTTTCAACTTGTGGTTGTTGCCTGGCAATTCTCTGAAATCGTTTGCGTTCCACTTTGGCTTGACGTTTTCTTTTCTTGAACTCTGAGTTGTTGTTTTGGGTGGTGGCGACTGTTACTATTTGTTGATTCCTCGGATCGTTAACATGATCGGGATTGTTAACTCCTTTTTCAGCCTTGTTTGCGTTGGCAGTGCTGCGATTTGCCAGGACTGCTATCACGGCAGCCATCACGGCAGCTGTAACGGTGGCTTGAAAAGTTGCGGTGTCCATAGGAAAAGTAGAGGTCTCGTTGTTTGGCTGGTTGTTTCCGGATGACGACATGATTCTGTAACACGAAAGATAAGGATTTTGTGAGCAATTCTGGTTGACCCTAGGTGTACGGCGATTGTTCATCAAAGAGTATGAGTATGTTCTCGAAAGGTTGACCTACATTCCTATGATGCAGTCCTAGTACAGAATGGAAGTATGTTCGCGAAGGTTTGACCTACATCCCTATGATGCAGTCTTAGTAATGAGTGTTTTTAGAATGGTCTCAAGACATTTTTTGTTCAAGCCGAGGTATCGATGGTTGGCGAATAACATGATCCAACCACTGAAAGAGACTTGGAAATGTCTCCGGAGCTAAATTACTATAGTCCAATGACTTGACTAAAGCAAGTTTCAGATAGAATCTAATGAAAGAATGATAAAAGTACTTGAATGAAGAATGACACAGAAGTTAGCCGACTGTCAATATCTTTGATATTCATGACGTAAATATTCAGGAAAATGACCTTGTAAAGGTCTTACATCATATCCAAAGAAGATAGTTCTTGACAGCATAAGGGCCGAACCCAAAGTACTTACAGTACAAGATAATTTCATAGAAAATGCCACATCGGGCAAAGACAAAAAACGATTACTTTCTAACAAGAGAAGTAAGGTAAAGAATCTACTACTGACGACGGTCATCCCTTAGGTGAACTCTCAGTTCAGCCAGTTGAAATTCTACATCAAGTAGGTCTCTTTCGTACACCCTCTGGCGTACTCGGAGCTCTATGACTTTGGCTCGTGATTCAGCCAGTGCTTGCAGCAGGGTTTCATGGTTTCTCTTTGATCTCTTGCGAGCATTTTCTAGACGAATGGTGTGGAGGGTATGCATTCTCGCATCGGCGACAACTTCGGTGATCTGATGTAGGGCTGTCCTGCCTTGAATCTCATTTCGGGCCACTCTACGGACCAAGATTGGCAAGACTCTATCTGCTGAGCCCCCATTGCTCAGGGTGTAAAAGCTTCGGTCGCCATTAAATGACATGGGCTGATCTTGTCCTTGGCTCCATGTTTCTAAACATTCCACCCACTCAGGCGTCGAGCCATGAAAAGTCGGACGAGGGTTAGGAATTGGAAATGGAGCTGCTTGGGGTAGGTTCTCAACCTCAGGTTCGGATTTAGCATCGTCTGAAGGGTCTTAATCATGGTGATCATTCAAAGGGATAGGATGATCATTCTCTGGTTCTTCTCCAAACCATCCAGCAATGACCTCATTCGGGAGGTACTGGTTGCCGTGGGGATGGAGTCCAGCCATGTTATCTACGCGAGAATTGGGGTAAGAAAATAATTATTAGACGAACTATCTAGATAATTATTTAGAAATTCTTCATTAGTTACATCGCTATTTGTGAAGTGCATACCATTTATATGTAATCGAAACAAGATAGGCCTTCGAATATGTGACCTTAACTCCAAATTCACACAGAATCAGGGTAAAGTAAAATTTCACAGATTCTAAGTCTATAACATCCTAATTATATATATCCTTAGTGTATCCACTTAGCAACTATCAACTTAGAAATGAAGATCTCGTTTTAGTTCTCAAGTATAACGTACTTATAGTAACACCAAATACTCCTATAGTATTTTAAATTTTAATGTTATGTCCTATTGTTCTCATTGTGGTAGGGTTGGTAAGATTTTAGCATTGTTGCAACCACACAATTAAACTTAGGCACATGCTAGTCAACCCTCGGATAATATAGGTGATCAGGCTATATCTTCCCAGTTTTGACCATATGTCTCTAAGCTCACTTGTGTTGCCCAACAACCGTAATTCTTTTGTACTGTCCTAGTGTCACTGATTTTAGTATGAATGCAGGCACGTATACTTACTTAAATATTTTATTATTTAAAGTATAAACTCTTGGTCAGAGTATTTTTAATCCCTTATGTATTTATAGTTAGTATATATTTTATGGGTTGATATACTTAATTCACTATAAACAATGCTCTGATACCAATCTGTCACACCCCAAAACCAAGAACGGCGGAAACGTTCTGGGGCGGAGGACGTCATGTATAGTATCACAACAATGTAAAGTAGTAAACAAGCAACAACATCATCCATTGCATTAATAATATAATTATTATACAAGTGTGTTCTGTCAAATTTTGATAAACACTAAATCATAAATCATAATGAAAGATGAGTCTTCTACGAGCTCCATCTTCCCTATTCCTTGCATCGGTACCTGTCTATGATGACCTGAGGATACAAGTAATTTTGAAAGCGAGTATCAGCTTTAAAGCTGGTGAGATCATAAGTATTTTAGTGCCTTAATTTGTATGTAAGAATTTGTAAGTAAATGAATTGTAAGTATTGTAAATGTATATGAACTGTAAATGTAAAAATATTTGTAAAACAACTGGAAATGTTTGAAAAACCCTAGAAATCCCTATGATTCCTACTATTATATAAAGTGTGTCTTCTACCAAGACCTAATTGTTCTCAATGTAGTCTTCTACCAAGACTTAACTGTTCTAAATGTTCGTTTCATGTAAAAGTGTGTAATTTTCCCAAGTGTAATTATCATTAACAAAATATAGTTTTTACATTTAAAGTTTAAGTGAAAAGATCACTAAATATATGTACAGGGAAAATTAATGTAGTACTAAAATGTAGCGCTATAAGAACTACTGCTGTACTAACTACCTTAAACCGGATTTATATTAAGGCATCATGTGATTTATTGTACCATACTATCGACATACGAATGGTCGTAAAACGGAATGACGTTTGGCACCCGCAGACCTGCAGGTCCGGCTGTAGCTAGCAGCAAGGTGTAGGATAGTCAATTCAGTATAGATCTATACGCAAACTCACGCTCTCCCTTCAAGAGACTCTGGAAACAACTCGGGCCATGACATTTAAGGCATGCTCTGATACAGTGGATCACAATTGTTAACATATTCATGTATATGTAATGTAATGAACTGTTCTAGCTGTAATGTACGTGCTCTCTACCTAGCAAGTATAGTAATGTACTCGTTCTAGTATCGTTGTATATGTTCTCTTCCTAGTATAGTCGTATATGTTCTGCTCTAGTATAGTTGTATATGTTCTTCTCTAGTATAATTGTATATGTTCTTCTCTAGTATAGTTGTATATGTTCTTCTCTAGTATAGTTGTATATGTTCTCATAGTAGTAAGTATTGACTCATGAATGAACTGACTCATATTATGATATTGTGTTCTAGTAATAGTTCTAGTATCTTCCTAAACTAACCATATGGTAGTTTACTACTAATCTAACTGGTACGTATGAACATGGATGTATACCCTTGCTACCCAAGGGCATGGGATGAACTGGAAAGAGCCTTTATGACTATATATGTACATATGTTATATAAATAATATTTAAACGACCCTCGGATGAGTACCCGATATCTCACCAGACCACATCTCAAGCACGAAAAGGAAATAGGGTGGATAGCCTTCCTAAGTCTTTTAAACATTTCTTATATAATTATACATATAGAGGCATGCAATTTATAATATAAAAGCATAAATAAGTTTTGTAAAACCTTTGAACATAATTATTATCTTAAGAGAAGATCGACATGATGTCAATCGATAAAACAGTTTGAAGTGAAAACAGTTTGAAGTAAAACGATTTGGTAATAGCTTGGAGTAAAACGGATCTGAGTAAAATGGTTTGAAAAACGTCATACAGTGTGTAATGAACAGTTTAATAAAGATTTTTAAACATATAAAACATTTAAGAAAATCATTTGAAGAACCTGTTTGGTAAAACGGTTAATGTGTAGTAAATCATTTGAATGCCGCATATTCATCACATGTGATTGATATAATAACTAGCATAATTCTACTTATTAATCACATGTGATTGATATAATAAATAGCATGATTCTACTTGTATCCCCCCCATAAAACATTTAAAAATAGTTTAAAATATTATTTAAAGGGTATGAACTCACCTGCAGTAAGTGACTGGAATTGAATGGACTGGTATCGTAAGGAAGGATTGGACAAGTGCTAGGTGTCAAGTGAAGACTTTAGACACACACAATGATCCTAATTTCATATGAAGACATATGTGTATAAATAATTAGTGATTAAAACAGTAATTGTACAAGTATAAACATTTTAACACGGGGAAAACACTTTTGGTCAAGTGCTAGGAGGCTAATGGGTTGCAACAAAGGAGTGCAAGGCCTCTAATGGGAGTTTATGGTCTAATGACCATATGCTTTGGAGTTTACGGCCCAGGGGAGTAAACTCCTGGCCGTAAACTCTCAACAAGGTCTCTAATTGAAGCCTATCATTTATACAACTAGTTTGGTGAATTGTTTCAAGGCTAAATCAAGTGTTTAGGTGACATTTGCCCCCTTTATAGGGGTTTACGGCCCTGGGACCATATCCCATGGAGATTACGGCCGTAAACTCCTTTGGGGGAAGGTTTATGGTGCTTTCAAACCTCTAATTTAACAAGGAATGCATCAAGGCAATTGTTCAAGGCTTTAGGGGATTTATGGCACCATTCGGCACCATTTAATCGAGTTCACGGCCCTGGAACATCTTGGGCCGTGAACACCTTTTTTCTTGGTGTTTTAATGGTGTTTTCTTGCTCCAAACACACTAGGTTACTTTTCCTAATTCAAGACTAAGCCTTAGGAAGTGTTTCAAGGCATTTTGACACCTAAACATGGAGTTCACGGCCCAAGAACCTCCTTGGCCGTGAACTCACTTTCATCATTGATTTTAATTGCTTTTGGTGTCCTAAACATGCCATGGTGGGTTCTAGTTCGAGTTCTAAAGCTTTGAGGGTCATTGGGACACTTTTGGCCCTTAAAATAGAGTTTACTCCCCAAGTGTTCTTGGGCGGTAAAATCCCAAATCTTGGTGTCTTGTTCCGATTTTGATGTTTTCTAGTCATATACACACTAGCATACAAGTCTAAGGTAGTTACAAATCATGGGGAAAGGACTAGGTAGCATTTAAGCCACATGTTGGAGTTTACTCTCCAAGAATGTTCTTGGGCGGTAAACTCCCGAATCTAGTTGTTTTGTTATGAAATTGATGTTTCTAAACACAATCTAAGCTATATAACATAACTAGATCGAAGTACTCACAATTTGGGATAAAAACCCGAAGATCCGTGAGAGAGAAAATGGCTTTTCTCTAGTTGGAAATGTAACGAATGAACCAATTTGGTTCAGAATTCTATTTATAGTCCTGAGATATTTTTGGCAGAAAATATTTTTATTCCCGGAATGAACTCTAATATCCTAGAGTATTGGAATAACAGTGTTGCACAAAACCCTAGTGCATCCACTCTCCTGATATCTCCTTAAGTGTAAATCCTGAAAAACTGCCAAACTTATACTCGAAGTCTGAATTTTCACTGTAACTGTTCTACTTCTATTGGCTTGATATGGTTTGTTCAGAATGGAAATTTCGGGTTGTCACGATTCATCATCATCTTCTTCTTCTCCTTCTCTTCTATTTGATCTGACATCATCCGTTTGATTGGGATTCCGCACCATTAAACATATCTGATTGATACACAAGCAGATTGGGGACTTACAATTGGTATCAGAGCTTGGTTTGTATCACTCATCTTTGTCAGATCTGGAGCTAATTTGATCTTATTTTGGAAAGATTCTTGCGTTTTTGGATAGATCTCGGAAAATTAGGGGGGGTTTGTTTTTTGCGTTTTTCATAAAAACGAGTTTTTGATCGAGTTTTGGAGCAAAATGGTGAAAAACGTCATTTTTTTTTCGCGATCTGAAGCTGTGTTTATGGTCTTTGAAGGGTTTATGGTCCGGAGTTTACGGCCGAAAACGTGTTTACGGTCGCCGGAGTTTACGGCCGGAAACGTGTTCACGGTCGCCGGAGTTTGCGGCCTCGGCTCGGTCAGCAGCAGTTTCCGGTTCGCAAGCCGGCTCAGCAGTAACAAGCCTCGCATCGCATCAGCAGCTTCGCAAATAGAAGCCTCGCATCAGCAGCTTTGCAAGCAGAAGCCTCGCATCAACGCTTCCACAAAAAGGGAAACTGATTTGGGGGTTGTCGGGGATCGAACCCGGGACCTCTAGTTCACAGTCAGCGCGCCTTGCGAACTCGACCAACCGATCCTTTGTGACTTAATTTCGAATTTTTAAACTTAACCACTCCCTACCGCTTCCAAGTTTCGCAAATTTCACACTTTTAGCCCAAAATTGATTTTCTTTTAATTTTAAATTCCTTTTTCAAAAAAAAAAATTTAGTTTTTAAATTTTCAGTTTTTTTGATTTTTTTTTACTTAAAATTTTGACTTTGACTTTTAAAAATTTGACCTTTGACTTTCTCATTTAACTTTTAAAATTTCAAATTTAGCTTTTCGGTTTGACTTTTTAAATTTGACTTTTGAGTTTGACTTTTTAAATTTGACTTTTAAGTTTGACTTTTGAGTTTGACTTTTTAAATTTGACTTTTAAGGTTGACTTTTGAGGTTTATACTCATAGGGCCTTTTTAAATTTAAGTTTGACTTCTAGTTGTACTTGTAATAGTTTTTGAAGTTTGGATTGAAGACATGAAAGAGAGTCGTCAGGAGATGTTAAGACAAAATTTCAACATGTTCGATAATATCCCTGGAGAAACCATGGAAGCTCAGTTGCAGTGATTTACCACACTCACTACTGAGATGAATATAACTGGGATCTTCTTGACCAAATCTGAGATAAACAAAAAGCTGCTGAATGCACTTCCGAAATCGTGGGATATGAACGTGGCTAACATCAAGAAGACAAAAGATCTCAATCGTCTTAGTCTTGCTGATATAATTGAAGAACTTGATGCTTTGAATTGTCGAAAAACAATGAGTTCTGTAAACCTTTCGGTCAATGAAGTTTCATGTTCTCAATCATGTGAAGTTTCATGTTCTCAATTATGTGAAGCTACGATTAAACTTCTTCGTGAACATAATGATTTATTAAAAAGAGAAGTTGAGGAGCTGAGATATGAAGGATATCAACTCAGGAAATGACAGAAACCCCTGAAGGCCCTGTTAGAAACAAAAATAAAGGATTTTAAGAGAATTCAGACAGAATACAGTGAGAAATGTGAACTTTATGACTATATTAAGAGACAACTTGATGCTTTAACCGAAGAACTTGACGCTTTGAAAACTAAGTGTGGAAAAACAGATGTTAGTTTCAAAAATTATATTGCGTCAAGTAAGATAGTCGAGTCTTTATTTAAAAACCAATTAAAATTCAAGGATAATCAAAACAAGGGTCTAGGGTATGATAGTGTTCCTCCACCTTTCAATCATAACTACACATCCATCCCTATGACACATGAAGAAATTGACAGGGAGGCACATCTTCGATATGGAAAACCAGCTGGATTTGTGTCAGGAGGTATTCAAGTTGAAAATACTAATGCTTCTACTTTATGTGCAGGTAAAGTAGCAGAGGATGAGAACAAGGAGAACACCATTGAACAAACCAACAACTCCTTGAACTCTGAATCTGTTGCTTCGAACTCAACTGCTTCTGATCAACCTGCCGTTGAGAAATACAGGCCACCAATTCCAACGCAACATAGTTCTTGTTGCAAGTATGCATGTGGGAACAACAAGAGACAAGGCAAGGATATGCTACCAGGGGCAGGAAGAAACAACTTCACAATGAAGAAAAAGACATGTTTTCACTATGGAATACCTGGACACATTGCCCGAAACTGTCCAAATCGCGCATACGTTCCTTACTATGCACAAGGCTGGCAGAACGCGCCAAGAGAGAGATACTTCAAAAGAAACCCCTCATGGTCACGTTCAGACCATGATGACTGGAACGCGCAGAAGGCCAAGAATCAAACCCAAAAGGCCAAGAATCAGAATCCCAAGGGCAAGAAGGGAATGTCGGCCAAGAAGCCCAATCCAAGAGATGCTCCAGTGAAACAACGACCGGTTAGATCAAAGTCATCTCAACGGCCGACATCAAGATAAAAAGCAAGTACTGAGGCACCCATCGGATCAAAAAAGAAATGGGTTAAACCCAACTACAAATGGGTTCCAAGGGCCCACTCTCCCAAATCAACTAATAACTCTAATATTTCTTCATCTTCTGTTTGTGATAAACAGGATATGTAATGGAAGAGAGTACCGTGCAAGGATGACAAAGGTCAACCCAGTTTCAAAATGGACTGGGTCCCAAAGACCAACTGATCTCGTTCTGTGTCGGAGCAGCTATGGAGGCTTATCATCAGACTTCGGTTTGTTGGTAGTTGCTGTTCCTGGCACTTGATAGGGGACATCTCTCAACTGTACAACATTCAGACATTTGTTTGAGAGTATGTGTCCTTTACGGGAAGGGAAGAAAGGAAGTGATCACTCACGGGGTTTGTGCTTAATGACAGAAGAATTTTCGGATCTGTTTTGAGATTACACGTGCTGTTCTCAGACCTTCTGGATGCAAATTCAATCGGTGACTTACGATTTGAGTTTTCTTCTCTACACTCCTGAGTTTTTCTTAAGCTGATTCGCTTCAAAGACAATTTTTATAAGGATAGTTTAAATTTTCGCATTTACTTTCGTTTCTCTCCTATGCACAAATTTAGGGGGAGAAATAAAAACAAATCAAAAATTTAAAAATTAAAAAAAATCCAAAAACATTCTGCTTCTGTTTTAATTTTTTTGGAAACATTCAAAAATCCAAGAAAAACATTAAAAATTTTAAAAAAAAATTCAAAAAGATTGTTGCATGATGTTTTGCGTGTTGATGAAGGACTGGGAAGTGATATTATCTAGTGATAACAGGTAATCTAAGTCTGCGTAACGTACCCAAAGTTGAAGGGTTTATGCTCTGGTTTGATGCGTCGGTAGGCACGAAAGATTCTAAATGGACGTCACTAGGGAGAGTTGAACTTGGAAAATTTTTAGACTTAACAAATCTTGACCTAGTTAGATCTGTTTAGCCTGACAAACGACGCTTGGATAGATTGAGCAGGGAGATATATATGGGAATCTACTCGTCACATTAAATGAACCCATATCTGGAACCGTGGTTTAACTTTTCCTCGATGTGCGGATTCTGTCCTTAATTCCTGTATTGATGGGGCGACTGGTAAATTTTGATGAATTAGGTCTGTAGAAAATTGATTTCTCTTTCTATCTGTCTGTTAGTCATATGTTGCCTCCTTTACGTGATTGGAAGAGATCCGACCTGGACTACAACATATGCAAATCCATTTCTCTGCATATTATATCTATGAAATTCTTCTTATCTGTTAGCCATATGCTGTCTCCTTTGTGTGATTAACAATCCAACCTGGTACACAGCATATGCAACCTTCTACTTCTTAATCCCTCTAAAACTATAATTGATAATAATCTAAATCTATCTTCTCTCTTAATGATTGTTTGCTGACCCGATGTAAGAATTACTGTGGAAGTCCTTGATTACTGGGGCATATCAGGAAGCGGGAAACATGTTCCAATACAATTAAGATTGAACACTCATAGATTGTCTATAGATCTCGTTGCTCAATTTAGGTGGACAACAATATCCCTAGTCGTCGTCAGCTGAATGGTCCTTAAGAAATTTTTTCTAGGAACTTAGGATCACTTTTTCTTGTAACTAATAGTATGTCCTAATTTTGTCACAATTTTTTGTGTTTAAGTGGACAACAATACCGGTGATCGACCAGACAAAGACGTGAAAATAGAAGGTACCGACAAGCGGATAAAGGTTGTCTAAAAACTTTGATCCCAAATCACTCTTAAAGTTAGATATCATTTTATTTTGTTAAATTTGTTTATAGTTTCCCTCTAATTTAAACATTAGGGGAGAATTAAAAATTAAAAAAAAAAATTAAAAAAAAAACCAAACAAAAATCAGAAAATTAAAAATCCAAAAAAACAGTGTTATTTCTGTTTTATTTCTTTTTCAGAAAATATGAAAAATCCGAAAAATATTGTGTGCTAAATTTTTCTTTTAGTTTTTTTTTTGTCTTGAAAAGTGAATTCAGGTGAAGATGAAACTCATGGAAGTTTGTGTTGAAGATTTCTAAGCCAAGGCTTCATCCGTGATCATCGAAGAATTCACATTCGAAGGACCAAGAAATGAAGATTATTCTTTCGACATTCAAGCCTTCAACCCCAGAAGCAAGGTGAAGCTAAAATTGAAGAATATGTGACGGATTGCATTGAAGCCTCCTCAATCAGTTTGCTGCTATCTTAAACCTGCTGAAGTGATCCAGAAGATTTATTCTCTCTGATGTTCTCTCTGAAGATTCTCAAGCTGAAAGCGCTATCTTTCAAGAATCTGTACATCAAGCCTCCTCACCTGATGTGCGTTCAAAGAAAAATTCTGAAGAAAAGCCCAACCGCTCAATATGAAGTGATTCATTGAAGATTCATCAAGTTCATCTTGAAGCTGTGAAGAATTTGAAGATTAATTTTGAAGCCAAATTCCCAATGAAGATTAACAAGAAAAGCCAACTACTTTTTAGGGGGAGCTTGTTGGGTCATTTAAGAAAAGAAACAAAAGCTATAAACCAAGGGGGAGATTGTTGGGTCAATATTATGGTTTATACTTTGCTTTTCTAAGCATTTATTGTTTTTATTATTTGGGAGAAAAATAGTATAGGATTAATTGTAGTGTGGACCGAGCATTGGATTATTTTGTATTTTGGGCTTTGTCACACCCCAAAACCATGAATGGCGGAAACGTTCTGGGGCAGAGGACGTCATGTACAGTATCACAACAATTAATAGTAGTAAACAAGCAACAACATCATCCATTGCATTAATAATATAATTCCATACATGTGTGTTCTGTCAAGTTACATAGACACTAAAATATACATCTCAAAATAAAAGACGAGTCTTGAACGAACTCCATCTTCTCAAATGCCTGGCACCTATACCTGTCTACTAGTGACCTGAGAATACAAGTTATTTTGAAAGCGAGTATCAACTTAAAGCTGGTGAGATCATAAGTATATTAATGTCTGTGTTTGTATGAAAGCATTTGTAAGATGTTTTGAACTCTCCTAGAAAACCCTATGTTTCCTACTAATTGTAGCCTTCTACCAAGGCATCTAGTGTCTGTGTATGTGTCTCTTGTAAGAGTGTGTGTTTTCCCACTTATGACTATCATTAACCAAAAATATAGTTTTTACATTACCGTGCATCGTGTGAATATTCACGAAGTGAATGTAATGGGAAAATATCATAGTACTGTAGTATTTTTAATAAGTGACTACTGTTGTACTAACTACCTTAAAACAAAAGGTGTTTAAAGTAACATGTGATCGACCTGTATCCTGCTACCGAGTCTAGTAAAACGACGATGTAAGACGCCGTAAGAAATGACATTTGGCACCCCTAAACTTGCAAGTCCCACTGTAGCGATCAGAAAGGTGTAGGATATTCAATCCAGTATAGATCTATACACAAACTCATACGCTCCCCAATTAAGGAGATTTTGGATACAAAAACGGTCATGGCAGGAAGTGCCATGACCCGTTTAATGGTTCACATAACTGCATGAATGTACATGTAATGAACGCGCTAACTGTAAAGTGTACTCTTTCTCTGTCTAGCGTGTATGTATTGTAATGTTCTGCGTGTGCTAGTTGTAATGTGTGTTCTCTCTCTATCTAGCATGTATAGTAATGTACTGTGTGTACTAGCTATAATGTGTGTTCTCTCTCTCTATCTCTATCTAGCATGTATAGTAATGTACTGTGTGTACTAGTTGTAATGTGTGTTCTCTCTCTCTCTATATAGCATGTATAGTAATGTACTGTGTGTACTAGCTGTAATGCGTGCTCTCTCTATCTAGCAAGTATTGACTCATGAATGAACTGACTCATTGTATGATTCTTTGTTCTAGTAATAGTTTTAGTATCATCCTAAACTACCCCTATGGTAGCTTACAAGTAATGTATGATCATGTTTGTGAAACCCTTGCTACCCAAAGGTATGGAACTGGTTGAAATAACTTTTATGTCTATATATGTATGCATAATATATAACTAATATTTATACAACCTTCGGACGGATAATCGATGCCCTAAAACCACATCCCAATGAGGAAAAGGAGATAAAGCGAGCTGTCCTTCCTAAGCACTTTAAAAATTACTTATATAACTATAAATACATAGGAATGCATTTGATAATAAGTATAAAAAAGTTTAAGTAAAAGTATTTGACAAGTAAAAGAGTTTGTAAAACAGTTTGAAGCAAAACAGTTTGGTAAACAGTTTGAACAGTAAGCAAACTACTGGTTTGGTAGTTAGTAATCACATGTGATTGATATAATAACTATAAGTATTCAACTTGTATTCCCCCCCACAAAAGCATATAAAAACATTTAAGCCATTGATTAAGGGGTATGAACTCACCTGTAGTGAGTGGTACGGATGAACTGAAGATGTAGGATTGTTAGGTGTCAAGTAAAGACTTGAACACACTCTATGATCCTAGTTAACATATAATATCACATATATGTATCCAATTAGTCTTTAAACAACTAATAAACAAAGTTAAGACACCCTAGGACATGCCAAACACCTTATACAAGTGTTATAAGTCCCAAGGATTGCATCTAAGTGTTGTAGGGAAAGGCTAGTGTGCTTGGGGTTCAAGGAAAACTCCATTATGAAGTTTACGGTTTTGTGGTCACTAACAAAAGAATTTACAGTCGTAAACCATTGAGTTTACGGTCATAACCTCCTCCTCTTTTGACCATTTGATTGTTTGAAGCCTTAAAAGTCCCTAGAAGCTTTTTTACTTGAAGTATGTGTCTATGGAAGGAACTAGGGCACCATTTCACTCCTATTTGGAGTTTACGGTTCCTAAACCATTTTCCTTTGAGTTTACTATCGTAAACTCATATGGTTTGTGGTATTTTGGGTTTTTCAAGTCCTTAGCTCATCAAGGAAAGGATTTAGACATGTTACTAAAGCTTGTGAAGGACTTAGGCACACTTTGGCACCTTTACTTGGGGTTTACGGTTCAAGAACTTCTTGAACCGTAAACACTGTGTTCTTGGTGTTCTTGGGACTATTTCTTGATGTAAGGGAATGTAACAAGCTTTATGAGACTCTAGGATAGAAGTACTTACTATATTGAAGCTTGAATGAGCTAAAAGTCCAAGAACACTAGTGTGTGTTCTTGGTGTAAATTGAAGAATCAACCTTTTGGAATGATTTCACGGTTAGAAGTGTGTTAAAATACTAGATTAAAGCATATAATCACTTAAGAAGGCTAGAACACTTACTAGATTGAAGATTTTGAAAAACTTTTGGATGATACTTGAGAGAGAAATGGGTTTGGATCTTGAGATTTTGGAAAAAGTGTAAATAATGACTAATTCTCATATATATACTCCTGAATTTAGGGTTTTTGGCTGAAAATATTTTATTCAGGCAGTAAACTGTAAGTTTTTAGAGTTTTGGAATAACAGTGTTGCACAATAAACCCTAGTGCATCCTCTCTCCTGATATCTCTAAAGTGTGAATCCTGAAATACTCAAACTTATTCTAAAAAGTCTGAAAATTAACAGCAACTGTTTTGACTTCTATTGACTTGATATGTTTGTATAGAATAGAAATTTCGGGTTGTCACATCATCCCCTCCTTAGAAGGAATTTCGTCCCAAAATTAGAATTTAAGTAAATACGTAGTTACAAATAACTAAGTAAAAAGACGAGGATATTTCGGTTTCATCTGATCCTCATGCTCCCAAGTGAATTCCGGTCCTTGCTTGGCGTTCCAGCGAACCTTCACTATCGGGATACGACTTTGTATCATTTGCTTGACCTCTCGGTCCATGATCTCTACTGGTTCCTCCACGAAGTTGAGGCTCTCGTTGATCTCGATCTCTTCGAGTGGAATAACAAGACTCTCGTCGGACAGACACTTTTTCAAGTTCGATACGTGGAAGGTAGAATGTACGTTACTGAGTTCGCGCGGTAAGTTAAGTTTGTAAGCTACATGGCCGATTCTTGCGAGAATCTCGAAAGGCCCAATGTACCTTGGATGACCTTACCTCGCTGCATCAGAACACATCCGAGTCCTTAATTCGACGCATCGCAATAAACACCAAAGTCTTCTATTCCTTCGGGAAGGGATAGTATTGGTGTGGTGCACAAGGCTCGTTTGAGCGTTTGAAACGCTCTTTCCTGCTTCTCTCCCCAGTCAAAGGCCACGCCCTTCTGAGTCAGTGTTGTAAGAGGTTTCGCAATGCGAGAGAAGTTCTGAATGAACCTGCGATAGTAGCCAGCGAGGCCTAGAAATTGACGAATTTCTATAGGTGTCTTCGGTGCTGACCAGTTCTCAATGACCTTGGTTTTGGAAGGGCCCAGGTGTATACCCTCTTCGCTAACCACGTGCCCTAAGAATTCAACTCGTCGAATCCAAAATTCGCATTTCGAGAACTTCGCGTAGAGCTTCTCCGAACGTAATGTTTCGAGGACTTGACGCAGATGTTGACTATGCTCCTCCTTACTTCGAGAGTAGATAAGTATGTCATCGATGAAGACGATGCGGAACTGATCCAAGTAAGGACGACACACCCTATTCATTAAGTCCATGAATACAGCGGGCACGTTTGTTAATCCGAACGACATCACTACGAATTCGTAGTGCCCATAACGAGTCCGGAGGGCTGTCTTCGGAACATCCTCCCCTAGGACTCGTAGTTGGTGATATCCGGATCTTAAGTTGATTTTTGAAAAGAAGTTTGAACCTTGAAGTTGGTCAAATAAATCGTCAATACGAGGCAACGGATAACGATTTTTGACGGTCAGTTTGTTGAGATCCTTGTAGTCGATGAACATACGAAACGATCCATCTTTCTTCTTGACGAACAAGACCGGAGCTCCCCAGGGTGAGAAGCTTGGTCTTATAGATCCCTTGCTGAGTAGTTTGTTAAGTTGACCGGACAGTTCTTGCATCTCTGCAGGCGCTAGACGATAGGGCGATTTGGCTACGGGGGTAGCCCCTGGAACTAAGTCGATTCGGAACTCGACTTGACGTTGCAGAGGTAATCCTGGGAGTTCTTCTGGAAAAATGTCGGGAAAGTCACATACTACTGGAATGTTCTGAATGTCTTCCGTTTCTTGGCTCACATCGACCACATGAGCAAGGAATGCACAACATTCCTTTCGCAAGAATTTCTGAGCTTGAATGCTCGAAATGATACGAATTTTTGTGCCGGGTTTGTCGCCATAAACTACTAGGGTTTCGCCTGACGGTAGATTAAGGAAAACAACCTTTTTGTAACACATGATGTCGGCACGATGAAGAATCGACCAATCCATGCCGATAATGAGGTCGAAACTTTTAATTCAGACCGACATGAGATCGATCAAAAGTGAGTGGCTATCTAAAGTTAGGGTACACCCTATGAATATGTGTCTAGTGCTCTTTATCTTTCCTTTAGCCATTTCTACATTGAACGGTTCATTAAGTGCTCATGATTTTTGCTTAATTAAATGAGCAAATTTTTGGTTCACGAAACTCCTCTCTGCTCCACTATCAAATAGAATGCTTGCATAAGAGTTATCGAGGAGGAACGTACCAGTGACCACTGTGGGGTCGGCAACCGCTTCCTCATGGCCTATGGCCAGAACTCTTGCCGTTCCACCGGCAAACCCTGCCTTCGGGCAGTTTCTTTTGAAGCGGCCTACCTCGCCACATCCGTAGCAAGTTTGGCCCACTCCAGCATCGGGGGCTTGGTTGATTGGCTTCGCCAGAGCTTTACAGAAACAGGCAGTATGCCCTTCTCGTTGCAGTTCAGACACTGCATCTCCCGGCAGGCACCGACGTGATGGAAGTTGCATTTGTTGCACTTAGGGAAACTTCCAGCGTACTGCTTTACCGGAGCAGTAGCGGCAGGTGCTATCGCAGCATGTACTGCCACGACCTGCCTCTTTTTGGTAGCCTTCGCCTTCTTTTTGTCATCCCAAAACTTCCGCTTGGATTCAGCGGTTCTTGCAAGTTCTGAGATGGCCATGGTAGTTTTTGTGGCCGGGGTACGAACCCCATGGTCTATGAGCCGCTGTGCCAATCGTTTGGCACTATCAAATGTAGTGGGTGTGATGCCAATACATTTCCCTGGTATGGTGGCACCAGCCCCATATGTACCTCTCAATTTTCTTTCCCTCTGTAGGAATCATGTTGGGACAGAGGGCCACCAGCTCGCAGAATCTGGTGGTGTAGGTGACTACGTTGGAGCCCTTCATGGTTAGGCTCCATAGCTCTTCCTCTAGCTTCTGAATATCTCCCCTCGGGAAGTACTCCTCAATCATGAGGTCTTTCAAAGTTTCCCAGCCCATAGCATTAGCCACTATAAGAGATAGCGACTTAACATGGCTGTTTCACCATGTTAGGGCTTTCATTTCGAAGGTGCAAGCAGCAAACTTCACCTTGCTCTCCTCGGGACAGGAACAAATTTCGAAAACCGGTTCGGTTTTCTTGAACCATTGCGAGAGGGCAATGACTCCGCCAGTCCCCTTGAAGGACAATGGCTTGCAGTTGGTGAAGTCCTTGTAGGAGCACTCTTTCAAGCACACCGGGATTTCACCATGAGTATACAGGACATGGGTTCCTCCTCCAGTGGAACTAGATGAATGATATTGAGCCATGGCTGTAGCCACAGCTGCAGCTACAACAGCATTTAGGGTCGTCGTGTCAAACTGAGGAGTAGGTGGTTGAGGTGGTGGAGGAGGTGGTGTTTTGTTATTAAGGTTTCTCCTTGGATTTCCTCGAGGCGGCATCTTTGATCTAAAAATTTATGAGGATGAAAACATTGATAAGAATTTAATGGAAGGATTGATGAGAATGACTCATGGACTAACTCTTCATAGCCCAACAATACAATTGAATGTAGATCTAGAACTAATAGATGATAACATTTGGATAATAACTCCCATAAGATTAGGTACCTGTCAATATTACTGGAATTACAGATGTAACAAGTTCAGGAAAAACGGCCAACAGAAGGAGGCCTTACATCAACCAAAATGGGAAAATTTTGATAGAATTACAACCTAACCAAGACCTAACAGGCCTATGATTTACAAAGATAGGGAATTAGACCAGAGTTTTACATAACTAGGTTATATCCAAAAGAAAGAAGTTGATGAGAATCTATCGACAACGAGAACTACAAGAGTGAGTTATTGATCCCGACATGAGACGTTCTATGTCCCTCATGCGCCTATCAGCTCTTGCTTGCTGAGCTCGAAGTTCTCCGAATTCAGCTCGGGTTTTAGCGAGTTCCCTCTGAAGAGCTGCATTGTGAACCAGAGCCCTTTCGTGAGCAGACTCTAGCTGGCGAATATGGACAGTGTTAACGCCAGAGTTGGCGTCAATCTCCATGACTCGGTTGATAGCTGCTCGACCCTGCTCGGTGTTCCGAGAAATCCTACGAACTATGATTGGTAGGACTCTGTCAGCAGAACCTCCCTCAGTGAGGTTGTAGAAACTTCTGTCTCCATTGTAGGGAATGGGTTGACCTTGTTCTTGGCTCCATCTATTCAAGTTTGTAGCCCACAGAGGTGTGGGTCCTTGAAATGTTGGGCGAGGGTTTGGGTTTTGATTAGATGGAGGTAGGTTGTTGACTTCTGGCTCTGAGTCAGAACCATCAGAAAAGCCTTCAGCTTCATGATTGTAACGCCCGTAGATAAGGGCTAGTTAATTTAGAGACGATAGGCGTCAAAAATGACTTTTTGATGGAAGATTATCTAGAAGGATTAATCTTAACCAAGTTGTAGTATATGTCACAAAGTTTCCGTGCATATAAAGAACGCCAAAATCCAAGTTATAACGAAGAAGTTATGACCTGTCGAAGTTTCGCGACAGAACCGGCACGACACAGCGCGACGTAAAAAGTGAATTTATGTTAGAGCGATATTTAGCCTTAGCAATCTAAATGAAAGTCGTAGAATACGTTAAACCGTGAGCGTGCATAAAAAGAACGTCCAAATCTGACTTCGTATGAGGAAGTTATGATTTTTCTAAGTTTCGACTTAGTGGTATGCAGCCCGAATACTCGATTTGAGATCGAGCAGTTTGTAGCCGAAACAATCTAAACGAGGATCGAAGATCTCGTTAATTGTAGTGAAACAATGAAAAGATAAGCGAAAACGGACGTCGGATAAAGAAGTTATGATTTTATAACGGAGTTTTCCTGTCCCGGCCTACTAAAAATAAATAATAAAAATAAAGTCAAAATTAGCCGACAGAGTCTAAACGAAAGTTGTAGAGCGTAGTCTCACCTTCGCGTGGATATAAAGAACGTTGAAAACGGAGTTCGTATGAAGAAGATATGAATTTCCGAAGTTTATTAAATAATTTGTATTTAAATTTAATCTTTAATTCGGACGATTATCCGAAGGAGTCACCGATCTGATCCGAGTTACGCCCCGCGTACACCGAGGTATGTCGACACTCGCACTCGAGTTCTTCGGATACGTAAGCAATGACGATTCTGAGGCAGTACGCCCCGCGTACTCCGAGGCTCCAGCCTCCTATAAATAGGATGCGAGGGCAGCCGACTCCTTTGCTATTTTTCTCTCTTCTCTCTCCCGTTTTGCATCGATTTGCGTGCCATAAATACCCCGAAGCCCCGGTATTATTCTCGAGCCCCGAAGCAAGTCCCGAGATCCCGAAGATCCCGAGAAGTGCAATTCCCGAGCCGAAGCTCTGCCCGCAAGAAGTCCGGTTTTTGTGGAGATCTTCCAGATCTACCGAAGAATACTACTTCTACAAGCCGTAGTGCTGTCCGATCATCTTCTGATCAAGTGAGTGTGTAGTTACTTTCTTCGAACACATAAATATTAAGTATTTTCTATAAAATACGTGCTATGTGTATAATATAAAGTTGTTTATATGTGTGGGTGTATAGTCCCTTTCATAAACACGGGTATTTCAAATGATCCTTGATGAAGCAGATGGCAATGCAAGGAATCAGGAATAAGGATCTTATATCTAAAGACCAAGTTATAAAGTAGCGATATGAAAAGTATCATGTATGTAGCATATTAAAGGCATAGTATAGGGTGAACTTGAACTTTTGTGTAATCGTTTCAAGGAATTAATATAAACCCTAGTTTTGCTAACTGATGTGTTGAATGATTGTCTGATTTTCTTGTATGGTGACTTGGTCGACTGCGGGACAATACTTGGGACGAGTATAAGTAAGTGTGAAAGGTAGTAGATGCATATACTACCGGAAGCACAGGACTCGCACTTGGACCAGGGAAAGTCACAAGGTTACCAAGAAGCTAGTGATTGATTCCATTTTATTCTGGTATGTCATTACCATTGTTTCGGTAATGACTAGTAAGATGGTTCTTGTTCCGACCCTATTGTTCATATTTAAATTTGAGTTCGACTACGAGGAGTATGTTACGTGGTCTAGAGGAACAAGTTAGATGTAACATCTGACTTAAGTCAGAAGGTTGGAGTTAATGAGATTGATAGTGTCGCGCTCGTTGTTAAAAAAAAGTTGGTAGGTAGAAATGCTACATGATGAAATGTGATTATAACACATTAGAATATGAAGGAAGGTATATTCCATTTTGGAATTTAACTCTAAGAGACCTGCGTCTAAGCATTGCATCATTCAATGAGAGGTCAGTAGAGCACGACCCATCGGTTTGTTACAATAGATAAAGGAAAGTATTTATCCTGAGAAGAAGAAGGAGTCCATAATAACGACTTATTGGGTAACTCGAGGGTTACGATTGAAAGTACAACATAGTACGATAAGCAAATGCAAGATTGGGCATCGTCTGCGGTCAAGAAAGCCTAAGAGTTAAATACTCTTTCGAGGAAACATAGAATTTAAGGTTATTACCAAGGATGAATAAATAATGTGTGGAATCATTATGCAAGTCCTATTTCGTTGATGATTCCGGGACGTAATCATCCTAAGGGGGAGATAATTGTAACGCCCGTAGATCAGGGCTAGTCAATTTAGAGACGATAGGCGTCCAAAATGACTTTTTGATGGAAGATTATCTAGAAGGATTAATCTTAACCAAGTTGTAGTATATGTCACAAATTTTTCGTGCATATAAAGAACGCCAAAATCCGAGTTATAACGAAGAAGTTATGACCTGTCGAAGTTTCGCGACAGAACCGACACGACACAGCGCGATGTAAAAAGTGAATTTACGTTACAGCGATATTTAGCCTTAGCAATCTAAATGAAAGTCGTAGAATACATTAAACCGTGAGCGTGCATAAAAAGAACGTCCAAATCTGACTTCGTATGAGGAAGTTATGATTTTTCTAAGTTTCGACTTAGCGGTATGCAGCCCGAATACTCGATTTGAGATCGAGCGGTTTATAGCCGAAACAATCTAAACGAGGATCGAAGATCTCCTTAATTGTAGTGAAACGATGAAAAGACAGGCGAAAACGGACGTCGGATAAAGAAGTTATGATTTTATAACGGAGTTTTCCTGACCCGGCATACTAAAAATAAGTAATAAAAATAAATTCAAAATTAGCCGACGGAGTCTAAACGAAAGTTGTAGAGCATAGTCTCGCCTTCGCGTGGATGTAAAGAACATCGAAACGGAGTTCGTATGAAGAAGATATGAATTTCCGAAGTTTATTAAATAATTTGTATTTAAATTTAATCTTTAATTCGGACGATTATCCGAAGGAGTCACCGATCTGATCCGAGTTACGCCCCGCGTACACCGAGGTATGTCGAAACTCGCACTTGAGTTCTTTGGATACGTAAGCAATGACGATTCTGAGGCAGTACGCCCCGAGTAACGCAGTACGCCCCGCGTACTCCGAGGCTCCAGCCTCCTATAAATAGGATGCGAGGGCAGCCAACTCCTTTGCTATTTTTCTCTCTTCTCTCTCCCGTTTTGCATCGATTTGCATGCCATAAATACCCCGAAGCCCCGGTATTATTCTCGAGCCCCGAAGCAAGTCCCGAGATCCCGAAGATCCTGAGAAGTGCAATTCCCGAGCCGAAGCTCTGCCCGCGAGAAGTCCGGTTTTTGTGGAGATCTTCTAGATCTACCGAAGAATACTACTTCTACAAGCCGTAGTGCTGTCCGATCATCTTCTGATCAAGTGAGTGTGTAGTTACTTTCTTCGAACACATAAATATTAAGTATTTTCTATAAAATACGTGCTATGTGTATAATATAAAGTTGTTTATATGTGTGGGTGTATAGTCCCTTTCATAAACATGGGTATAATACAAGTATTGTTTGAATGTATTAAGTATATGTTTGGGAGAGTGTGTGGTTACTTTCTTCTAACACATAAATATGAAGTATTTGTTATAAAATACGTGCTATGTGTTTATATATTGTTGTTTCTTTGAGATGAGTATGGAGTGAATGTTTTATGTAGTTTTTAAATGAGTTAAACTGTATATGTATTTTATATCTACAAATATGTTGGGTAGAACATGGGTAGATGAGATAGTTGGTATGTGATAAAATGATGAAGTATGAAAGATGATTAAGAATGATATTGGTAGATGCACCAATCGGCAATCGTAGCTCAGGAACCGATCGGCAATCGTAGCTCTTTCAATACTTCAGGAACCGATCGGCAATCGTAGCTCTTTCAAGGTCTCTCGGAACTGAGAAGATGTTGATACTGTAACGACCATAAAATTTCAACCAAGTTTAACTTTTCAAAAACAACCCATTTTCTTAATGTTATTACAAAAAGGTTTTCAATAAAATTATTATCAGAGTCTTCCCAGAATCACATCATAAAACATAATCTTGAGGAGCGGTACGATCACGCCTTTGCCTTGCCACGGTCTCGTGAAGAACCTGAAAAACATTAAACCACAACTGTAAACCCGAAAGCTTAGTGAGATACGCCCAAAATACCAACCACATATACCATTCACGAACAACATGCCATATCATATCAGAACACAGAACAACCATGCACTTCGGTTTTACTGTGTGACTGGTCCGCCGCACCGGCCTTCAGTCCACCTGGTCCACTCTCTGAGTCTACAGTATGACTGGTGCGCCCGTATTGGGCCTTCAGTCAGCCTGGTGCACTCACCGAGCCTCAGCACAACTGGTCCGCCCTCTTGGGGCCTACAGCCTATCCGGATCGCTCGCTGGGCCTTCGGGACAACCGGTCCGCCCTGGGTATGTTGGCCTACGGCACAAAGCAGGACCCGCCTCAACCCAACCCCAGTGCAACAACCATGTACACATAAACATTCAATCATATAACAATTCACATTCAACCATGCCGATCTAGCAGATCACATAACATAACATCATCCTAACCAGGATACCGACCTAACCGGTCACTAGCATAATACCATCCTAACTACCAGGATGCAAACATAACAAAGAAATAACATAACAACGATACCCGGATCACAATCCGATAAAGGGCCGGCCTTGGTGCCGTAGACCCTGTCGATATAGTGAGGATAACTCGCCTCGCAACTGCCGAAACTCTGAACTGAAGAAGCAGATTCCCGAATCACCGCCTCACCGAAAATCCCGAACTATCCGAAGCAGCAAAACAATTATTAGCCAAGCACAATATCCTTCCAAGGGTAAATTGACCAATTTACCCTTAACTCAATCCGGTCCATGACTAAGGGCCACAATCAAAATATGAAAGGCCCATCACTAGATAAGCTCTCAAGCCCACTAATGGCCTAAAGACCAAAAGTCTGAAGCAAAGCCCAATATTGGCCCAATTTACTAAATTGGGCCCACCTCACCAAATAGGCCTAGATCCAAGGTCCATAATAATTAGTGAGTCCACAATACTCCATCCATAATGTCCAGTCACGGCCCAAAATCTAGTAGCCCAATAGCAGCCCAATCTCCTAAGGCCCAAAATGTAAACCCACCAGAGGGAGTACGCTGGGCGTACCCTCCTTGGTACGCTGGGCGTACAACGATGATCGCGAAATGGAATCAGGAGACAGACCCACTACGCTGGGCATACTCTCAATTAAGTCAGGCGTAACTCCTCTGAACTACAACTCCTCATAAGATCTTAATGGCTTTAGCTCTTAAGTCGAAACTTCAGCTCCATAGACCAAATATGCCTAGGATTCATAAAGTCTCAAACTTTATTACTTGGGACGTCCATAAAGCTCTTAATCGAAGGTTTTAATCCATTAAGACCTATCTATAACACATGTGAGACAACCAAAGCCCTTGGGACCTCATTTTTCTTACTCAAGACCTCTCTTAGGGTCTAAAAGGAGAGCTAATCTCAACCCACTCAAAACATGCAAAAAGATGAGCTTTTTGGGACAAGAATGATGTCAAAACTTCACAACACATAGATCTACACAATATGATTGTCAAGCTAGAGACTTTTTACCTCAAAAGAGCCTCAGAATATGATGTCTTTCCAGATCTACAAGGTCCAGCCACTCAACTCCTTCTTTGACAACTTCCTCTTTCTTCTTCTAGCCTCTCTTTTGCCAAAACAAGCTTTCCAAGGACAAACACACCCAACAATGGAGGTGGGACGGCTATTTAGGGTTTCTGAGGTTAAGAGAGTGCTTATGGAGGCTAGGGTAAGAACCATTATGTTCCTTATATAGTGGCTGACCCTAAATTTAGGGTTTCTGGATGATAGACGTACGTTGAGCGTACATCTAGTATGTTGGGCGTATGCGAGGGGCCTCTGCATTCCTTTCGTCCGCTACGCTGGGCGTACGTCCAGCTTACGCTGGGCGTACCCAGCCAAACACAAGCGCGCATGAAAGGGACCCTTTTGCCAAATTCTTCCCTTAAGGGACCATTGCTACCCACATCTTAATTTAAAACCTCTCCTCCATCATAAGCCGTTCTTGCCAAACTCTAAATCCACATCAAGGACCGAAACGCCCTTAATCTTGCTCTTGGGAACCCAAAATTAGATATTTCGAGAGCGGGCGTTACAGATACGCCATATAAGATAAGTGATCATATAATCCTCTGTTCTAGATATCAGTCGGGCAAATACATGGAACAATGTCTTACTTATTGTCCAATAGTTTGTTTCCCGATTTCCGATTTGTTTGACAAAGAACTTAATTGAACACATCAACTTAGTTCTGACCGGGCCCGATACATAGGTCAAAACAAAATCATCGAGGGGCCCAGATATCAGCTTCTAATCCAAGAAGGAATAGATAAACTTCGACTCATATGTTTGTTCTACCACTCATTGAATTACACACAAAAGCACGTTTTATAACATCGAGTTACCAATGCGTTTTCGTACAATCAATGCATAACCAACTCGTAAGTAACAAATCATATCTCTAGGTTTGAAGACTTATATGATATTACCGTCTCATGATCACTCGAGATAAAATTCCATGAAGTAATTCCAGTGAGTGTGGGTTGATTCCAATACTCAGAACTTATGAGCACTCATGAAGTGTTGTCTTATATCCTGACACCTACAACCAACTTCATGACAGTCTTACTTCATATGTACTTCCAACATATGACTGACTGTGGAAAGTTTGAATAATATGTGAAACCACAACATACTATTCTGGAAGTCAAAACATGCAAAAGAAATTATAGTAAACGATTGACAAAAGATAGTAACACTTTACTCATAAATAAACACAACTTTTATTCATCATCAATTGTCAATTACACTTTACAAATTTCATAATTTATCTAACTACTAAAACTTATATCATCCTTCAGCCCTATGCTCCAAGCATGTTGGAGATGCTTAACCCTACTCAGTCCCTTTGTGAGGGGATCTTCTGGGTTCTCATCCGATGATACCCTCTTTGCCACGAGGATTCCTTCTTCTATGTGATGTCTGATAAAATGATATTTTCTGTCGATGTGTTTGGATCTTCCGTGATCCTTTGGTTCCTTGGCTAAGGCAACAACACTTTCACTATCACAGAAAATTTCCATGGGCTCTTTTATAGTTGGTACAACTCCAAGGTCTCCAATGAAGTTCTTTAGCCATATTGCCTCCTTTGCTGCCTCGCTCGCTGCTATATACTCTGATTCACAAGTGGAATCAACCACTATCTCTTGCTTGGAACTCTTTCCAAGTGATTGCTCCTCCGTTAAGGTAAAGACCTAGCCCGACTGAGAGCGGAAATTATCTCTATCAGTCTAGAAGCTAGCATCACTATACCCTACAACTCTCAAGTCATCACTCCCATCGAGGGTAAGGACCCAGTCCTTTGTCCTCCGTAGGTACTTGAGGATATTCTTTACCGTAGTCCAGTGTGCCTTGCCAGGATTTCCCTGATACCTGCTAACCATGCTCAAGGAAAAGGCTACATCAGGTCGAGTACACGTCATAGCATACATGATCGAGCCTACTGGTGAAGCATAAGGTACTTGACTCATTTCTGCTATCTCAGCCTCGGTACTTGGGCTTTGTGTCTTACTCAATCTGGCGTTACTCTGGATGGGTAACTCTCATTTCTTGGAGTTCTGCATGCTGAATCTCTTCAACACCTTGTCCAAGTATGTACTTTGACTAAGTCCAATTAGTCTTTTACTCCGGTTTCTCAAAATCCTTATCCCTAGAATATAGGCAGCTTCTCCTATGTCCTTCATAGAGAAACACTTCCCAAGCTAGGACTTAACTTTCTGCATAGTTGGGATGTCATTTCCTATGAGTAGTGTGTCATCTACATACAATACCAAAAAGCTAACTATACTCCCACTAGCCTTGACATAAACACAAGATTCATCTTCACTCCTAGAAAAGCCAAATTCATTGACCTTTTCATCAAAGCAAAGATTCCATCTGCGAGGTGCTTGCTTTAATTTATAAATGGATTTCTCAAGCTTACACACTCTATTAGGGTACTCGTTGCTGACAAAACCTTCTGGCTGACTCATGTAAACATCTTCAGTCAACTTTCCATTAAGGAAAGCGGTTTTGACATCCATTTGCCAAATTTCATAGTCATGAAACGCAGCTATGGCTAACATAACCCTAATAGACTTAATCTTGGCTACTGGAGAAAAGGTCTCATCATAATCCACTCCAGGAGTTTGAGAGAAACCCTTTGCAACCAGTCGAGCCTTATAAGTGTGTACATTACCATCCATGTCGGTCTTCTTCTTGAAGATCCATTTGCACCCTACAGTCTTACGACCTGGTACATTCTCAACCAAGTTCCAAACTTGATTGTCATACATGGATTGTATCTCGCTATCCATAGCCTCTTTCCATTTAGCAGACTCAGGGCCTGCCATGGCTTCCGCGTAACTGTTAGGTTCATCCAGACCTATCAGTGTCTCATCACTGATAAGTATATCACCTTCTGCAGTAATATGGAATCCATAGTAATGCTCAGGTGCATTCCTAACTCTTGTGGAACGCCTGAGAGGTACAAACTTGTCAATTGGCTCAACAAGAGTATCTTCCTCAAGTTGAGGGATAGGGTTTGAAGTTCCTTCACCACTTGACTCTTGAAGTTCTTCAAGGTCAATTTGCCTCCCACTGTCTCCTTGGCTTATATATTCTCTCTCTCGAAAGACTCCTCTTCTTGCTACAAAGACCACATTATCACTAGGTCTGTAGAAGAGGTAACCAAAGGATCTTTGTGGGTAGCCGATGAAAATACACCTCTCGCTTCGGGGTTCTAGCTTATCATGAGACTCGCGCCTCACAAAAGCCTAGCAACCCCAAATCTTGATGTGGTCTAGTTTAGGTACTTTACCAGTCCACATCTCGTGAGGAGTTTTGGCAACTTTCTTTTTAGGGAGTAGATTAAGAATATGGGCTGCAGTCTCTAAGGCATACCCCCAAAATGAGACTGGTAGCGAAGCTCGACTCATCATGGAACGAACCATATCCAACAAGGTTCGATTATGCCTATCAGCCACACCATTCAACTGCGGTGTCCTGGGAGGTGTCAATTGTGAGACAATCCCACATTCCCTAAGATAGTCGAGGAACTCTGAACTAAGATACTCACCACCTCGATCAGATCGAAGCATCTTAATGTTCCTGCCCAATTGATTCTCGACTTCCTGTTTAAATTCCTTAAACCTTTCGAAAGTCTCTGACTTATGCTTGATTAAGTAGACATATCCATATCTACTGTAATCATCAGTAAAAGTCAAATAATAACGATTAGCATCCCTTGTGGCATGTTTGAATGGTCCACACACATCCGTGTGTACAAGGTCCAACAAACCTTCACCCCTCTCACAAGAACCTGTGAAGGGTAACTTTGTCTTTTTTCCAAGTAAGCATTATTCACAACTATCATTAGACTTTAGGTCAAATGACTCCAAGACTCCATCCTTTTGGAGTTGGCCTATGCGTTTCTTGCTTATATGTCCAAGACGACAATGCCATAGTGATGCTTTATCCAAGTTATTTTTATTAACAGAATCAACACACAATACATTATTTCCTAAGTTATCAACCACATATACAGTTTCATACACGCCATTATAAGGTATTGCTTTAAAATAAAGAACATTATCAAAGAAAGAATTAATCGAACCAACTTCATTATCAAATGAAAAGGTGAAACCTTGTTTATACAATGCATGAAAGGAAATAATATTTCTTGCCATTTTTGGCGAATAACAACATTTATTCAAATCTAAACTAAACCCACTACTTAGCGATAAAGTATAAACTCCAATCTTGGTGACAGGTGAAGCTTTCCTGTTTCCGATGCTCAAGTTTTATCCTTCCTTGCTCCACATTCTCACTTCTTCTTAGTCCATGCAAAACAGAACAGATATGAATACCACAACCGGTATCAAGGGCCCATGAGTTAGAATGGGGTGAGTTATTAGATAAGATAGTGTAAATACCTGCATGGTTGGGTTTAACTTTCCCATCCTTCACATCTTGCTGGTACTTTGGGTAGTTCCGCTTCCAATGTGCCTTTTCATGGCAATAGAAGCATTCAGCCTCTTTTGGGTCAGAAGAAGGAGTGATGAAACCTTTCTTGGTTCCACTTGAAGAAGAGCCATCAAGGGTCCTAACCTTGGTACCCTTCTAAGAACTCTTTCTCTTCTTCCCTCGTCCTTTCCCGATTGCCAAGATAAGGGCGGAGTTGGTAGGAGTAGGAGTAGTAACAATCGCCTTACCCTTAAGACCACTTTCCGCAGTCTTTAAGAGTCCTTGAAGTTTGTTGAGAATGACCTCTTCCTTGTTCATGTGGTATGCCATGCGGAATTGATCATAACATGAAGGTAAGGAGTGCAAAATAATATCTATTGCTAGCTCCTCGGGGAAGTTCACATTAAGTTTCAGCAAGCGGTCCACAAATCTTTGCATTTTCTACATGTGGCCCGTGATGGGTTCTCCATCCTTCATCCGGGTTGTTATCATGGAGGAGATGATTTCATACCTTTCTTGTCGTGCACTTTGATGGTATCTTTCCATCAATCTTGGTGCATTTCAAAAGGGTAGTAGTCCTCGTAGGACTTTTGGAGATCGGCTGTCATAGTAACCATCATGATGCATGCCACCTTGGTGGCATCCCTTTCATGTGCCCTAAAGTCAACGATCTCTTGAGGAGTAGCAACTGTCTCATCAATCTCCTTAAGCTCCTTATCGAGGACATATTCTTTGTCCTCGTAGCGGGTAATCATTCGGATGTTTCTGATCCATTCATTAAAGTTGGATCCATCAAAAGTGACTTTCCCACACAAGTTCATTAGAGAAAAGGAGCCATTAGGATTAGAGCCAGAAGCAACAGTGTTTGCAGACATCTGAAAAGAAGAAAAGTTTAGGTTAGAAATAGAGATAGTCCTTAATAAAACACCCAAATGTAGTATTAAGGCTAGGACCCAATCACAATATATTCTACTTAGAAGAGGTACGCCGTAATCTAAGTAATAACAAGGTAGGTGAATGACGATTCACCAATTTCCACCAAAGTCGAAATATTAAAAATAATTAATTTGGTTCTTAGAAACTCCTATATTCTTTTGAGATTCAATGAACTTTTCAAAGGCATGTTTCAATCTCGAGTGTGCCCTCCAAGTTTTGTGACTGGGATGCCGAGGATCACAAAACGAGATGTGAAGTAACCATGCAAATTACTTGGTACCCTTAATAAATTACCCCTCAATCGATGTGCCGGTTAACCACACACGCTCCATTGATACTATGATAAATATTAAGTCACCTTTTACCTACCTTGTTAAGTCCAAGTTAGTGTGCCGGTTAACCACACACGCTCCACTAACGACTTAGACAAAGTGTAAAGTGTAATTTCATGGATTAGCACCTTATTCTCATTTTTCCTAAAGTAACTAAGATTAGGAATTTAATAAAACATTTAGTTACTTTATAATATTCATCATACTTTTAATGATAATTTATAAGTCCTTGTCTTACCCGTTCGGCTAACGACCCTCCACCAGTCAAGCAAGCGGTGGGTGAGAGTGGACACCCATTAAGTTGCCATTTTATAGGCAACAACGTTATACCCACCTTATAGACCGGCTTCGTGAATGAGGCGTACTAGCGGTAAGACGACTTTAATCTTATACATACATACATACATACATACATACATACATATATATATATATATATATATATATATATATATATATATATATATATATATGTATGTATGTATATATATATATATATTATTATTAACTTATAATATTATAAGTATAAGGGTTAGAACTAAAGTTTTAATCAAGACTTTACTTGTTCCAAAACTTGAGGGCAAGTTTTGTAAACTTTCAAAACTTTTCATTTCTTGTAACTTATGAGTTTATTAGGGAATTAAAAATGAAGACTCTTCATTTTTATAACCCATGTGTTCTTTTAATGGTTTTTAAATAAAGTGACTTTTGGTTTTCCATAACTTGAGGACAAGTTATGGACTCCATTAAAACACATAATGATCATGAATTAATCTACCACATAGGTTACAAATAATTCCTATGATCATCTAAACATCATAGGATCAAGAACATGATTATGAACACTTTCATGAATCAGAAATTACACTTAAAACTTGGTAATTTTGATAACTTGTTGTCGTAAATAGATTAGCAAAGACATTACACCATCTAAAACAGGTTTTTAAGTACCAAAACAGTTTAGGGTAATGTTTCTAGTCCATTTCCAGCAACTAAAGTCGAAAATCTGCATTCTGAGGCTCCTACTCGCCGAGTGCATGAACCTACTCAGCGAGTAGGTTGAAGATTCACATGAACTCGGCGAGTTCCCCCATTGACTCGGCGAGTTCATCAGTCAGATTGCAAAAATATCGACTTTTTTCAACTATTTAGCACAAATAACAAACAAACTAAGCCTAGGCTCTGATACCACTGTTGGGTTTTGAGCATTCTAACACTTCCTAAGTGTACATGCAACCCTAATAACCTTGGATCTATGTTTGTCTAATTATCATGCAAAGTTGATTTCCAAGGCTATGATCCTATCTAGCATACATGGGGAACAATTTTAACTTGAATAATAGATAGAACTACATACCTTGTTGTTGTAAGTGTTTCTTGAAACCTTGTGAGCCTAGCACCTCAAGTGTGATGCCTCAAATGCTTCATACAACACCAAATGCAAAGTATAAACTTGAGAGAATACTCTAACACACTCAAAATCGGCCAAGCCCTCTTGTTTCTCTTAGTGTAACCGATTTTGGGGAGAGACATGGTCCTTATATAGTGTGTTGCATTAGGTAAAACCCTAATGTAACATGACTCTTCATTTCTCAATCCATGGGTTAACTCCATGGAGCATCCTATGGGTGGAACCCAACTTGATAATCCATGGAGCCTTTTAGCCCACTATATAAGATATGGAAGATTTACATAATCTACCCATATATTTAATTAGTTATTATTTTGATCACTTAATTAATTCTAAATTAATTCTTGATCAGAACTAATTAAATAATATTATTAATATATTAGAATTTGCAATATATTAATAACCATATGTGTTATTTCTCTCATTTAGTTTATCCAATTGCATGGTGCCATGCAACCCAAATGGAGCATGCCGGGCCGGGTCAAGTATTTACCAGAAATAGTTATGGACTTAGATACCTTATCGAACAAGCATATCTTTTATGGGTTGAGATACTCAATTCACTATAAACAATGCTCTCATACCAATCTGTCACCCCCCAAAACCATGAACGGAGGAAACTTTCTAGAGCGGACGACGTCATGTACAGTATCACAACAATGAATAATAGTAAACAAGCAACAACATCATCCATTGCATTAATAATATAATTTCATACATGTGTGTTCTGTCAAGTTATATAGACACTAAAATATACATAACAAAATAAAAGACGAGTCTTGAACGAACTCCATCTTCTCAAAAGCCTGGCACCTGTACCTGTCTACTAGTGACCTGAGAATACAAGTTATTTTGAAAGCGACTATCAGCTTAAAGCTGGTGAGATCATAAGTATATTAATGTCTGTGTTTGTATGAAAGCATTTTTAAGATGTTATGTAAGATGTTTTGAACTCTCCTAGAAAACCCTATGTTTCCTAGTAACTGTAGCCTTCTACCAAGGCATCTAGTGTCTGTGTATGTGTCTCTTGTAAGAGTGTGTGTTTTCCCACTTTCGACTATCATTAACCAAAAATATAGGTTTTACATTACCGTTCATCGTGTGAGTATTTACGAAGTGAATGTAATGGGAAAATATCATAGTACTATAGTATTTGTAATAAGTGACTACTGTTGTACTAACTACCTTAAAACAAAAGGTGTTTAAAGTAACATATGATCGACCTGTATCCTGCTACCGACTCTAGTAAAACGACGATGTAAGACGCTGTAAGAAATGACATTTGGCACCCGTAGACCTGCAAGTCCCATTGTAGCGAGCAGCAGTGTGTAGGATAGTCAATCCAGTATAGATCTATATGCAAACTCATACGCTCCCCAATTAAGGAGATTTTGGATACAAAAACGGTCATGGCAGGAAGTGCCATGACCCGTTTAATGGTTCACATAACTGCATGAATGTACATGTAATGAATGTGCTAACTGTAAAGTGTACTCTTTCTCTGTCTAGCCTGCATGTACTGTAATGTTCTGAGTGTACTAGTTGTAATGTGTGTTCTCTCTCTATCTAGCATGTATAGTAATGTATTGTGTGTACTAGCTGTAATGTGTGTTCTCTCTATATCTAGCATGTATAGTAATGTACTGTGTTTACTATCTGTAATGCATGCTCTCTTTATCTAGCAAGTATTGACTTATGAATGAACTGACTCATTGTATGATTCTTTCTTCTAGTAATAGTTTTAGTATCATCCTAAACTACCCCTATGGTAGCTTACAAGTAATGTATGATCATGTTTGTGAAACCCTTGCTACCCAAAGGTATGGAACTGGTTGAAAGAACTTTTATGTCTATATATGTATACATAATATATAACTAATATTTATACGACCTTCGGACGGATAACCGATGCCCTAAAGCCACATCCCAACGAGGAAAAGGAGATAAAGCGAGATGGCCTTCCTAAGCCCTTTAAACATTACTTATATAACTATACATACATAGGCATGCATTTGATAATAAGTATAAAAGATTTTAAGTAAAAGTATTTGACAAGTAAAAGAGTTTGTAAAATAGTTTGAAGCAGAACAGTTTGGTAAACAGTTTGAACAGTAAGCAAACTATTGGTTTGGTAGTTATTAATCACATGTGATTGATATAATAACTATAAGTATTCAACTTGTATTCCCCCCCCCATAAAAGCATTTAAAAACATTTAAACCATTGATTAAGGGGTATGAACTCACCTGTAGTGAGTGGTACGGATGAACTAAATATGTAGGATTGCTAGGTGTCAAGTGAATACTTGAACACACTCTATGATCCTAGTTAACATATAATATCACATATATGTATCCAATTAGTCTTTAAACAACTAATAAACAAAGTTAAGACACCCTAGGACATGCTAAACACCTTATACAAGTGCTATAAGTCCCAAGGTGTAACAACCCGAAATTCATATCCTTAAATGTAACCTTACTCGCGACTCGTTCCGATCATCTAATCGCCGTTTCCGATTTCGTTTCCGATTCCGACATTTTATTAAGTCATTAATGTATATTTTATTTGATGACTTAATAAGTGTCTTAATACCCTTAGAACTCATTCTAATGTCTTATATTAATGATCAGAACATTTCTAGAATCAACCATATCGGGTTACGACAAATTGGCCGGGTGCGACCAAAAGCCCCGTCTAACGCCGGTATCGGGTAGAATTCTACCGTGTCCCGAACTTGGACACTATTTAAAGTGATCCAAGTCTTCATTTTGAAGCTTTTTCTCCATTCTACAACTTTCACTCCAACCTCTCTCCTCAAACTAGAATTAAAGGTCCAAATCTCAAGTTTAAGGTCTCAAATCTTCAAGGTACCTTCCTATACTCATTTTGCATCATATTGAGCCTTCAAATTCGAGTTTAAACCATGGATTAGGACCATTACCATGATTTTACGGCCCTAGAACAGTCCTAGGCCGCAAACTCATATAAATGGGGTTTTTTGAGCAACAAAACCCTTCCAAACCACAATTAGACCTTGTATATGGCTAGATGACTTAATGAAATGGAATTAGAATGCCTTAAACCATGATTTAGAGCCTTACATATGATTTTACGGCCCAGGAGGGTTCTTAGGCCGTAAACCCATATTTAAAGGGTTTTTAAGCCCTTAAACCCTTCCATGGCTCAAACAAGACTTAGATACGACTTTTAGAATATTGGTTATGGACCTAGAACACTTCAAACATGAATTTTGAGGGGTTTGTATGAGTTTACAGCCAATGCATGTGCTTGGGCCGTAAACTCCTCAAACATGGGTGTAAACTCACTTCTAAGGTGTAAGAAAGCCATCCAACACCACCAAAAGCCTTGGAATAAATCATAGAACCAACCAAAAATAGTTTAAGGACCTTAAACACATCAAAACTCTTCATTTGAGAGTTTACGGCCATAGAAGGTGCTCCATGGCCGTAAACTCCTAAAAGCATGTCTTATTGTGCCCAAAAATCATTTTAAGGCTTGTAGGAATTTTTAGAATCACATGTGATTAACTTTGAGACATTAAAAACACATATTCATGGGAGTATGAGAGTTTACGGCCATAAGCTCCATGCTAAGGCCGTAAACTCCCTTAAGTGTTGTTTATGGTGATTTTAATTCATTCCAAGCCTTAGGTAAAATTATTCCAAGCATTTCTAAGTGATAATAGCCATTTGTGACCCATTAAGCTCCATAACCCTTGCCAACATAAGTTCACGGCCGTGAAATCATGTGTGGGTAGTGTTTAGTCCGTAAACACATTAGGAAGTTTACTCTTGGGGAGTAAACTCAAATCCCAAGTCCTTCGCTTCAATTCCCGTCCGTAGATGTCACCCGGGTCACTCCAAACACCCGTTTTGAGGTGTTTTCGTTCGTTGGAGTGTGACTTCATATCTTATTAGAGTTTATGAATTTAATTAGATATATTTGTATGCCATTTCATATTACATAGGAACATCGTGAGTAATCAGGCCCCGAACCGACGTTTAGTGTCCGAAATCGTCGCATTTCCGAGTCTGGTGAGTTCATACCCCTACCCTTTTTCCGTGTTTTCAATGGTTTTTCAATGTTTTCAGGGGGGGAATACAAGCAAAAAGTACAAGTGTATTTGTACTTAAACTGATTTTCAACTCAATGGTTTTACTTACTAAATCTCTTGATTTCTAAAGATTTGTGGTAACTGACGTTTCGAATTGCAGGTTAAACATAGATTTCTTTTAAAAAGTGTTATAACTACATTCTTTTTGAATAAGAAATCATACTAATCATATTTAAGATCAACGAATGTAATCGAATACGAATACGAATACGAATACGAATATGAATACGAATACGAATACGAATACGAATACGAATACGAATACGAATACGAATACGAATGTGAATACGACTACGAATGCGAAATGACGCCTTTGGTTGAAACTAAGACTTCGAATATACAGTTAGTGTACTCCTTGAGTGTCACCAGAGTTTCGAATCTAATATGAAAATACGCCTCTGGACCTCTACTGAGTTTCAAATTTATCCGCCTCAGAATGTCGACAGAGCTTCGAATACACAACTAATATACTCTTTTGGAACTTAGCAGAACTTCGAAAATACTGTAATGTACGCTTCTGTGTGATTCCAAATATTCGAAAATACAACTAAATTAGTAAATAATAACCATTCTAAAGTAGAATAATTAAGGGTTTAGAATACTTAACCAATACTACACATATGGGAATTAATATTACTTCGAAATCAAACTTAAGAAACCAATCACCACACATAGAAAAATATGGGATTTTCCTGGGATAACATAACAACCAGTAACGAACCTAGATACAAATAGACAACTCAACACATAGGAAAATATGGGATTTTCCTGGGATAACATAACAAACAGTAACGAACCTAGATACAAATAGACAACTCAACACATAGGAAATTATGGGATTTTCCTGGGTAGTACAACAACACATAAATAGATAAAGTAACAAACGAATAACTAAAACTATAAGGAAAATATGGGATTTTCCTGGAATGACATAACCAACCATTTTCTAAACTGTAACAAAGGATAACCAAACCGTTTTCATAAGAAAATATGGGATTTTCTTGATCAACAACTCTTCCAGAAAGTAAAGGAACTCGTTCTTTTCAAAACTAAACCGCTTATGAACTCCCCAGCTTTATGCTGATTTTCAAACTGCTTGTATTCTCAGGTCAGCGTTAGACAGGTACACCGCAACCATTTGGAGAAGACGGAGCGTCCCGAAGACTCGTCTTTACTTTTGTTCATATTAAATATGTAAAACACTTGTACAACTTTACTTTCAAACAGATGTAAACAATATTATGTAATGTAATGTTTTGTTATTACTGCTTTACTATGTGCATTGGATTTGATACTCAACGTGGAGTCAACCCCGGAAATGTTTCCGCCTTTGGTTTTCGGGGTGTGACAGATTGGTATCAGAGCTGATATTGTGGCAGAAATGGTTGCCTAAAGTGTTTCTAGATCGATTTGAAGAGGAGGTAGTGGCGGCGGAGGGTTGTTGGTGTTCTTTGAGCTAGGTCTTTTCCTCGGAGGCATTTCGTCCCGAAATTCAAAGATTCGAACACAGATCACGAAGTGAAAAGAGATATGAGAGTGAATCTACTGCTTCGGGTCTTCAAGCTCCTAAGTGGAATCGGGTCTCCGCTTGACATTCCAGCGAACCCTCACTATCAGGGTGTGGCTTTGTTACGCATGGTTAACCTCTCAATCTACGATCTCAATTGATTCGTACGTGAAGGTTCGGATTTTCATTGGTTTTGATCTCCTCAAAGGAATTACTAGGGTTTAGTCAGGTCGGCAAGCCTTACGAATAAATATGCAGAATATCAGATGGTTGCTACTGAGTCCTGAAGATAGCTCGGAGAGGGCTATGGAATCGATTCCTAACAAGGATCTCGAAGAGTCTAAGGTTCCACAGATTAAGTTTTTCCACACTTCCCAAGGCGTACTATATCTTTCCAGAGTAAAACCTCCAACAAGTGGGTACACTTTCACATGGTAGAGTAACTAAGGGTCCGATGGTTCTAAGGGAAACTTCTATATGAGTCTACGATAATAGTCGATGGAACCCAAGAATCGACAGGTTTCCATGGGTGTTCCCGGTGTCGACTAAACAAGGATTGCATCTAAGTGTTGTAGGGAAAGGCTAGTGTGCTTGGGGTTCAAGGAAAACTCCATTATGGAGTTTACGGTTTTGTGGTCACTAACAAAAGAATTTACAGTCGTAAACCATTGAGTTTACGGCCGTAAGCTCCTCCTCTTTTGACCATTTGATTGTTTGAAGCCTTAAAAGTCCCTAGAAGCTTTTCTACTTGAAGTATGTGTCTATGGAAGGAACTAGGGCACCATTTCACTCCTATTTGGAGTTTACGGTTCCTAAACCATTTTCCTTTAAGTTTACTACCGTAAACTCATATGGTTTATGGTATTTTGGGGTTTTCAAGTCCTTAGTTGATCAAGTAAAGGATTTAGACATGTTTCTAAGGCTTGTGAAGGACTTAGGCACACTTTGGCACCTTTACTTGGGGTTTACGGTTCAAGATTTTCTTGAACCATAAACACCTTGTTCTTGGTGTTTTTGGGACTATTTCTTGATGTAAGGGAATGTAACAAGCTTTATAAGACTCTAGGATAGAAGTACTTACTATATTGAAGCTTGAAATGAGCAAAAAGTCCAAGAACACTAGTGTGTGTTCTTGGTGTAAATTGAATAATCAACCTTTTGGAATGATTTCACGGTTAGAAGTGTGTTAAAATACTAGATTAAAGCATATAATCACTTAAGAAGGCTAGAACACTTACTAGATTGAAGATCTTGAAAAACTTTTGGATGATACTTGAGTGAGAAATGGGTTTGGATCTTGAGATTTTGGAAAAAGTGTAAATAATGACTAATTCTCATATATATACTCCCAAATTTAGGGTTTTTGGCAAAAAATATTTTATTCAGGCAGTAAACTCTAATTTTTTAGAGTTTTGGAATAACAGTGTTGCACAATAACCCTAGTGCATCCTCTCTCCTGATATCTCTAAAGTGTAAATCCTGAAATACTGAAACTTATTCTAAACAGTCTGAAAATTAACAGCAACTGTTCTGACTTCTATTGACTTGATATCTTTGTACAGAATAGAAATTTCGCATTGTCACAGGCTTGGCCTTAGGTCCATATATATATATATATATATATATAGGGTGAGGAGTGCATGTGAGGGATGGACACTAGAGGAGCTTAAGTGTGTGCATTTGAAGGTGTTCTAGAGAGAGAGAAAAGAGAGTGTGTGTGTGTTATTGTGTGTGAATCTTGTATCCGGATCTTCATTCATATCAATTCATACAATATTCATCATCTTCTTCTTCTCCTTCTCTTCTATTTGATCTGACATCATCCGTTTGATTGGGATTCCGCACCATCAAACGGATTTGATTGATACACATACATTTTTAGGGACTTACAGTAATAGGTGTTAAGTCGGTTTGGGAAGAGTGTTTGTTAGAGTGATAATGCATTCTATGTGTATTTTTTCAGTGCTTTTAGTTTTATCCTTGTTATTACTACTGCGAACATTTTGTACCGCATTTAGCGAGTACTAGCTGTATGAGTATTTTGATAATTAAAAATGATGAAATTTCATAATATAATCCCTACCAGGTCTTTCTATAATCGCTTGGGGTATACAAGTAATGTATAATTAAGATTGGAAAAACAATCGACTGACTGACTCTGTCCTAAATCCACAACCAGACAAGGAACATGAAATACGTCGGAATCACTCACTCTAAGCCTACAAATATTAATTATAAATGTCCCTAATGTATACACTAAGCCATCGTAGCTTACTTGGGTTAAACCCGACTACATATGTGTACCAAAAGTTCACACTCCTAAATCATCTCATGATTCTAACATTTCTTCATCTCCTGTGTGTGATAAACAAGATATGTCATGGGAAAGAGTATCTTGGGTTGATAGTGATGGTAGACCCAACTTCAAAATGGATTGGGTTCCAAAAAGCAACTAATCCGCAGTATGTGCTGGAGCAGCTATGGAGGAATATCATCAGACTTCGGTAGGTTGATAGTGGCTGTTCCAGGCACATGATAAAAGACATCTGTCAACTTCATTACATTCAGAACTTTAATTGAGAGTATGTATCCTTTGCGGGAAGGAAGAAAGAAAGAATCACAAATAGGGATCCTATTTAATGGCATGATGAATATTAAATATCTTAACTTTATTTCGGAATTGAAACACAGTTGAGGCTAAACATGTTGTTGCATATGCATGTTGTTCTCAAGTTATCTGGATGCAACTTCGATTGCTGAATTACGGTTCGCGTTTTCTTCTCGATACTTCTATGTTTTTCTTAAAATGATTCGTTTTGAAGATTTTTTTTTAATTTGTGCATTTATTTTATTTCCTTGCTTCCCCATGCACAAATTAAGGGGGAGAAATCAAAATACATAAAAATTATAAAAAATAAAAAATTCTGAAAATATGTCTTCTTTGGTAAGTGTTATAGGGAAGTGATATGAAGTTTAGTGCTAAAGGGCAATATGAGATGCGTGTAATGCACTGAAGCTAAATTGTTTAGACTTTGTGTTCAATGTGTTGGTAGGCACGAAGGATTCAAAATTAAAAGACTAGACACAGCTGACAATGAAATGACTAGATAATATTAACTCATATGGACTTAGATAGTTTCATTTGGACTAAACATACGATGCTTGGATAGATTGAACAGTGAGATAAACAAGGGAGCCACAAGATAAATTAAAGCTACTTATCATCTAGAACTGTGGCTCAACCTTTCTTCGATTACAGACTAATGTGCTTAATTCTGGTGCTGATAAGGTGACTGGGGGGTTCTGATAAAGTAGGTCTGTGTGAAATTGTTTTTCTTTCTTATCCTCTCGTCCAGTCATATCTTGCCCCCTTTGCATGATCGGAAGATCCGACCTGGGTCGCAACATATGCACTCTATTTCTAAGCTTATCTCTATCTATCTATGTCAGTCGTATGTTTTCCACTTTGTGTGATATGAACATCCGACCTGGGACACAACATATGCACCTTTCTACCTCTCTAACCCTCTATCTATGTTAGTTGTATGTTGTCCCCTCTGCGTGATTGGAAGAGATCCGACCTAGGGCACAACATATGCCTCTCTATATCCATCTTCTCTCTAAAATAATTGAACACTCACCTAAATTAAAGATCTCTTTGGAATTCCTTGATTGCTAGGGTATGTCATGAACTGGGGAATATGTTCTAGTGAACTTAAAATTGAATTGGTTCATGACTAAAGGTTGACTGTAGATCTTGCTGCTGAATTTAAGTGGACAAAAATATCATTGGTCGTCATCAGCAAAATGGTCTATTTAGGAATATAGTTGCAATGTCTTATCACTTATAATATGTCCAACTTGTCAATACCCTTTGTGTTTAGGTGGATGACAATATTGGTGATTGACCAGAGCTAAACATGCAGGTGTGTGTTGATAAACGATATAGAATTTCTTATCAACTTTAATCCCAAAAAGTTTTAAATTTAGTTCTTATTTTTTTTTTGGTTAAAGTTGTTCATATTTTTCCTGTATGCACAAATATAAGGGGAGAATTAATAAAATCAAACAAAAAATCATAAATTTAAAAAAAATCCAAAAATATTTTTACTTCTGTTATATTTCCTTTTCAGAAAATTAAAAATCTAAAAATATTTTATTTTGAGTGTATTTTTAATTTTAATTTTATTTCTTAGTTATTCCTATTGTATGCTAAGTTTATTTTTACTTTTATTTTTTATCTCAAAGTTTCGTTTGTCTTAAAAAGCGAATTAAAAAAAAAGAGATTCAATGAGACTGTATTGGAATTTTCTAAGCAAGGAGAAGTAACTAGGAAATGAGTTGATGGTTATTACACTTCACTCTATTTTCACAAGGAATTGAAGGATTGAAACTGCACAAATTGTTAGTTAGGAAGTATCTTTCAAAGAACTGTCGTATTTAAGGAATTAAAAGTCTAAAACTATACAAATGTCATGGCACCAGGGCGATGCACCTCGCAAGGCATGATTATAGCTGAACGTCTCGCCAAGGGCCAAGTTAACGTGTTTAACTTGAAAAACTGTATTGAGATCTTTGATCTAGGATATACATGGGCTAACGTCAAAAAGGCCATGAGTAGTTCTTCGATACTCAACAAATCGCAGTGCGTTCCTCCATGTTCACACAGATACTGCAAGTAGTCTCCTTCTGATCCAAGGCTGGGTCCTTGAACAACTATGGTGAGAAGGGTCTTTATAATTCTGTGATCCACAGAGACTTTTTAGTTATGGTTAATTTTCAAGGCACAATGGTGATCATTAAAGAATTCTCATTCGAAGGAACAAGAAGTGAAGATTATTTTTCAACATTCAATCTTTCAACCCCGGAAGTAAGGTGGAGCTGTACTTGAAGTTATGTGATAGTTGCATTGAAGCCTCCTCAATCAATTTGTTGCTATCTATGAACTTGTTGAAGTGATCCAGAAGAATCAGTCTCTCTGTTATTATCTCTGAAGTTTTTCAAAGCTGAAAAGTGTTGATTTTCATGAATTTTTACAAGAAGCCACTACACCCAATGTGCGTTCAAGGTCAAATCTTTGAAGGAAACCCACCTTTTCAAGATAAAGTCATTCATGCAAAAATTCATTTGTTCATTTTAAATTTGTGAAGAAATCGAAGATTAAAGCTGAAGCCAAGAATGAAGAAAAGATTGAAAAGAAACAAGAAGCTAAAAACCCACGGGGAGATTGTTAGGACATAAGAAAAGAAAACTATAAACCAAGGGGGAGATTGTTAGGTCATAAATTGTGGTTTATACTTTGCTTTTCATAGGCTATTAAAGTTCTCGGTCTAGGACCGAAAACACCATGTTTTGGTGTTGTTTGGACCAAAATCACATGTGACTTCGGTTAGGCTTAATATTTTATTGTTTGGGTTTTGGGTTGGGCTTTGGTTATTAGGTCTAGGTATAAATAGTGTTATTTTAGCCTTGTAATGAGCGAGGGACGTTTTCGGGGGCTGCCGTAAGCCAAGAACGTGATTTACAAAGAAACAGAGAGAAAACCAAGTGTAATCAAGAATCTTATGTACCCGCCTATTTATCTATAATAGTGTTAATTGAAGTTTAATCATATTGTTCTTATTTAATATTATATCTTGCATCATTCACTTGATTGGGATTCCACACCATCATAGTGAAATCTGATTGATACATAGCGATTTGGGGAGTTACACATGTAATTGTATACATACACAAATACACACACTCATTCACATACATCCATTTTCTAATAAGTATGTAAACAAAATATGGCTTCATTAATGTATTTATATGTCGCCAATTCTTTTATATACAACACAAACACATGCACACACACACACAAACACAGACACACACACACACACATATATATATATACATATATATATATATGTATATATATATATATATATATATGTATATATATAGACAAAACTTTATAAAGGGTCTCTGTGGTATCCCAAAATATGAAGTTTAGTCCCTAGGAACTTTTAACAAATGGTCATTTTCACTAATTTTGTTGGTTTTTGGCCGTTAAGTGATGAGCATTTCCGTTATTTTACTACCATAGGGACCATTTATGAAGTTTTTGCTTAATAAAAAACAAATAATTTTTCAATATTAAAGGGTATGTGTGTATGTGTGTGTTCATGGTTTCTTCCAAAAACCCAAACCACCGCCTCTCTCAAAGTGGTATAATTATTTAATATCATTAACCATCAAATTCAAGTGTAAAAATCGAAACCCATCTCAATATAAACTTTTGTGGAGTAGAAATTGATTTGGGGAAAATATAAAGTTGCTAGTGTTGCAGAAGAGCTATGCAAATCGGGGCCGGAGCAACAGTTTCAGAAGCTCATCACTGTTAGATTCGTCTGTAGATGGAGGCGGAACCGTTAAATCATCCGCAGGTATCTTTTAGTTGATCCTTCATTTTTTATGTTGTCTGATTAGTCTCGTTCTTGGATTTTGATTCTCTCGTCTCTTATGCTTTCTCCTTTTCTCAACTTCTTCCATTAACAATCTCTACACCTCAACATTAACGTCGTTCGGAACTGCCATCGATATAGCAGAAACTCTATGTTTTACCACTTCCTTCCGGCCCCTCTCGCCGTTGGTGGCTAATACTACTTCTGCTCTTGGAACCAGTAGCATAGTGGTGGTTGGCCGACAAGGGATCCAAATCTGACCATGGCCACAGCCTGACCCTGAGGAAGTCATGAAAGCTCATAAGTTAAATGAAGCTGTACAGAGAGAACAAAAGGTTCAATACGAGATCAAAAACCCAAAAAATCTAATTGCAATCACTCCTACATATGTTCAAAATTTTTGTTGGATTAGTGTCTAAGTCCATAACTATTAATGGTATGTACTCGACCCGACTTGGCATGGTCCATTTGGGTTGCATGGCATCAGAACGATTTGGATAGACTTTTGTGAGAAAAGGATACATAAGTTCTAATACATTAATATGAAATCATATTATTTAATTAGTATTTGTCAAGAATTAATTTGGAATTAATTCTATGATCAAAAGACACTAATTAAATATATGGGGATTGATTATGTAAATCATTCATTCTTATATATGTGGGCTTATGATCCATAGTTCTTCATGTTGGGCTAAACCCATGGAGTAACCCATGGATACTCCATGGAGGTTTTAACCCATGGAGCATGAAGAATATTGAAAGACATGAGTTACATGGTGTAACCCTAATAGCCACAACATATAAAGACCCCATAGCTCAAGAAATTGACCCTAAGGGTTCATATGAGAGGGCTAGCCGATTTTGAGCATAAAGACTTTTCACTCAAGTTATTCCAAGTTGTTTTTGGTGTTGTGTGAACCATTTGAGGTGTCACACTTTTCTCTCAAGTTATTACAAGTTGTTGTTGGTATATGAAAATGCATGATAGTTATAGGTTTAATGCCTTGGAAACCATTTGCATGTATAATTACTGAAAACATAGATCCAAGGTATTTAGGTTTTATGTGCAACATAGGATGTTGTAGTGTACTAAAACCCATCAGTGGTATCAGAACCATTGGTTGTTTTCAATTATACTTGATGCTACTTGCTGAAATAGGCTGAAAATCGAAGTTTATATGTTGTCTGGACAACTAACTCGACGGGTCTAGGGAGGGACTCAACGATTCCATGCCTAAAATCATCCAACTCATCGAGTTTGTTCATGCACTCGACGAGTTGGACCCCCTGACAGCATATCTTCGAGTGTTTTGGCTGGCATTGGACTAGGAACATTACCATAAGCCGTTTTTGATCTTATAAACCTGTTTTTGATGTGGTAATGTTCATGCTAATCCAATTTCAAAGATAATTGTCATAATTTCAATATTTGTATTAGTTCACATGTTCATGCTAATTTCTTGAAGATTGATGATTTGAATTATCTTGTTCTTATAAGTTAGTTTAGATTAATATAAAAATTTTGTGATAATGTCTTTTCAATCCAAATTGATCTAAAAGTTGTTCATAAAATGCGTATTTGTAACTTGTCCCCAAGTTATATGAAAAGTCACATTTATGATTTTTAAAACTCATAAGATCTCCATAAGTTATAAAATGAAGAGTCTCATTTTTAAATGCTTTAAAGTCTTCCATAACATGTCCACAAGTTATGGAACTTGAAGAGTTTTTTCCATTAAAACTACTTTAAACTCATAAGTTATGGAATTGAACAGGTTTTTGAATTGTTCAAAACTTGCCCTAAAGTTTTGGAATTTGTAAAATTTCCCCATGAAAACTTTAATTCCAAGTTAAACCCTTAGAATTTTAAAAGTTAAATTCAATCCTTATACTATTATAATATCAATAGTTAATAGTTATATATATATATATATATATATATATATATATATATATATATATGTATATATATGTATATGTATAAGAACAAAGTCAGTCTTACCGTTAGTAGGCCTCATTCACGAAGCCGGTCTATAAGGGGGGTATAAGGTTACTGCCTATAAAATGGCAGTTTAATGGGTGTCTACTCTCACCCATCGCTTCCTTGACTAGTGGAGGGTCGTTAGCTGAACGAGTTTGACAGGACTATAATTATCCCTTCATTAAAAGTATAATGATCAATACTAAGTAACTAAACACTTATAAATTCCCAATCTTAGTTACTTAGGAAAATGTGAATTTGGTGCTAACCCATGAAATTACATCTTGTACCTTACCAAGTTGTTGGTGGAGCGTATGTGGGTAACCTGTTGGATAAGGTGTCTAAGTCCATAACTTATTTGGTATATACTTGACCCGACCGGCATGGTCCATTTGGGTTGCATCTCATCCAAACTATTATGGATAATTTTATGAGAGTTATACACATATGTTTATTAATATATTATGAGTTATAATATATTAATATGAAGTTACGTTATTTAATTAGTTTTAGTCTTAAATTAATTATGGATTAATTTAGAGATTAAAAGGAATACTAATTAAATTATGGGCTATTTGTTTTATATAGTGTGGGCTAATACTCATTTGTTAATGGGCTAGGCTTATGTGGAAGTCCATGGATGATCCATGGAGCTTTTAACCCATGGATCCTTGGAATAGGAAAAGACATGGGTTATTAGGGTTTCACCCTAACCATGCGTACTATATAAGCATGCTTATGGAGCATGAAAGAGAGCCTAAGATAGCCTAAGAGAAAGCTAGTGTTCTAGTGTGTGTGTGCATGTGTGTGGCCGAAAATACAAGAGTGTGTATACTCTCTCAAAGTTTTCCAAGAGTTTGTGGTGTTTGTGATTCCATTTGAGGCATTCACACTATTGGTGCTTGGCCCTCAAACTCCTAAGAACCCAACACAACAAAGGTATGTAATCTCTTCTAACTCTTTTATGTTGAAATGTTCCCCATGCCATGTTAGATAGGTTATAAACCTTGGAAAATTATTATTTTGCATGTATTTAGACAAACATAGATCCAAGGTTTATTAGGGTTGCATGCACACTTAGGAAGTGTTAGATTGCTCAAAACCCAACAGTGGTATCAGAGCCTAGGCTTGCTTGTTTGATACTTGATGCAAAATAGTAAAAAAAAAAAAAAGTCGAAATCGTTGTTGTCTGCATGCTAGACTCGCCGAGTCCATTGGGGGGACTCGCCGAGTCCAAGGCAAACTTCAACCTACTCGACGAGTCCGTTCGTGCACTCGGCGAGTAGGATCGAAAGAATGCAAAATCTCGACTTTTGCTGCTGGAAATGGACTGGAAACATTACCCTAAATTGTTTTGGTGTTGTAAAACTTATTTTAGTTGGTGTAATGGTTGTTCTAATCCATTTACAATAGCATATATCAAAAATCCATGATTTTATGTGTTCATATAATTCTTGAATTTTTGATGATCATGTTCATGTTCTTATGAATTTAGAAAATGATAGGAATTATTTGCTGAATTGTTTAGAATTAATTCTTAATCATTTATGTGTTTTAATGGAGTCCATAATTTGTCCTCAAGTTATGGATTACCAAAGGTCACTTTCATTTAACACACACTTAAAACACATAAGTTACATGAAAATGAAGAGTCTTCATTTTTATGAACCTTTAATTCATAAGTTATGAAATGAAGAGTTTTGCAAAGTTACAAAACTTGTCCTCAAGTTTTGGAATTTGTAAAGTTTCACACACTTTAATAAACTTTAATTCCAAACCTTAGAGTTTTAATAGTTAAAATTCAACCCTTATACTATTTATAACATTAATGGTTAATTATTATATATATGTATAAGAATAAGTCGTTTTACCGTTAGTAGGCCTCATTCACGAAGCCGGTCTATAAGGTGGGTATAAGGTTGTTGCCTATAAAATGGCGACTTAATGGGTGTATACTCTCACCCACCGCTTGCTTGATCGGTGGAGGGTCGTTAGCCGAACGGGTAGAACAACGACTTTAAATCCTCATTAAAAGTATAATGAATATTATAAAATAACTAAACTCTTTTAATTCCCAATCTTAGTTATTTTAGGAAAATGTGAACATGGTGCTAATCCATGGAATTCACACTTTGTACCTTACCAAGTCGTTAGTGGAGCGTGTGTGGTTAACCGGCACACTAATTAGACTAGTAAGGATCACAAAGGGTAACTTAATGTTGTCATAGATCAATGGAGCGTGTGTGGTTAACCGGCACATTGATTAGGTGATAATATTAGGAGTACCAAGTGAGTTAGCATGGTTATTCACACCTTGTTTTGTGATCCTCGGCATCCCAGTCACAAAACTTGAAGGGCACAATCGAGATTGAAACATGCCATTGAAAAGTTCAATGAATCTCAAAAGAATCTAGGAATTTCAAATCCAATTAAACCTAATTAATCATTTCGTTTTCATGGTGGAAATTGGTGAATCGTCATTCGCCTACCTTTCAAATATATTATTACTTAGATTACGGCATCCCTCTTCTAAGTGTAATATATTGTGATTGGATCCTAGCCTTAATATTACATTTGGGTGTCTTATTAAGGATCCTAAATATCTAATCTAAACTTACTTTCTTCTTTCAGATGTCTTCCAACACTAATGCTTCAGGCTCTAACCCAACTGGTTCTTTCTCTCTCATGAATCTTTGTGGGAGGGTCATCTTTGATGGTTCCAACTTCATGGGTTGGATTAGGAACATCAGGATGGTTACTCGTTACGAGGACAAGGAATATGTCCTCGATAAGGAGTTAAAAGAACTTGATGAGTCTACTGCTACTCCTGAGGAGATCGCTGAATTCAGGACTCATGAGAGAGATGCTACTAAGGTGGCATGTATCATGATGGCCACGATGACAGCCGAGCTCCAAAAGTCATATGAAGATTTCTACCCTTTTGAGATGCACCAAGACTTGATGGAAAGGTACCATCAGAGTGCTCGTCAGGAGCGGTATGAAATAATCTCCTCCATAATAACTACCCGCATGAAGGACGGTGAATCCGTCACGGGCCACATGCAAAAGATGCAAAGGTATGTGGACCGTTTGCTGAAGCTGAATGTTAACATCCCCGAGGAGTTAGCAATTGACATCATTTTGCACTCCTTGCCTTCTTGTTATGATCATTTTCGAATGACATATCATATGAACAAGGAGGAAGTTACCCTCAGCAAGCTTCAAGGACTCTTGAAGACCGCTGAAACCGGTCTTAAGGGTAAAGCGGTTGTTACCTCTACTACTCCTACTCCAACTTCTACCCCTGTTTTAGCTATTGGGCAAGGCAAAGGGAAAAAGAGGAAGCACCCTTCGAAGGGTACCAAGGGAAAGTCTCTTGAAGGCTCCTCATCCAAGACTAAGAACGGTTCTGTCACTCCTTCTGCCATTCCAAAGGATGCTGAATGCTTTTATTGCCATGAAAAGGCACACTGGAAGCGAAACTGCCCTAAGTACTTGCAGGATCTAAAGGATGGGAAAGTGAAACCCACCTATGCAGGTATTTACACTATATTGTCTAATTACTCAACATATTCTAACTCTTGGGTGCTTGATACAGGATGTGGTATTCACATATGTTCTGATTTGCAGGGCCTAAGAAGAAGTGAGGATGTGGAGCACGGGAAGATAAACTTAATCATGGGGAATAGGAAGGCTTCACCTGTTTCCAAGATTGGAGTTTATACTTTGTTGCTTAATAATGGGTTAAAATTAGATTTGAATAAATGTGTATACTCGTCTGAAATGGCAAGGAATATTATTTCTTTTCATGCTTTGTACAAACAAGGTTTTACCTTTTCGTTTGATAATGAATGTGGTGGTATTAATGCTTTCTTTAATAATGTGTTTTATTTTAAAGCATTACCTTGTGATGGCGTGTATGAAACTGTGTCGATTGTAGACAACTTAGGAAATAATGTGTTGTATATTGATTCTTCTACTAGCCTAGATAAAGCATCATTGTGGCATTGTCGTCTTGGACATGTAAACAAGAAACGCATAGACCAACTCCAAAAGAGTGGAGTCTTGGAATCATTTGACCTCAAATCAGATGATAGTTGTGAATCTTGTCTACTTGGAAAAATGACAAAATCACCCTTCACTGGAACTTGTGAGAGGGGTGAAGGTTTGTTGGACCTAATACATACTGATGTATGTGGGCCATTCAAAACCGCCACAAGGGACGCTAATCGGTATTATGTGACTTTTATTGATGATTATAGTAGATATGGGTATGTCTACTTGATCAAACACAAGTCCGAAACCTTTGAAAGGTTTAAGGAATTCAAACAGGAAGTAGAAAATCAATTGGGCAGGAACATTAAGATGCTTCGATCCGATCGAGGTGGTGAGTATCTTAGTACCGAGTTCCTTGACTATCTTAAGGAGTGTGGGATTGTCTCACAATTGACTCCTCCCAGGACACCACAGCTGAATGGTGTAGCTGAGAGGCGTAATCGTACCTTGTTGGACATGGTTCGCTCTATGATGAGTCGAGTTTCGTTACCAATCTCTTTTTGGGGGTATGCCTTAGAGACTGCCGCCCATATTCTTAATCTAGTCCCTACAAAGAAGGTTACCAAAACACCTCATGAAATGTGGACTGGGAAGGTTCCCAATTTGGACCACATCAAAATTTGGGGTTGCGAAGCCTTCGTGAGGCGTGAAACTCATGATAAGCTTGAACCCCGAAGTGAAAGGTGTATTTTCATCGGCTACCCACAGAAATCCTTCGGTTACCTTTTCTACAGACCCAGTGAGAATGTGGTCTTTGTAGCACGAAGAGGGATCTTTCGCGAGAAAGAATTTATAAGCCAAGGAGACAGTGGGAGGCAGATTGATCTTGAAGAAATTCAAGAATCAATTGGTGAAGGAACCTCAGACACTAGCAATCAACCTGAGGAAGAAACTCCTGTTGATCCAGCTGACGAGTCTGTACCTCCGAGACGTTCCACACGGGTTAGGAACACACCTTCGTTTTATTATGGTTTTCATATTACTACGGAAGGTGATACGTTTATTAGTGATAGTACACTAGTAAATTTGGATGAACCTAGCAGTGTTAAGGAAGCCATGGCAGGCCCGGAGTCTGCTAAATGGAAGGAGGCTATGGACAGCGAGATACAGTCCATGTATGACAATCAAGTTTGGAACTTGGTTGACAATGTACCAGGCCGTAAAACAGTCGGGTGCAAATGGATCTTCAAAAAGAAGACCGACATGGAAGGAAAAGTGCATACTTATAAGGCTCGACTGGTTGCGAAGGGTTTTACTCAAACTCAAGGTATTGATTATGATGAAACCTTCTCGCCGGTGGCCAAGATTAAGTCTATTAGGGTTATGTTAGCCATTGCAGCATTTCATGATTATGAAATATGGCAAATGGATGTCAAAACCGCTTTCCTTAATGGAAAGTTGGCTGAGGATGTGTACATGAATCAGCCAGAGGGTTTTGTCAATGCAGAGTACCCTAATAGAGTATGCAAGCTTAAGAAATCCATTTATGGATTAAAACAAGCATCTCGTAGCTGGAATCTTTGTTTTGATGAGAAGGTAAAAGAGTTTGGCTTCTTGAGAAGCGAAGATGAGTCTTGCGTGTATGTCAGAGCTAGTGGGAGTATAGTTAGCTTCTTGGTACCGTATGTGGATGACATACTGCTCATAGGAAATGACATCCCAACCTTGCAGGAGGTTAAGTCCTGGCTTGGGAAGTGCTTTGCTATGAAGGACCTAGGGGAGGCTACCTATATCCTAGGGATAAGGATATTAAGAGAAAGGAGTAGAAGACTAATTGGACTTAGTCAGAGTATCTACTTGGATAAGGTGTTGAAAAGGTTCAACATGGTGAATTCCAAGAAAGGAGATTTACCGATCCAAAGCAATACCAAACTGAGTAAGACTCAGAGTCCGAGTACAGAGGCTGAGATAGCTGAGATGAGCCAATTACCATATGCTTCCGCAGTTGGCTCGATCATGTATGCTATGACTTGTACCCGTCCTGATGTGGCATTTGCTTTGAGCATGGTCAGCAGGTATCAGGGGAACCCTGGCAAGGCTCATTGGACCGCGGTAAAGAACATTCTCAAGTACCTGCGGAGGACTAAGGATTGGGTCCTTACCCTTGGTGGCAGTGATGACTTGAGAATATTAGGGTATAGTGATGCTGGTTTTCAGACTGATAGGGATAATTTCCGCTCTCAGTCGGGCTGGATCTTTACCTTAAATGGAGGGGCAATTTCTTGGAAGAGTTCTAAGCAGGAGACGGTGGCTGATTCGACTTGTGAATCAGAGTATATAGCAGCGAGTGAAGCAGCGAAGGAGGCGATATGGCTAAAGAACTTCATCGGAGACCTTGGAGTTGTACCAGCTATTAAGGAACCTATAGAGATTTTCTGTGACAACAATAGTGCGGTTACCTTAGCCAAGGAACCAAGAGATCATGGCAGATCTCGACACATTGACAGAAAATATCACTTCATAAGACACAAGATTGAAGAAGGACTCCTTGTGACAAGGAGGATATCGTCGGATGAGAATCCTGCAGATCCCCTTACGAAGGGACTGACGAGGGTTAAGCATTTTCAGCATGCGAGACGCATCGGGCTGAGGGACGATATTAGTTTTACAGATTAGATAGTTTTCCTGAAACTTGTAAAATGTAATCGACGTTTGATGATGAATAAAATTTGTGATTTATTTATGAGTAAAGTGTTACTATCATTGTCAATTATTTACTATTGTTTCAGTTTTGCATGTTTTGACTTCCAGAATAATTAATTTGTTCAAACCTCCACAATCGATCATACGTCGGAAGTAGGTATGAATCAAGATTGTCATGAATTGGGTTTGTAGATGCCTTAAAGGTGTTTAGGCATGGCAATGGTTGCTGCAACATTCATGAGTACTCATAAGTTATGAGTATTGGTATAAACCCACGCTCACTTGTATCACTTCATGGAATTTATCTCGAGTGATCGTGAGACGATAACATCATATAAATCTTTAAACCTAGAGATATGAGTTGTTACCTATGAGTTGGTTGTGCATTGATTGCACGTAAACGCATCAGTAACTTGATGTTATAAAACGTGCCTTTGTGTACAATTCAATAAGTAGTAGAACAAGCATATCAGTCGAAGTTTATCTGTTCCTTCTAGAAATAGAAGCGATATCCGGGCCCCTCGATGATTTTGTGTTGACCCATATACCAGGCCTGGTCAGAACTAAACCGATGTGTTCAGTGAAGTTCTTCGTCAAACAAATCGGATAATCGAGAAACAACTGCTAGACAATAAGCAAGACATAGTTCCATGTGTTTGTCCGGCTGATATCATGAGAACAGAGGATTATGTGATCACTTATCTAAAATGGCGCTTCATAGTTCGACAGAGTCTTCATTGTTCGAGGGAGTTTTCGAGAGCTACGATTGTTGGTTGGTTCCTGAAGTTATAGGCAAATATAGTTATTAGACTTATCCAAGTGGGAGTCTGTTGGATAAGGTGTCTAAGTCCATAACTTATTTGGTATATACTTGACCCGACCGGCATGGTCCATTTGGGTTGCATCTCATCCAAACTATTATGGATAATTTTATGAGAGTTATACACATATGTTTATTAATATATTATGAGTTATAATATATTAATATGAAGTTACGTTATTTAATTAGTTTTAGTCTTAAATTAATTATGGATTAATTTAGAGATTAAAAGGAATACTAATTAAATTATGGGCTATTTGTTTTATATAGTGTGGGCTAATACTCATTTGTTAATGGGCTAGGCTTATGTGGAAGTCCATGGATGATCCATGGAGCTTTTAACCCATGGATCCTTGGAATAGGAAAAGACATGGGTTATTAGGGTTTCACCCTAACCATGCATACTATATAAGCATGCTTATGGAGCATGAAAGAGAGCCTAAGATAGCCTAAGAGAAAGCTAGTGTTCTAGTGTGTGTGTGCATGTGTGTGGCCGAAAATACAAGAGTGTGTATACTCTCTCAAAGTTTTCCAAGAGTTTGTGGTGTTTGTGATTCCATTTGAGGCATTCACACTATTGGTGCTTGGCCCTCAAACTCCTAAGAACCCAACACAACAAAGGTATGTAATCTCTTCTAACTCTTTTATGTTGAAATGTTCCCCATGCCATGTTAGATAGGTTATAAACCTTGGAAAATTATTATTTTGCATGTATTTAGACAAACATAGATCCAAGGTTTATTAGGGTTGCATGCACACTTAGGAAGTGTTAGATTGCTCAAAACCCAACATAACCGACACACTAACATGGACTAGTAAGAGTGGAAAAGGGTGACTTAATGTTTATCATAGATCGGTGAAGCGCGTGTGGGTAACTGACACATCGATTAGGTGATAAATATTAAGGGTACCAAGTCAATTTGCATCGTTATTCTCACATTGTTTGTGATCATCCACATCCCAGTCACCAACCTGAGAGGGCACAATCGAGATTTAAATATGCCATTGAATAGTTCAATGAATCTCAAAAGATCTAGGAGTTTCAAACCAATTAAAACCTAATACCTATTTCGTTTTTCATGGTGAAAATTGGTGAATCGTCATTCGCCTACCTTCAAATATTTTATAGCTTGGATTACGACATCCCTCTTCCAAGTTGTAAAATATTGTGTTGGGTCCTAGCCTTAATGATTCTTATCGGGTGTTATATTAAGGACTTAAATCAACTAACTTGAATATCTCCCATTGTAGATGTCTGGTTCAGACAACTATGATCTTCCCTAATTCCTTGGAACAAGCTTTCCTAATGAAGATGATGTCCCATGGTTGGATCATGGAAATCATACTTTAATTCCTACACCTCCTCAAATTATTCTCCCTAACCCACAAGTTCTTGAATAGTTCAAGGTCACTCAAGCCCTATTGGCAAGCAACGTCTATGTGTCCTCACATCTTGGAGATGAAGTCACATTTATTGACAAGCCGAGAGAGTTGGGTGTCAAAGTCTTGAGGAAGTTGGTTGTTGACTAGGTTTTTCAATCACTTTCTAAGTCACATAGTGAGTTCCTTTAGGACTACAATATGGCAGACCATGACATGACCCTTAATGATCTTACCTATGTGCTTGATGCTGCTAAATCAACAACGATTTGGAGCACCGGTAAAACAAATTTGATTGGAAGATCGACTTCCCAAACTTCAATGGACATTGACAATGGTGACATTGGAAATCTAGAAAAGCTTTCTCTTCCCAATGGAAAGGGATCGGCCATAGTCAACTCGATTGACCAAATGGTAAAGAGAAAGGATAAGTCTAAGATAGTCCCGTGTATCATTCCCAAAGAGTTCATATGTTTCTATTGCTAAAGGAATGGACATTCGTTGCGAAGCTGCCCTATTTACCTGAATGATCATAAGGTTGGTCAAGTCAAAAAGTTTGACTATACTTCAGGTAAATCCACTATCTAACTCTATTAACTTCCTATTTGGAGATTCTTATTACATGATGTAACTAGGTCACATGTTGATGTTTTAAGAATTAAAGAAAAGAGAGGAATCTTAAAGGAAGTATATGCTAATTCTAATTGCGGAGATGGATTTCGATCGCATGGTTCGGTGATCAGAATTTTGAGTTGTTGCTTAAGAGTTATGACAGATTGCTTAGGAATGCATAATAACATAATTTTCATATGTAGTTGCATTGTAAGGATAAGTTTTCTGCAATTTTAAAATAAAAGGAAATTTTTTTGATTTTATTTATTTTAAATTTCCTTACAATGGAATTTGTGAAAAATATTGGAAATGGATTTGATTCTTTGGTTTGTGGGAGTTTTATAATTTACCAAATAAGGAAAGATTCTCATCAACCAAGTTTCGGTTGGAAAGAAACTTGGAATCATGCAACTTATATTGTATGGTGAATGAGAATTTTCATCTTTGGGAAATTAAGAATAATTCCTTCATCACATGCATATGTGAGTCAAGTGAAGGATTAGGGGACCGGGTACACTTGAGTGTGCGCTGGTCAGGTCCACCACAATGATCGATAAGGCCATTCATCATGATTTACTAAAGTTTAGTAAATATGGTTATGCTTACAAGTTTAAGTGTAATTTTGAAACATTGGAAAAGTTTTAATGTATGGCAGAACGAATGAGAAGAATCAAATTAGGCAGAAAGATAAAAGTTTCTCCAATCTGAAAAGATGGGAGAGTAATTTAGTGTCTTGTTTTATGATTGTCTTAGTGATTATGAAACCATATCACAATTGATCTTCTAAGGACATCTTAGTGCATTTGTTTGGCTAAGAAGAGGAATCGTGGATTGTTGAAATGGTTAAAATCAAAAAGATGAATCATACTTCATTCCAAAAACAAGTCTTAGAGTCATACTCCTAGATTGTAACTTGAGTGACATAATCTTTAGTAGGTTTATAACACTTGTCAAATGTAGAATAAAATGTTATTGTACATTTGAAGTTGGTAAGTTGTGATGTATTGGATAAGATAAAGACCAACTGAGATCAATTATGTGAAGTGTTATCTTGATAAGAATGCGCACTAGCTCTTGAATATTTGTTTTGTCAAAGAATGGTTCTTGACAAGAGAATCTTATATGTCAAGAGGTCAGTGGGAGTCTTAAAGATCTTGAAAAAGTTTCAAGAACTAATCAAGAATAACACCTGTTGTTTATCACTAGCACACGACTGGAAGTTTGTAACCTATCGTGTTGACATATTCTTGTTTTCTATGCCCATTCCAGTTAGAGTTGACTATGCATGAGAGTTCTATGAAATCTCAGTTGTTTGCATAAATACTTGGAAGCAATGGTAGGCCTTTGTGATGCCAAGTGGAAAGAAGTTAAGATTGCACAAGTTTAGTCCATATGAGTTTGGATTTGTCACTTACCTTGTCTTGTGATTGTGGTTATGACAAATTCACATGGATAGGAACACATACACCATAAAATCTAAGTGTCATAAGGTTTCTCTTCGATTCATGAAAACGATGGTGAGGAAATGCTTTCACTAAGTAGATTTTAAGTAGATAGCAATTGTGATATTTGCATTCTCAAATTCGTTAGTGGAGCATGTGTGGGTAACTGGCACACTAACATGGACTTGTGAGAAATGGAAAAGGTCTAAACAATCGACACTATGATTACGGCATCCCTTTTCATATTTCTAAAATTGTTTAGACACACATGTGAGATATCTAAGGAAAGGTGTATGATTTTGATAAAGTCTTATGAAAGCATCTAGTATCAGAAATCTGAACTTTGGTAAGAAAGCCAATAAAGTATTGATTTCTAGAAGTCTAGCTGATTTCTGGATACATGTCAAAGATAGTGGGAGCATAATTGTTATGATAATAATTATCATGTTAGTGGGATCATGATAATTGTGATAAGTGTTGCAAGTTAGGAACGTTAATTATAGACTACAAATGTTTCAATTGGGAAAAGTTGTTTTGCTATAATTAAGGGAGAGTAAATTATACTTCCTTTCAATTCTAAAAGCTTAGATTGAGATTTTAATCATATTTAGTCAAGGATGTATATATGAATTGTATGTTGGAATGGTTCAACATAAGGAAATTCTATATATATTGCGTTCTCAAAATTCAATTATGATTACAGCATCCCTCTTCATAGTCGAATTATGAAAATATGGCAAATAAAAAATATTGTAGCAAAAGACTGGTCTAGGATCATGTCTTTATGTAAGACATCATGAATCGTGTCCCATATGCTTTGTGTATAGGATCGATTACATTTGCTATAATACTTATCCTTTCTAAATTTTCCAAATGCCTAGGGCATTAAAAGGGGAAAAGGTCTTGAATTGGATATGACTAAAATGATTAAGCAATTGTCGAAGACAATATAAGGGCCATATTCACATATTTTGAAAAAAAGGCAACTCTTGTTCAGAAGTGGTAGTCAAAATGGGAATGTGGAAATATTTCCATATGTGGAAGTTATTCATTAAATATGTGTGAAATTAGAAAACTTAATGCAAGAAGGATATTCAAACGAATGTACTTTGAATTTGAGACTTCGTTTCCAAGGAATTTCTCTCCATTGGAATACTTTGTAAATGTCTGTTGTTAAGTCTTTGTGACTTTGTACATAGTCATTACAAGAGGATCAATGCATATAAGTTTAGAATCTAACAGATTTCGGTAAATGGTAAGAATTTGGAATTCTTACATTTGCGTTAAGGATTTGGGATTGTGAAATGAGCATCATTGGAATCATGTTCAATTGGTCTATTTCACAAAGTAAGTATGCATGCTTGGAGCATGACATGACTATTGTTTCAGATTTAAGTATAAAGTTGATCATTCGAAACATTATACAATGAATAATGAGTAATTAATATTGTATTTAAGTAAAAGGTGTTCTATTTACTTTCAAAGGTGCTTGGGGCCATATTGGATTAGTATTATTCATATGTTTCACTTTGCATGTTTTGACTTCCCGAATAACTGGGTTATTCAAATTCTCCACAGTCGGTCATATGTTGGAAGTAGGTATGAATCAAGACTGTGTTGAAGTTGGCTTGGAGATGTCTAATTAAGGTATTGGACATAGCAAGAGTCGCTACAACATTCATGAGTGCTCATAAGTTCTGAGTATTGGATTAAACCCATGCTCATTTGAATCACTTCATGGATTTTATCACGAGTGAATCATGCGACGATAATATCTTATATTCTTCAAATGGAGATGTGTGAGTTGTAGTTGCGCGTCAGTTGCACATTGACATATGTAAACGCAACTAGTAACTTGGTTGTTATAAAACATATCGTTGTGTGTAATTTGATGTGTAAGTACAAGCAAACACTTGGGTCAAAGTTTATACATTCCTTTTACACTTGGAGGGATAAAAGCGATATCTATGGGCCCCTCGATGATTTGGTGATGACAAACTTAAGTGCTCGGTTGGGCCTGGACTGATTTGATTTGTTTAATTAGTCAGTCGTCATAAATCGGAAATCAGGAAACAACAAATGGACATAAAGAATGATTATAATCCATGTCTCAGTCCATATGATATCTAGAATGGAGGAATACATGATTCCTTATCTAATGGACGCATCACTGATTTGTTCAGAGTTCGACAACAACTTTTAAGAACTACGATTGCTAGTCGGGATCTTGGAGTCATACACAATAATAGTTTTAGACTTATCTAAGTGGGAAACTATTGGATTAGTGTCTAAGTCCATAATTATTAATGGTATGTATTCGACCCGACTTGGCATGGTCCATAGCTCAAGAAATCGGCCCTAAGGGTTCATATGAGAGGGCTAGCTGATTTTGGGCAGAAGGAACTTTCTCTCAAGTTATTCCAAGTTGTTGTTGGTGTTATGTGAACCATTCGAGGTGTCACACTTGGGGCACTAGGCTCTTAAGCTCCATGGAATAAAGATACAACACAAAGGTATGTTACTCTAACTAGTATCTTATTTGGTATATGAAAATGCATGCTAGTTATAGGTTTAATGCCTTGGAAACCATTTGCATGTATATTTATTAAAAACACAGATCCAAGGTATTTAGGGTTGTATGTGCACCATAGGATGTTGTAGTATACTAAAACCCATCACTTTTCAAGCGGCACATTTAACCAAATTAATGCGCACATTGATGAACTTTCCTTACGATGTGGTTTGGATCGTAGTGGAAGCCGGTGGCTCCACCAACGAAACCTGATCATTGTTAGCTAAATCAAAAATTGAAGTCAAACATATTAGATTCCTAAAGAATATGCCCATTTTTTGGGATGCTCGACATAAGATGGAATCCCTGATGTGATTGCGAGCAGTAAGGTAAACTCAACAAACCCAATCAATCCGCTTAAATTTCATTAAAGTCGACCTCGTTTTTCATGATTTAGAGTTGTGAGAGAAGAAAAGCTAGATGGGATTGTAATGTTTTCTGATGATAGTAACATGCATAGTTTGGAACTCTTTGATGGGATCCAAAAAGTTGAATGGATTAGAGCTCTTTCAATTGGGATGCTAGATCATTTAGGGCATTCTGATGAAGACCCATTTACAGACTTCAATTGATACACAAACTTTTTGATGAAATGTTTTCCATTTTCTAACTCGTTTAACTTGCCATTTACAAACTTCAAATGATCGTCCCGCTATTAAGGTAACTTCAGAAGCTGTTTTTTCAGAACTTTCGTGTCACTTGGCTTCTGTATGATATTCTTTTATTTAGATGTGTATGTTTGGTGAAGTTTGTCGAGAATTTGTAACGCCCATAAAAATCATTTCAAATTTAAACTTTTCCAAAACACTTAAAATCATTTGACATTACAAAGTTTGTTTTCAAAATAATAAATATCAGAGTATCCCAATATCAAATCATAAAATCATAACAGTAGGAGGAGTGGTACGATCATGCCTTCGTCTTTCCACGATCACCAGAAGTACCTGAAACAATAAACTAAAACTATAAGCCCAAAAGCTTAGTGAGTTCCCCCAAAATACCACCCTCATATAACCATAATCATATCATATCAAAAAATACAGAACAACATGCATAATGATCCTTCAACCTGATTGGACCGCGTCGTAGGGCCTACAGCCTATCTGGACCGCTCCCGAGCATTCGGCATGACTGGACCACCTCGTAGGGTCTACAGTCGATTCGGACCGCTCGCCGGGTATGTTGGCCTAAATCACAAAGCAGGACCGCCTCAATCCAACCCCCAATCAAAAAAAAACATGTGCACATAAATACCATACGCTAGCTCATATCATATAACAGTCAAACCGATCTAACATATCACTAATCATAGCAACATCCCAAAAATCGGGATACAGACCTAACCGGTCACTAACATAGCATCATCCTATAACCAGGACACTGACCTAACCAATTCACTAAGCACAAGCATATCACCATCCTAACTACTGGAATGTAATCAATAAACATATCATCCCATAATCCGGATACAAATCCATAAAGGGACGACCTTGGTTCCTTAGACCCTATTGATATAGTGAGGATGACTCACCTCGAAAGTAGTGCTGAAGTACTGTAAATCTCTTATAGATATCTTGCTGGGAATCCCAAACTATTACACAATAAATACTAAGTTAATACCCAAATAACCTTCTTGACTAAAAGTCCACACCATTCATTAAGTCCATTATCTTTATTGGGCCAAGGCCCAATTACCCATTCCTTGACTTGAAAGTCCATATATAAATCCCATTATCGGCCCAATTTACTAAATTGGGCCCAACTTCCTAACTGGACCTAACCCCATGATCGCTATCACTACTGGGCCCAAAATATCTTATTTACAACGTCCAACAAAGGCCAATTCCATTTAGTCCATAACCAGCGCAAAATCTGAAGCCCATTTGACAAAGGCCCAACATAAGACGTATGTGGGGCGTACTCCTCTCGTACGCGGGGCGTACTAGCCCAGTCGTTAATCACCATTGGGGTGGTTGACCCAGTACGCTGCGCGTACTGGATTTATGCTAGGTGTACTCTATAGTTTGCCAAAACCTTACTAAGTGCTTAATGGCTTAAGCACTTAAGCCCAAACTTCAGATCCAGAGACCTAACATGCCTAGGATCCATAAAGTCATGAACTTTATCACTTTGGACGTCCATAAAGTTCTTAATGCTTGGTCTTAATCCATTAAGACCTTATTTCTCCATGCATGGGACACATACAACTAATGGGACCTCATTTTTATCACTCAAGGTCCCTTCAAGAGTCTAGAAGGACAACCATTTTCGTCCAAAACACAACATGCACCACTTTATTGCTTTTGGGAGAAGAAATGGTCCTATTAAAGTAAAATGGTGAGATCTATGCATATATGCATAAAGTTTGGAACTTTATACCTTCTGGAGCTTCTTGAGTACAAGCTAACTTCAGATCTACAAGCTTGATCTTCTTCTCCAACTCTTTCATGCAATACCTTCCTCTTAAAGCACTCAAGAACACACCAAATAAGCTTAAACACACAAAGGAGAGGCTAGGGTTTGGGGAGGACTAATGTAATCTGTGGAGGCTGACGTAAGAGAGGTTTTGGTGCTCATAATGTTGCTTATATAGGCCCCAAACCCTAGTACGCTTAGCATACTCTTATGTACGTGCATCGTACTCCCTCTTCGCCCAAGTTTGCAAAACTTGGCCCTTAAACTTACCTTGGCTCTTCACTTCCAACGCCAAGGACTAAAAATGACAGGGTAATGATAGAAGAGGGTTCGAGGATACCTGCCAAATCTTGGGATGTTATAATTCTCCTCCACTTGATTTAGACTTTTTCCTCGAAGTCTGCTGCAATAAATAGATCCGGGTAATGCTCCCGCATCTCGGACTCGGGCTCCCACGTCCACTTGGATCCCTTCTGATGCTCCTATTGTACCTTCACCAAAGGTATCTCCTTGTTCCATAGAACCTTCATCTTCCTCTCCAGTATGGCCACATGCCTCTCCACATAATTCAGGTGCTCGTCGACCTGCATGTCATCCAACGACACCACTGCCTCCTGATCCATAACACACTTTCGCAATTGAGAAAGGTAGAAAGTGTTGTGGATCCAACTAAGCTACTCTAGTAGCTCTAGCCTGCATGCCACCTTGCCAACCCTGGTAATGATCCTGAACAGCCCAATGTAATGGGTACCCAATTTCCCCCTCTTCCTGAAGCGGATCACACCTTTCCAGGGTGAGACCTTCAGAAGTACCATATCACCAACCTGGAACTCCAACTTAGATCGACGTCTGTCAGCGTAACTCTTCAGCCGAATCTGAGCGGTCTGCAGTCGTTGCTTAATCTATTGAGTCTTCTCGATAGTCTGGAAGACAACCTCCATCCGACCCATCACCCTGTGTCCGACCTCACCCCAACAAACCGGGGTGCGACATCTCCGCCCATACAACAGTTCGAAAGGCGGGACGCCAATGCTGGAATGATAGTTGTTGTTTTACGCGAACTCTGCAAGGGGTAGGTGGGAATCCCAGCTCCCACCGAAATCAATGACACAACCCTCAACATATCCTTGAGGGTCTGAATGGTACGCTCACTCTGACCGTTAGTCTGCAGATGAAATGTTGTGGTAAAGTGCAGCCGCGTGCCTAGTTCCACGTGGAACTTCTACCAGAAACGGGAGGTAAATCTAACATCTCGGTCGGAAACAATGGAGACCGGAACCCCATGGCGAGCGAAGATCTTGTGAACATACACGTCGGCTAACTTCTCGGCCGAAGAACTCTCCCGTATAGCCAAGAAATGGGCACTCTTGGTCAATCGATCTATGATGACCCATATAGCATCAAACCCCTTGGCCGTCCTCCACAGTTTGGTAATGAAATCCATCGTGATGTGCTCCCATTTCCACATGGGAATATCCAGGGCTGTAGCATACCATGCGGCCTCTGATGCTCGGCCTTAATTATCCTACAGGCCAAGCACCAATCGGCGTACCAAGCGATCTGTCGCTTCATACATGGCCACCAACAACTCAAACTCAGAACTCTGTACATCTTGGTGGCCCCTGGGTGAATAGAGAAATGAGACTTATGAGCCTCCTCCATGACTGTCTGTCTGACCCCACCAGACATCGGAACCCATACCCGACCGCATCGGGTCAATTATGCTCGACTATCCTGCACAAACCGGGTGTTCACGCCCTTGATCCTCTCCAACTTCCAGTTCTCCGGTCGCATTCCCTCAACCTGAGCATCCCTGATCAAGCTCACAAGCAGAGAATCCACCACTATCCTCATACATATCGCTGGAGTGGAAAACCTAGTTGACTTACGGCTCAAAGCGTCCGCCACCACATTCGCTTTATCGGGGTGGTGAAGGATCTTGCAATCGTAGTCCTTGACTACATCCAGCCACTTGCACTGCGTCATGTTTAGGTTCAGCTGATCCATGATGTGTCTCAAGCTCTTGTGATCCGTGTATATGGTACAATGGACCCCATATAGATAATTTCTCCATATCTTGAGAGCGAACACCACCGCTCCTAACTCTAAATCATGCGTAGGGTATCTAGTCTCATGCGGCTTCAGCTGCCGCGATGCGTAGGCTATCACTCGTCCTCTCTGCATGAGGACCGCCCCCAAACCTGTGATGGATGCATCACAGAACACCACAAAATCCTCAACTCCCTCTGGGAGAGTCAAGACTGGAGCCTTGCACAAACGCTGACGGAGGGTCTCAAACGCCCTCTGTTGCTCAGGGCCCCACCGGAAATCCACCCCTTCCTCGTCAAAAGAGTGAGGGGTACTGCAATCTTGGAGAAATCCCATATGAATCTCTGGTAGTACCCTGCTAATCTCAAAAAACTCTTGATATCTAAGGGAGATATCGGCACCTCCCACTGCACGACTGCCTCGATTTTGGCCGGGCCGACCAAAATCCCATCCTAGTTAACGAGATGCCCGAGGAACTGGACCTCTCGTAACACAAACTCACACTTCAAGAACTTAGCATACAACTGTTCTCGTCTCAGAACTCCTAATAGCTCCTTGAGGTGCTCCTTATGCTGCTCTCGGGTCTTGGAATACACCAAGATATCATCAATAAACACTATGACCGAGCAATCAAGCATCGTTCTGTAGACCCGATTCATCAGGTCCATGAATACTGTCGGTGCATTGGTGAGCCCAAACGGCATCACCACGAACTCGTAATGACCATAACAAGTCCGAAACACGGTCTTCTCCACGTCCTCCTCTGTGACCTGAACTTGCTGATACACTTACCTCAAATCCATATTGGAGAACCAAGATGTACCCTGCAACTAATCAAAGAGATCATCTATCCTCGAGAGTGGATAACGTTCTTTACCATTAACTTGTTCAACTCCCTAAAATCAATTCACATCCGGTGTGAACCGTCCTTCTTCCTGATGAAGAGGATCAGTGCTCCCCATGGAGAACTGTTAGGTCGAATGAACTGCTTGCCCAGAAGATCCTATAGCTGTGATGACAACTCCTTCATCTCAGGTGGCGCCAACAGGTACGGCGCCTTGGCGATAGGAGCCGCACCTGACACTAGGTCGATCCGGAACTCAACCTGCCTCTTTGGAGGTACCCCAGGTAACTCCTACGGGAACACGTCAGCAAACTCTCTAACCACTGGAACCTCCGAAACTGGAGTCTGATCTCTGACCCACGTATCCACCACATATGCTAGATAACCCGCCCACCCATGCTGAATATATTGCCGAGCCCTAGCAGCTGAACAAAACCCTGATCCCACTCTGGTGCCCTCTCCATATACAATCAGTTCTCCCCCACTTGGAGTTCGAAATAGCAGCCTCTGGCCCTCTCAATCTATCATGGCACCAAATCGACTAAGCCGATCTATCCCCACAATCACACACACTTCCCTAATGGGAATAGGAATCAATTCTATCAGAAAGGATACTCCGAAGATCTCCAACTCGCATCCTCGGTAGATCGAAGAAGCAGAAACCCCATGTTCGTTGGCGATGGAGACTCACAACGGACACTCTAGCTTGCCTACTGGCACACTGAACTCCCTACTAAATGTCTGAGATACGAAAGAACCACTCGCCCCCGAGTCAAATAAAACCAATGCAGGCAAGGAGTTAACTAAAACGTACCTAATAACAGGTACAATAGATAATTATAAAACAAATATAATAAATGAGATAAAACCAACAACCACATCTGGTGCTACCATGGCCTCCTCGACCGTAATTTGGAAGTCACGCCCCTAAGCCTTCGGAGGCTCTGCCTTAACTGGCCTCCCATCTGTAATCCTTAATTTAGCCAGTGCTAGAACCTGCGCCGTCCTAGCTGCGAGCTGTGGACAATTGGTCTTCACGTCACCAGCCTAATGACAGTGATAGCATATCCTCATATCCGATGCAGGGGTGGAATGGCGAAAGTCCCTAGCATAGTGCCTTGCCTTGCCACACTTGTGGCACCCACTACCCGCTCGACAAACTCGAGAATGACCCTTGGCGCACTTTCCACAAGTGTGGCTCTGTTGACCTCGGTCCTAGAATCAACGGTCTTCGACCGCTTCAGCGCCGACTGAGACTATACCGAGGCCTGTCCCTACTCCCCCAACTACAGCTCAATCTCCAACTCACGCCGCCTAGCGGCCTCCTATAGATCCAGTAGAGTATCACATCACTGTGTGGCAACAATATGACGGATGTCCGTCTTGAGCGTGCTTAGATAATGAGTAATCTAAGCCTGCTTGGAAGCAAACTCTGGGCAGAACATCGCCCTCTCTGTGAACATACGGATGATCTCCGTCACCGACTCCCCATCCGGTCTCAAACTAAAAAACTCTTAAGACAATCGTTCACGCTCAACCCGTGAAATATATCGGGCGTGGAACATATCCCTTCCCAAGTAATAGCAGCTCTCTGATCATCAGTGTACGACCCTGTCGTCAACCTCTACCAATCCTTGGCCCCAGACCTTAGTAGGTTCAGAGTACACCTGACCTTCTAGTCAATAAGACATGAGCAAGTAAAGAAACACCCCGCCATATCAGAAACCCACATGATAGCCTTGATGGGGTCTTGAGTCCCATCAAAAGTAGGGGGCTTCGTGTTATCGAAGTCCTTGTACTAGAAGCCTTGAGTGGCTCCTACTCCTCCCCTTGCTGCTGATACAGCCGATGCAGTTGCAGCGGCAGCCATCTCTGTAAGGGTTGCGTATCTCTCATCGAAGTACTCCATCATCGCAGTCTTCATAGACCCAAACAACTCCGAAATCTGACCCTGGATAATCTCGAACACCTCCTCGCGGATGATCTCCCTGACTCGATCCTCGGCCAACACTGGCCCCTCCTGGCCGATAACCTCAGGCGCTGCTGAGGCCTTCTGATCGCCCTGCCTTGATCTCGATCTGGATCCAGTCATAAAAAAACCTCGTAACCACCATACTGAAAATATAACAGGAAGATATCAGACAATCCGTATAAATAACTAGGAACCAACTCCCGACTAAACCCTAGGGGTTGTGACTTCCTTGCTACGCATATGGGTCGTGTGCTTTCAGTAGTACGAGCCCATACTACCTTCCACACCTACCCATATTTGTCTCCAGTATCATCACAACACCCTAATAATATACATGTATATGGTGGTCACCCAACCTCACTCCTAGAGGAAGGCTAACTATCTCACAACTGACCTACCAACCTCACACAACCCACCCATTCATGAAACTTCCTCCAACCCTGTAACACTAGTGTATGCTAGTCATACATAACATTGGACCCTATAGACTTTCGAATATTTGACTCTACCCCAAGCCCTTAATTAATAAGAATAGAACATAAGGCCAAATCAAACATTCTCAGGCTATAAGATCTTAATTATGTACGGCCGTGCTGCATACACTAAACAACTACAATAATGATGTCAATCTCATATAAATGAAACCCTAGGCTAGCAAGCATCATGTAATTAGGCAATTATATCATGTAATTCCTAAAGACCCTAGCATAGTACTAGCATGTTGTTCTAACATATCACATAATCAAATAACTATATGGTATTTTTGGGTCTATTTACTGGCTCCGACTGATCGTACACTCTGCATCCTCCTTTACTTATTTCGAAAACCATTTTGAAAATCTTTCCTTGATTTGAGACTGGATTCCCACAGATGTTCCTCCAATTCAATCAAACCAAGGCTCTGATACCAACTTGTAACACCCTTAAAAATCATGCCAAATTTAAACTTTTCCAAAACACTTAAAACCATTTGACATTACAAAATTTGTTTTCAAAATAATAAATATAAGAGTATCCCAATATCAAATCATAAAATCATAACAGTAGGAGGAGCAGTACGATCATGCCTTCGCCTTTCTGTGATCACCAGAAGTACCTGAAACAATAAACTGAAACTATAAGCCCGAAAGCTTAGTGAGTTCCCCCAAAATACCACCCTCATATAACCATAATCATACCCTATCAACAAATAGAAAACATCATGCATAATGAGCCTTCAGCCTGACTGGACCACCTCGCATGGCCTACAACCTATCTAGACCACTCCCGAGCCTTCGGCATGACCCGACCGCCTTGCAGGCCTACAACCTATCCGGACCGCTCACCGGGTATGTTGTCCTACAACACAAAGCATGACCGCCTCAACCCAATCTGCAATCAAACAAACATGTGCACATAAATATCATACGCTAGCTCATATCATATAACAGTCAAACCAATCTAATAGATCACTAATCATAGCAACATCCCAATAACCGAGATATAGACCTAACCAGTCACTAACATAGCATCATCCTATAACCAAGACACTAACCTAACCAGCTCACTACACATAAGCATATCACCATCCAAACAGCATGATGTAATCAATAAACATATCATGCCATAACCGGATACAATCCATAAAGGTACGACCTTGGTGCCTTAGACCCTATTGATATAGTGAGGATAACTCACCTCGCAACTATCTACTCGTGAGATCAGCTTAACCTCTCCGATCACTTCCAAGAACTCCACCACCTATATTCATTATAAACCATACTTGTAAATTTCCAATCTCCCAAAATATCCCTAGAAGTCAATTGGTCAACCCTTGGTCAAAGTCAAAGTCAACTGTCAAGTTCAGCAGTCCATGTTGACCTCAACTCGTCGAGTACCCTTAGCTACTTGCCGAGTTCCATGCATAACTCACCAAATCGCTGAGTCACTAGAGTGACTCATCGGGTTCCTAAGGTTTATAGCTGTAAAATCCATGGCCGACTCATCGACTTCCCCTTGCAACTCGCCAAGTTCATATATGTCCAACAATTGTGAAAACCCCATCCGACTCGCCGAGTCACTCATCCGACTCGCCTAGTTCACGACAATCTTCATCGGACCCGCCGAGTCGACTATGCCACACACCAAGTCCCTTCAGTCCTTCATCCATACAGATGCTTCTTAAGCCATGAAAAGGCTCCATATTGCAGATCTAGCTTCCCAAGGCATGCTTATCATGTAAAGTTGCAAACTTTACATGCATACAAAGCTCTAAAGCCTCAAAATGACAAAACTAAGCTTGCAAAGAATTCTTGCACTTGAGGGAAGGCTCATACTTGCCAAAACCGATGACTTTATGGATCTAGAGGCCAAAGGGAGTCCATATCTAAAGTTTCAACTTCATATCTTGACTCAAACACAAGAACTTTTCCTAAAACCCACCCAAAAGAGATTAAAGATGAAATGAGCCAAGGAGACAACCTAATACCTTCAAGAGAGTGTCAACTAAAGTAGATCTTTGCTTCCCACGAGTTCTTAGCTTCAATTTACTTGTTTCCCCAAGTGTTTCCTCACCAAGATCCCTCTTCTAAGCAATAACACACCAAAGAAACACACTCACGATTTAGGGTTTAAGGGTGCCAAGGAGCTTTAAAGGGGACGCTGGGGGAGGCCAATGATCCTTTAAATAGTGTAACATCCCGAAATCCAGGTAAAGCTATTATATCCTTCCATTTTGTCAAGTTGTCAAAAGTGGTCCTTTGTAAGAGTTCTTGTAACAAATGAGTACCCTGGGCGTACTGCGGAGTACGCTGCGTATACTCATGCACTTAATTTGGACGCGGACTCACCTGGGTACGCTGGGCGTACCCATGGTTACGCTGGGCGTAATGGGTCCAGATGCAAACCCTAATAAGTGAATTGTGCACTATATAATGAATGCTAAGGCTCATTTCTCAGCCTCCATATCAGTGAGTAAAACCCTAAGAGAGCCCCCCAATCGTCCTTAGCTTGAGAGTGAGTGTTTTAGAGCTAAAAGTGCCTTGGTGTGTCTAAACACATTTAGCCATCTACAACCTCGATTCATAATAGTCTTAATTCATACCTACTTCCAACATATGAACGACTGTGGAGTGTTTAAATAACTTAGTCATTCGGAAAGAATAACCTAGCTATTCTGGAAGTCAAAACATGCAAAGTGAAACACAATAATAATCGAATCCAATATGCTCTTAGAATCCTTTTGATTAAAAATAGAACCACCTTTAATTTATCACCATATTGATTACACATTATTCATTGTATAATGTTTCAAATAATCAACTTAATACTTGAATAAAACAACAGTTGTCCTATGCTCCTAGCATGTACACTTTGTTTTCTAAACAATAGTTATGCCACACTCCAAGTATGCACACTATGTTTGTCTATGATCTTTACTTTTGTGAAATAGATCAATTGAACATGATTCCAATGATGCTCATTTCACAGTCTTAAATCCTTATTGTAAATGTAAGAATTCCTAATTCCTACCATTTACCGAAATCAGTTAGATTTTTAAACTTATATGCAATTTTCTTCTTGTAATGATTATGCATAAAGTCACCAAAACCTTGTCAGTAGTCATTACAGAGTATTCCAAATAAGATCAACTCTATGGAAATGAAGTCTCATATTCAAAGTACATTGCTTTGAACATCTTTCTTGCATTAAGGTTTTCTAATCTTACACAAATTGAATAACTTCCACCTATGGACACATTTCCATAGTCCCATTTTGACTATCACTTCTAAACAAGAGTTTCCTCTTTTCAGAAAAAGGTCAATATGGTCCTTTCCGACAATTTACATCATACTTCCAATTGTCCCTGAGCAACCAATCTTTGGCAAACCTCAGATTGTCCTCGACAATTGCTTAATCACTTTAGTCATATCCAGTTCTAGACTTTTCCCATCTCAATGCCCTGAGCATTGAGAAAATTTATAAAGGATGAATATTATAGCACATGAAATCGATCCTATATCCGAACCATATGGGACATGATTCATGATGTCTCACATAAAGACATGATACTAGACCAGTCTTGTGCTACAATCTTTTTTTATTTTCCATGTTTTCAAAATTTAACTATGAAGAGGGATGTTGTAATCATAATCGAATTTTGATAACACAATATATATAGAATTTCTTTAAGTTGAACCATTCCAACATAAAATACATATATATATATATATATATATATATATATATATATATATATATATATATATATATATATATAGATATATATCCTAGACTAAAGATTATTAAAATCTCAATCTAAGCTTTTAGAATTGAATTGAAGTATAATTTCCTCTCCCTTAATTATAGCAAAACAACTTTTCAACCCCTGCAACTTCACAAATTGGAACTTTTGTTTTTCTATAATTAACACTGCTAGCTTGCAATAATAATCATAATTATCATGCTCCCACTAACATGATGATTATCAGCATAACACTTATGCTCCCACTAGCTTTGACATATTTCCAGAAATCAGCTAGACTTCTGAAATTTAGATTCATACACCTTTCCTTAGATAACTCACATGTGTGTCTGAACAATTTCCAGAACTATGAAAAGGGATGCCGTAATCATAGTCTTAATTGTTTAGACCTTTTCCATTTCTCACAAGTCCGTGTTAGTGTGCCGGTTAACCACACACGCTCCACTAATGACTTTTGAAAATTCAAATATCACAATTTCTATCTACTTAAAATCTAGTTAGTGAAAGTGTTTCCTCACCATCATTTTCATGAATCGGAGGGAAACCTTATGACACTTAGATTTTATAGTGTATGAGTTCCAATCCATGTGAATTTGTCAAAACCATAATCACAAGACAAGGTTAGTGACAAAATTAGCCTCACATGGATTGAACTTGTTAAATCTTAATTTCTTATCACTTGGTAGCACAAGGTCCATCAATGCTTCCAAGTTGTTATGCACACAGTTTAGAACTAATAGAAAACATATGCATAGTCAACTTAATTGGCACAAGAATTATGTCAACATGATAGGTTACAAACCTCAAGTCATGTGCTAGTGATAAAACACGGGTTTTACTCTTGATTAAATCTTGAAACTCTTTCAGGATCTTTAAGGCTCCCACTGTCCTCTTGACATATAAGTTTCCCTAGTCAAGAACCATTCCTTAAAAAAAATATTCAAGGGATAGTGTGGATTCTTATCAAGACTAACACTTCACACAATTGGTCTTAGTTGGTCTTTGTCTCATCCAAGACATCAAAACTTACCAATTTCAAATGTACAAGAGTAGAAAACATTTTACACTACATTTGATAAGTGTTTTAAACCTTACTTTATGTCACTCAATGTTACAATCCTGGAGTATAACTCTAAGGATTGTTTTGGAACAAAGTATGATTCATCTTCTTGATTTTAACCATTCCAACAATTCATGACTCCTCTTCTCAGCCATAAGAATACACTAAGATGTCCTTAGACAATCAAAATGTGATATGGTTTCAAAATCATTAAGATGATCATAAAACATGATAGTAAAATACTCTCCCATCTTTTCAGATTTGAGAAACTTTTATCTCTCTGCCAAATTTGATTCTTCTCATCCGTTCTGCCATACATTAAAACCTTTTCAATATTACATAATTATACTTAAACTTTCAAGTATAACCATACTTACTAAACTTTAGTAATTCATGACGAATCGATCTTTGTGGTGGACCTTGACCAGCACACACCTAGTGTACCCGATCCCTTTAGTCCTATCCTTGTTCACATAAGGAATTAGTCTTAATTTTCCAAAGATGAAAATTCTCATCCATCATTCAATACAACTTTTATGATTCCAAGTTTCGGTCCAATTGAATCTTGGGTGATGAGAACCTTTCCTCATTTGGTAAATTCTGACACTACCACAAACGAAAGAATCAAATCCACTTTCCAATATTACTATTACTGGAAACATATAAGCAACAATTTTTCACAAATGCCATTGTAAAGATATTTTTAAAATAAATAAAATTAAAACCTTTTTTATTTTAAAAACGTTGCGGAAAAACTTATCCTTACAATCCATATGAAAACCTTGTTGTTATCTATTCCTAAGTAATATATCATAACTCTCAAGCAACAACTCAAAATTCTGATCACCGAACCATGCGATCGAAACCCATCTTCACAATCAGAATCAACATATACTTCCTTTAAGCTTCCTATCTTTTCTTTGATTCTTAAAAACATCAACATGTGACCCATTCACATTATGTAATAAGAATCTCCAAATAGGAACTTAATAGAGTTAGTCAGTGGACTTTAACTAAAGTAGACCTAAACTTCTTGACTTGATCAACCTTATGATCTTTCAGGTAAATATGGCAGCTTCGCAATCAGTGTCCCTCCCTTTGGCAATAAAACATATGGACCCTTTGGTAATGGCACATGATACTATCTCAGACTTAGCCTTTCTCTTTACCATTTGGTCAACCGAGTTGACTATGGCTGATCCCTTTCCATTGGGAAGAGAAATCCTTTTCTAGATATCCAATGCTACCATTGCCAATGTCCATTTAAGGTTTGGGAAGTTGATCTTCTAACAAAATTTGCTTTACTAGTGTTCCAAATCATTGTTGATTCCGCAACACCAAGTAAATAGATAAGATCACTAAGGGTCATGTCATAGTCTGTCTCATAGTAGTCCCAAAGGGACTCACTATGTTACAAAGAAAGTAATTGAACATCCAACTTTCAAAAGAATTTGACACCCAACTCTCCCGGCTTGTCAATATGTGACTTTATCTCCAAGATGTGAGCACACATAGACTATGTTTGCCAATAGGGCTTGAGTGACCTTAAACTTGTGGGTTAGGGAGAATAAATATAGGAGGTGGAGGAAGAGAAGCATGATGTTGAGGGACATCATCTTTAAAAGGAAAGCTTGTTCCAGGAGACTTGGGAAGATCATAGTTGTCTAAACCAGACATCTATAATGGGAGATAATCAAGTTAGTTGATTCAAAATCCTTAATATAACACCCAATATGAAATATTAAGGCTAGGGACCAACACAATATTTTATAACTTAGAAGAGGGATGCCGTAATCCAAGCTATAAAATATTTGAAGGTAGGCGAATGATGATTCACCAATTTCCACCATGAAAAACAAAATGATTTATTAGGTTTTAATTGGATTTGAAACTCCTAGATCTTTTGAGATTCACTGAACTTTTCAATGGCATGTTTCAATCTCGATTGTGCCATCTCAAGTTTTGTGACTAGGATGCCGAGGATCACAAAACAAGGTGTGAATAACCATGCAAATTCACTTGGTACCCTTAATATTATCACCTAATCAATGTGCCGGTTAACCGCACGCGCTCCACCGATCTATGATAAACATTAAGTCACCCTTTGTGATCCTTACTACTCCAAGTTTGTGTGCCGGTTAACCACACACGCTCCACCAACAACTTGGTAAGGTACAAAGTGTGAATTTCATGGGTTAGCACCATGTTCACATTTTTCCTAAAGTAACTAAGATTGAGAATTAGAAAAAAAATATTTAGTTACTTTATAATAATCATTATACTTTTAATGAGAATTAAAGTCATTATCCTACCCGTTCGGCTAACAACCCTCCACCGATCAAGGAAGCGGTGGTTGAGAGTGGACACCCATTAAGCTGCCATTTTATAGGCAACAACCTTATACCCCCCTTTATAGACCGACTTCGTGAATGAGGCTTACTAACGGTAAAAAGACTTAATCTTATACATATATATATATATATATATATATATATATATATATATATATATATATATAAATATTAACCATTAATCTTATAATAGTATAAGGGTTGAATTTTAACTTTTAAAACTTCTAGGGTATGGAATTAAAGTTTGTGTGAGACTTTACAAATTCCAAAACTTGAGGGCAAGTTTTGAACAATTCAAAAACTTTTGGATATTCATAACTTATGAGTTTTAATTAAGTGTTTAAAACTTTTAATGAAGAGTCTCTTGGAAATCCATAACTTGAGGACAAGTTATGGAGTCCATAAAAACATTTATTAGAAAAAACTTTTCAAAAGTGTAACTTGTGACTTCTTAAAAAACATTTAAAAGAAAAAACTTTTGGAATTCCATAACTTGAGGACAAGTTATGGAGTTCATTCAATGTCATAAAGATCAAGAATTATTCTATCAAACAATTTGCAAACAATTCCTATGATCTATCAAAACTCATAAGTTCATGAACATTCATAATCAACAGCTTTCAAGAATCATATAAGCATATATAAACTTGATACTTTGATTATAACTTTGAAATTGGTCCAGCATAATCATTACCACATCAAAAAACAGGTTTTATAAGTTCAAAACAGTTTAAGGTAATGATTCTAGACCAATTCCAACACCAAAACTCGAAAATCTGCACTCAGGCCTACCAACTCATCGAGTGCATGAACTGACTCGGCGAGTTGGTTGAATATATGCATGGACTTGGCGAGTTCCATGAAGGACTTGGCGAGTCAGCTGTGTAGAATGCAAATTTTTGACATTTTTCAGCAATTTGCATCAAGTATTTAAGAAAACAAGCCTAGTCTCTGATACCACTATTAGGATTTGAGCATTCTAACACTCCTAAGGTATACATGCAAACCTAATAACCTTGGATCTATTTTTTCTCTAAATACTTGCAAATAATGATTTCCAAGGTTACTTCCTAACTAGCATAGCATAAGGATCTTGAATCATAAAACTACTAGTAGAAAGACATACTTTTTGATTGTGATTGCTTGCTTGGAGTTTGAGAGCCTAGCACCAATAATGTGAATGCCTCAAGTGGAATCACAAATCACCACAAACTTGGAAAACTTATGAAAGTGTATACTTTGCTTCACGAAATTGGTCACTCCCTTTTACACACATTAGGGTGCCATTTCATGCAACATATGCTTGTTTATATAGTGTGCATGATTAGGGTAAAACCCTAATAACCCATGTCTTTTCCTTTCCAAGGATACATGGGTTAAAAGCTCCATGGATCATCCATGGACTTCCATATAAGCTTAGCCCATTTCCAAATGAGTGTTAGCCCACACTATATAAATATAATATCCCATGATTTAATTAGTTTCCTTTTAATCACTAAATTAATTCATAATTAATTTAAGACTAAAAAATAATTAAATAATCATGACTTCATATTAATATATTATAACTTATAATATATTAATAAACCATAAGTATACAATTCTCATAATATTATCCATGATAATTGTTCGGGTGAAGTGCAACCCAAATGGACCATGTCGGGTCGGGTCAAGTATATACCAAATAAGTTATGGACTTAGACACCTTATCCAACAATGCCTCCCTTTGAGTTCTTGTATGTGAGGAGGTGTTAGACTCCCATTTGTTGGGGAGAGGTAGGGCAGCGAATGATGGGCAACACAGAGATAGTGCTTTAGACGACAGAGCAGATACATTAGGTTAGAAAGAGATTGCTGACGGCCCAGAGTCGCCAGAAGAGTTACACAGATAGGCGTCGATCCGAGCTCGAGTTCCAGGTTGGAGATTTTGTACTCTTGAAAGTGTCTCCTTGGAAAGGAGTGATCCGATTCAGGAAGGGGGGCTAGTTGGGTCCCTAGTATATTGGACCGTTCAGGGTTATTGCGAGGGTAGGCAGGGTAGCATATCGATCGGAGGTACCTGTGGAGTTGAGCCAGATTCATGATACCTTCCACGTGTCTCAGCTGAGGAAGTGCATAGCCGGCGAGTTGGTAGTGGTACCACTGGAGGATATCCAGGTGGATGCGAGTCTTAATTATGTTGAGAGACCGATCGCGATCTTGGACCGGAAGGTCATGATTCTGAGGAACAAGGAGGTGTCATTGGTTCAGGTCCAGTGGCAGCACCGGAAGTGGTCTGAGATTACTTGGGAGCCGGTGTCAGAGATGCGGGAACAGCATCCAGAGTTGTTTTCTGCATGAGACTTCGAGGGCTAAGTCTGGTTCTAGTAGGGGAAAGTTGTAACATCCTGAAATCCAGGTAAAGCTATTATATCCTTCCATTTTGTCAAGTTGTCAAAAGTGGTCCTTTTTAAGAGTTCTTGTAGCAAATGAGTACGCTGGGCATACTGGGGAGTACGTTGCGCGTACTCATGCGCTTAATTTGGACGCGGACTCACCTGGGTACGTTGGGCGTACCTAGGGTCATGCTGGGCATAATGGGTCCAGATGCAAACCCTAATAATTGACTTGTGCACTATATAATGAATGCTAAGGCTCATTTATTAGCCTCCATATCAGTGAGTAAAACCCTAAGAGAGCCCCCCCCCCCCCCCAATCGTCCTTAGCTTGAGAGTGATTGTTTTGGAGCTAAAAGTGCCTTGGTGTGTTAGTGAAGAAGAAGGAGAGGAGCTTGTGGAGGCTAGATCTTGAAGTGCAAGTTTGGATCTGAGATCTATAGAGGAAGGAGCTGCATTTGGAGGTATAAAGTTCAAAACTTTCCTCTTCATTTTGGTTTGATGTTTCATGGACCATTTTAGGGTTAAAAGTCCCAAAGGTGGAGACTTTATGAGTGTAATGTGCTTCATGGACCTAGATTTGTCCCATTTCAGTGGTATGTGTGTTATAAATCGATAAAGATTCCATCTTGGTCGTGGATATGAGGTTATGCATGAGTATTGAGCTTTCTAGTGTTAGGAAGTGGAGTATTATGGGTGTTAGTGACTTGTCCAGCCATGCAAAGGCTTAAAGTCTCCGACTTTATGGATTAAAAGGGTTATAAATGGTCAGATCTAGAAGTTGGATGTGGGTCTTAACAGATTAAGACCCCAAAATGCTTAGAGTTTGAAACTGGGAGTTATGATAGGCGTAATCCCAGTACGCGCGGCGTAAGGGGTCGCGCACCCCGTTTTCTGTGAAGACACCGGGTACGCCCAACGTACATGTGTGGTACGCGCAGCGTAACCCGGGGAGTTGACTTTTGTTGACTTTTAGGGTTTGGTCAACTTTAAGGTCTTTGAACCATGAGAGGGGTAAAATGGTATTTTACCCTTCTGAGAATACTAAGAGGAGGAATAGTCTAGCCTTGAGAGATGTATTGATTTACAGTGTTTATTTCATATGATTAGGCGGAGGCTAGATCGGATTTTTTTAGAGTTCGAGATTTTACCGAGTTACCCAAGGTGAGTCTTCTCACTATACTTTACCTAAAGTGGTAATTGGAGTTATGAGACAGAGTATTTTGTATGCTTTTGTATGATGTGATTTCTATGTGATTTATGCTATGTATGTGCTAGAGTTTTCAGAGTTAGGACCGTAAGGTCCACAGAGTTAGGGCCAGAGGGCCCACAGAGTTATGGGACTGGAGGGTCCCACTGAGTCACATTGACCAGAGGGTCAAACAGAGTTATATCCTCGAGTGGCTAATATGTATTGTGTGTGGTATTTTGGGGAACTCACTAAGCTTTTATGCTTACAGTGTTGTGTTATGTGTTTCAGGTACCAGTGAGGATCGCGGGAGGGCGCCGGCACGATCAGTACACACACAAGGAGTTTTTATATTTTGATCTTGGGATGTGATGTTATGTTTTGACTATGTGATACAATAGGGTTTTTATAACAATTATAAATGAAAATGTGTTTTATAAAATGTGAAAATTTATTTTGAAAATTTGGGTGGTACAAATAGGGTGCAATACCCCGGAATTTAGGGTTTCATCAGCCAACTCCTACTCGTCGAGTCCCTTCTTGGACTCGGCGAGTAGATCATTAAAACACGTGGACCAACCTGCTCCTACTCGACGAGTAGGGCAACCAACTCGTCGAGTAGACCTTGAAATCAAGAAAATTCTTATATAAATCAATACCTGAGAATCGGGACGTTACAAATCTCCCCCACTTGTTAAAAGTTTTGAAACCACGGAGACCATTTGTAGAGCTCGTTCCTCGGTACCTGTTCGGCCGACTACCGAGTAGCAAGTACTCGGGGAGTACTCGGGAGTACTCATGTAGAAATATTTTTAGAGAAATTATATATGTCAAAATCATAAGTTAAAATCATAAGTTAATTGAACTATATAACAAAATTAGATACTTGAAAATACATAAAAACTGAAAAACACATAATGGCCCATTTTGTGAATAATTATAGAAAATTTTAGATATATGTATAGTACTAATCACATGAATAAATCATTAAGTATATTATACATATTAATCACAGAGTAGACTGATTTTGACCACACTGCTCTGTTCAATAAATGGCCGATCGGGGAGTACTCGAGATTCTGTAACTCGCCTCGATAAGGAGTCAAGTTGCGAGTACTCAGATGAGTAATTGACCAATTCGACAAGTTTTACAGAAAAAACAAAAATCCTTCTACATTTTGTTTATATCCATCTTCATACTCATATAAAATAATTACATGTGGAATCCTCTAATTCTCGGTATTAATCTCTTCCCTTGAGAGTAAAAGGTTAAAATAAAAGGATATTTGATTTCTTTATTTTATATTATGTTTTTTTTTCTCTATAGACCTCAACGATATTATTTTTTATTTTTATTTATTTATTTATTTTTTTTGTGGTATTTCCATGTAAATGTATTATACTGATATCAGACCAAAATCTTAGGAAAAAAACGCATATGACCATCCATATTACATATCCCTGTGAGAGTGGTTTGATTTTTAATATAAGAATTCAACACTTGAACCTACAGCTTGCAATGATTTTCAAATTCGCCCACAGAATTTCAGTTTTCAACCTCCAATCTTATCTTTTTTTATTCATCATAACTTGTTAATTCAAGCATCTTAATCACATTTCCTCAAAAGGGACGAAGTGAGGAGTCGTGCCATTGTCGATGACCTTTCTTATCTTATACTTATGCTTGTACGTATTTATTTGGGCTTTAAATACCTCTATATGTATAGCATGTATATATTTGAATGTTTTTATACGTATTATACAAATATATACATTGTATTTATAAATAAGTTCAATAGAGAAAAATCAAGAAAAAGGTAACCCACATCATAATTGTCTCAATAGTAATTCCAAATCAAGTAATTAATTATTCAAAATGGACTAAAGTCGATTTGTACTCATACTTAAAATGGGATTAAATGCAACGAATGTGTTTTAATTTGTGTGGTTTTAAGATAATGATTCCATATGGATGACAACTGAAATGGTCCCAGAAGTCACTCGATCGATTAGCAAAGACAAAGAAAAAAATTAGAATTAAATTATTAAAATAAATATTAAAAGACGTTTATATTTTATTTTTCTTGTTCCTATATATATATATATATATATATATATATATATATATATATATATATATATATATATATATATATATATATATATATATATATATATATATATAGGGTTAGGTTATTTTGTTTTCACTATCTATTGTGTGCATGTATGCCTGATTCTGGACCAATCATTTTAGTTATTTTAAGAAAGTAATTAATGCATATTACATGTTAAAGATATTATAGGTATTAATTACATCTTCAGCATTTAATAAGTATTAATTACTTTCTTAAAATAACTAAAATGATTGGTGCAGAATTAATAATACAGACACACAATAGATAGTGAAAACATTTGAACCTAACTATATATATATATATATATATATATATATATATATATATATATATATATATATATATATATGTGTGTGTGTTAGTTATTTTAAGAAAAAGTAATTAATGCATATTACATGTTGAAGATATAATGGATATTAATTACATCTTCAACATGCAAACAATAGATACTGAAAACATTTGAACCTAATATATATATATATATATATATATATATATATATATATATATATATATATATATATATATATATATATATATATATATATATATATATATATATATATATATATCTTTTTTACTTATTTTGAAAAATCATTTGTTATCTGGAATTTAATCTTCAACTTTAAAACTCATTAAAGGGTCGAAAGACTGAAAGAGATTGACATATCAACTTTGCCTAGTTATATTCTTTATTAATCTTTCTTTTAACATTCAATTTATCTTGATATTATATAGGAAACAACGAAAGATTCGAAAGTTGATTTTACATGAATGGTCGAGCTTTCGATATATATTTTCGACATGGAACAACTATGAAATGTTTTTATACATCTAAATTTAGTTGCATAAATATAAATTCCGATGGATGAATATAAAAAAGAAATTATGAAAATAATAATATGACCTTTTTTATTTATCTATGTGTAAAATTAAGGTTTTCAGTGGAAGAGAGGCATCAATTGTATGAAAACAATATAGGATCATTTTAGAATATATAATCAGTTGAAAGAGGTTAAATTACAGAAATGCTTTTGCAACGAATGATTGACCTACTAATATAAAATACAAATAAAATGAATTCTAATAAACATCTTAATAGTACAATTGGTTCAGTTTTAATTTTAGAATGTCATTTAATGCAAGTGAATAAACTATAGGTTTCCGTTTCCAAATTTTTACATTAAATTTCTTTACGCCGGTAAATTAGTAAATAATGGAAACAAATACCACAAAGGCACAGAATTGATTTTGATTTGTGTTATTTCTTACAAAAAATTATTTAGTGTTACTCGGAGCGTAGAAGGATACAATGAATGACTTTACATTCTAAGAATCGAATAACAACGGAAGTAGATATACAATGCTTTTATGATATGCATTTGTTATGTTAATTGATATATATATATATATATATATATATATATATATATATATATATATATATATATATATATATATATATATATATATATATATATATATATATATATATATATATATATATATATATATATATATATATATTTTGTGAATGCTTACTAAATATGTTAAAAATCAACTTAATACAATCTATTACAATTTAATATATAAAATTCATAACTTAATAGAATCTATTTGACACTAATGTAAATATTCAGTAAAATAAACCAAAACACTATCACCACCACTACACGTTGTCACCAATCATATATGACACCTTCACAACCACCATTCTTTCAAAATTATATTTGTATATAAAGTCATGTGTTTACAGTTTAAACATTTTATTCATAGTTTAATAAATATATTAATTCATTCATTTTGGTCTTTGAATTTAATGCAAAACAATTATATAAAAACTAATACATTCTTACGTACTTATACTAAACAAAAATATATATATATATATATATATATATATATATATATATATATATATATATATATATATATATATTCATAAGAAAATTAATACAAAAAATCATACATAATATTTTAACACAAAATTAAATAAAAAATTCATAACTTAATATAGTCAATTCCCAACTTAATACAGTAAATTATCGTTTAATACATAAAATTCACAACTTAATATAACAAGTTCATAATTTAATACACATAAATGTTATATATTCTTAACTTAAAACTTATATATATAACTTCATATAAAATATTTATATTTTAATACAATCAATTCACAGTTTAATACATAAAAGTGATAATTTAATACAATAAATTCACAATTTAATACACAAAAATTATATATTCACAGTCATATTCTCAACTTAAAACTTATATTTATACGTTGATATATGGAGGCATTTATGTGTATTAAAATGTGAATTTATTATATTAAGCTTAAATACTACATTCACAGTTTATTAAACATATTAATTCACTGATTTTGAGTTTAATGCAAAAAAATTATCTAAAAATTAATACATTCTTAAATACTTATACGACAAAAAATAAATATATTCACAAGAAAATTAATACAAAAATTCATACATAAATCATTAGTGTTTTAACACAAAATTATACTTAATACAGTGGATTCACAAATAAATACACAAAATTCAGAACTTAATATAACAAATTCATAATTGAATACATAGAAATGTTACATATTCTTAACTTAAAATTCAAATGTATAACTTTTTAGATAAAACATTCATAGTTTAATAGATTCAATCCACAGTTTAATAGACAAAATTAATAGTTTAATAAAATAAATTTACAGTTTAATAGACAAAAATTGTATATTCATAACCATATTTTCAACTTAAAACTTAGATTTATATATTTATATCTTAAGGCATTTATTTGTATTAAAATGTGAATTTATTATATTAAGCTTAAACACTACATTCACAGTTTAATAAACATATTAATTCACTGACTTTGAGTTTAATGCAAAACAATTATCTAAAAATTAACACATTCTTACATACTTATACAACACAAAATAAGTATATTTATAAGAAAATTAATACAAAAATTCATACATAAATCATTAGTGTTTTAACACAATTATACTTAATATAGTGGATTCACAACTAAATACACAAAATTCAGAACTTAATATAACAAATTCATAATTTAATACACATAAATGTTATATATTCTTAACTTAAAATTTAAATTTATAACTTCAGATAAAACATTCACAGTTTAATGCATTCAATCCACAGTTTAATATACAAAACTGATAGTTTAATACAATAAATTTACAGTTTAATACACAAAAATTATATATTCACAACCATCTTTTCAACTTAAAACTTAGATTTATACTTTTATATCTTAAGGCATATATGTGTATTAAAATTTGAATGTATTATATTAAGCTGTTAATAAAATTCACTGGTTAATATAAAAAATCCATAGTTTAATACACTATATTCATATATCCTTTACAAGTATAAAATTTTGATCTGGATAAAAAAATAAAAATTTATAATTTAATAAAACATTTCAGATACTAATTCAAAGCTTAATTAAATATTGCAAACCCTAAATTTGACAACTTAATTGTGACATCCCCAATTTAACAGCCAGAAAAGACCGATTTGTTTATGCTTTATTTAAAAATCAGAGTATCATTTTTAAGAATAATGTTGCGGAATTTGTTCCAAAAAATATGATAAGTAAATTATCAAAGCATTCCCAAAGCAATGATCATTATATTAAAAACATTATGATGTCATTGTCAATACAGTACATAAGCATAAACAAAAATAGTACAGACCTTACAACATCTATTATTCTAATGGCCTATAATCAATTGATATCTCAACAGATCATCACTATTGTGCTCTATTGCCACCACCTGTAATACAAGAAACTGGGTGGGTCATGCTTGGGAGTTTGGTGAGCACATAGGGTTTTCATCCCTCAATAATTAAGTTTATTAATTTCATCAAATCATTCAACCCAATTACCCGTTCCCATTTATCCTCACTTTCTGTCCCTAAAGCATCTAATTCAAGGGACCTAGCCTAAGTATCATCATCGAGAAGACAATACTGCTTAGGAGATTCTGTTGGAACCTGAAAGTGAACATCTAGCAATCATAAGCATTGAAGATCCAAAGTCAGCAAGTTCCAAGGTAGAGATGGAGTTCGAAGTGAAGACAATTCTGAGATGGAGCAAAGATCTGAGATTAACAATCTGTTTATGCATTTATTATTTCTTGTCTTTTATGTGATGTAACATTTCATAAGACTTGGCTTTTTGTATCAGTTGGATAATCAGTTGTCAGAAGTTGTTCATTACCCCGTCCTAAGTATGAAATGTAGTTTGTACGATGTACCTCCTTTTCCTATATAAGGAGTGTTTTTATGACAAGAAAAACACGGATTGTTCTTCCAAAGGTAACAAATATTTCTCTGAACTTTATTTCACCTTTCACTCAAGTCAAAACCTTCACTAAATTCTTCTTGTTCATTTATTGTCTTTACATTTATCACACTCGTAGTTTCTTCATTAAATAGTTGTGTACTTTGTTGAATAACTTCAAGTCTCGACTGGTTTTACCAGACTTGACTGGAACATCAATTAAGAGCAGGCATCAATCTTTAGATTAACTCAAGGTTTGAGTTTTCAAACCTTGTCCTTACGCCTTGATTTAGTACTCATAATTGGTATCAAATCTTGAGTGGTTGTCCTTGGAATCCATAAGAACATATTATAGTTGATTCAAAATTACCTTGTTATTTCAATCGTTTCTGTGTTTAGGATAAAAGCTATTCTATATACCGCTTCTGCTATCATATCTTAGATTTAATTGTTGCTCTAATTCTCAACAAATGTATTCGATACAAATAACAAATAGCCTGGGTTGCCTTTCTCATGACCCATTGTTAGTTGTTGAAGAGTATGATGTCTAGAAAGTCATAATGGAAAGGTTCTTACTTGGTAAAGAAAAAGGCGAAGCTATCTAGAGATCCGTTAAAGAAGGTCCACATGTTCTTGTGAGACAAAATGTAAGAGATGTTGCTGCAAATCTTATGGGACAAGATGAACAACGTTAAACACCTCTTACTGCTGATGCCATCGAGAAATTACATGCAGATCAAGTTGCATTTTCCGAAATGGTTTTTGACTTCCGTCGTCAATAATTTCGATACTTTCACCACCACTCCTGGTGAATCAATTTCCTCGGCCTCTAACATATACATAATCGATGTCAACAACATGATAGCTCATGTAATTGTCCAAACTCCTCTAGAGTACAATCTCAAATTCATCAATAGTCCTAGTAAAGGATGGGGAAACGTTAAATCGTGTCTTCAAAGTAATAGATCTCTGAAAAAACTAAAGCTTTGCCAACTGTTTAATGAGCTTCAAGGTTATGAATCGAATGTTGCACAAACTTTAAGAGAAATCTGAGGAGGTCCTCTTGCGCTTGTCAGTTCTTATGATCCTTAAGTTCAGATGCTTTCTATTTCAAACCCTTTCAAAGTTGTAATCTCATCTATCCCACCTGTTCAACCCTCGCCACCAACTCTAGCTAGTCTTTCCAGTTCAAACTATCAATTTAATGTCGACCTCGACCATGAAGAAGTGGACTCCGAACTACGTTTTCAACAAGATTTTGCTTTGTTCTTCATAAAATATAAGTGTCCTTTTAATCCTACTCACAAACCATACCACAACCATTTCCCAAGCTCCTCATCAATGTAATCCCCATCCATACCCTAAACCTTTCAAAAATCTACCTACATACAAGCCAAACATTCTAACACAAACTCACTCCTTGGAATCTCACGAGACTCGGAAGTCAGACATACCAAAAATTGTTTGTCACAAGTGTGGTCATGCAAGTCACTTTGCCAAATAATTCTTAGCTGAAGCTTCACAAAAACCAAAGATCAAGGACTTTTCATACTATATATGACGAGCCCAAGAAACGGATGCTTGTGAGAAAGCTTTTGTAATCACTACGTCAAAAGATATGGAAGGATATTGGTCATTTGGAGATGAAGATGATGTGAATACTAGTGGAAACATGTGTATTATGGCTAGAAAAACCATCGAATGTGATGAAGGCTATCGGTCATATGGACCAGAGAAAGATGATGATGATGTTGAACCAAAATACAACTACATGGTGACTAATGACACACCTGGAAGAAGCATCCTTCCACATGTAAAATCTATGATTTCTTATAATAATTTTTATTTATCTCTTTGTGGCCCTTAGCAAACCCAAATCCTGTCAGATATTAACATCATTTACAAAGCCTATGAGTCTGCCATATAAGCCAGTGAGAAGATGGAGAGTGAATTAAGTCGTCTTAGATTAGATTTCGAGGATAAGAAGCTTAAAACAGAGTTTTTAGAGCATGGACTTGTAATGTCAAAAAATGAATGTATCATTCTTAAAGACAAATGTGAAATCACTTATTCTGAAAGAAATGTTTTGATTTCAAATAATAAATGCCTCAGTGCCAAAATAGATGCTTTACATAATTCCATACACATTCTTGAAGCAAACAAAAGGATGACTCACAAATATTGTCATCTTTGGTCTAAAGCACCTAGTCTCATAAGCGAGTTTCCAAAACCTATTACTTGTCCCTTGAAGGAGTTAGAAAACCTAAATTTAATGGGAGAAATTCTGAACCAAAAACATTCAAATACCCCTGTTTCACCTTTGTCACCCCTTCATGAGACCTTAGACTGCTTTTCTTCTTTGATTCTTGAGTTTCAACAAATAGTTGTCAAGTGTCCCGATTCCACGCCTCTTCCGGCTCTGATACCCCTGGACCTGAATCACACCATGGAATTTTCTCCCAGCATTCCTAACATTGTACTTTACATTCCAAACCACAGTCCTCCTAAAAATTGCCTTGTTGAGGAAATTCTTCCTAAGACAACTTGACCTGACTCTGAAAAATCAAATTTTGTTTGGGCATCCTTAGACATTGACGTTGATGTAGAAACCATAAGTGATAATTCATCCGATTCGTGTGTTTCGGACTCTGAAGTGATTTCTAAAACCACCTTAGTGCCAATCAAACCCAAGTTTAACAATCCATCCATTGGCCAAACTTCCAAGTCAACATCTGACGCCAGTAAGAAACCTTCATTGAATAGAAAAGATGTCGTTGATCCTAAGATAGAAGCCAAAAACGCACTAAAAAGGATGTTAGATCTAGACAGAATTCTAGATTCATTAAGAATTCTAAAAAGAAAGTTTCTCCAAGTGAAAGCCTAACCACTAGGAACCATAAAACATTTGCGCCTGTTAAGATTCTTAAAAGGCCACCCATCCCTCCTAGTCCTGTTGTTCAAAACAAAGTTGTCAGTCCCACAAGAAATAACTCTCCTCAGACTTTTTCCTCTTTTTTCATTGCTAAATCTGTTGGTTTAATTTTCAGACCTCAACAACTTTCAAAACCAAGTGCACCATCAAAAGCAATAAAAAAATAACGTATGGTTAAAAACACCGTCACTCAAACATTTTCAATGAATTCAAAACGAAAATTTGAGTAGAAAGCCAAGAGCATAGAAAAATATTTTGCAACATCAAGTAGCACTGTGATTCCTAGAACTTAAAAAAAGTTGGTCCGAGAAAAGTTGTTTCGAAACAACCCATTGTTGAATATGATTTCTGGATCAATGAAAAGACCTTAGCATTTTGCTTCTATCCCAAAGGATCTCGGAACAATCCTTCCGAGATACCTATTGCTCAAAAGTCACTACCGAAGTCCAAAGCCCATGCCCATGTCCCAAAACTTAACTCAGAGCCTAAAAGCTCCAAACTTCACAAATCATTGCATGCACTCTATGCTTCGAAACAAGATACAATATGGTATATTGATAGTGTTTGTTCCATGAACATGAAGGGGCAAAAAGACTTTATACATGATCCCAAACTTTCACCAGATGCTGGCTATGTGACGTGTGGCACAAATCCAACTCTAAAATCCGAGGTTATGGCATCCTCACTAGTGGAAACTTTTCTGTATCAAGCATGGAATATGTAGTTGACCTAAAGAAAAATTTAATCAGTGTAGCTCAACTTAATTATGCAAATTAACGAGTTGAATTCTGCAAGAAACACAACTATGGCATGTTCGAAGATCGGAGCGAATGTCTGATCAAGTCAAATCGGAACATGTAACACCGTAAAAATTAAAACAATTTTTAATTTTTCAAAACACATTTTCCAGACACATTTATTAACAAATCTCATTGTATCATATCTTTGTTTCACAAAAACATTTCCCAAGATCAAATTGCATAAATCCCATGCGTGTGTATGAATCATGTCGACGCATTCCCGCAATCATCACTGGTACCTGAAACACATAACACATAACATTGTAAGCATAAAGATTAGTGAGTTCCCCAAAATACCACATATAACACATGTTAGCCACTCGAGGCTATAAATTTGTGGGCCCACTGGCCCTAACTCTGTGGACCCTCTGGTCCTAACTCTGTGAACTCTGGAAGACACACAACATAAATCACATAGAAATAATGTAGTGCAACACATCACAATCATAGCATACAAGATACTCTATCACATAACCCTATTTACCACTCAAGGTAAAGTATAATGAGAAGACTCACCTCAGATGTCTCGGTAAATCTCTGACTCTGTAGCAATATGGTCTAGCCTCCGCCTAATCACATAAAGTGAAATACTCTCATAAATATAACTCTAGAGACTAGACTCAACCCTCTCTTGAAACGAAGACGCCATTGTTGACCAATCCTCAAAGTCAACAAAGTCAATGGTCAGACTCTAACCCGACTCGCCGAGTGCACTTAGGTGACTCGGCGAGTCTACGCGTGTCCACTATCCCTCTAGTCCCGCATGACACGTCGAGTCTTTCCCCTGCTCGACGGGTCCCACCTGGCATGAGTCACGGGGCCACCCAACTCAACTCGCCGAGTCCCATTATGAACTCAGCGAGTTCCACCTTGAACTCCAGTCCTCTAGTTCCTTCTAACTCACTGAGTCATTCTCCCAACTCGGCAAGCACTCACTGAGTGAACTATGGGGAAACCCTAACCCTACTCCCCGAGTCTGCTCTTGGTACTCGGCGAGTTCATGCCATGCTCGAGCTCAAATGAGCTCCTGAGGTTAAATCCCTTCATCTAACTCATAGATCTGGCCTCCTTAAGCAATATAAACACGTAAAGTTTGGATCTTGATGCCCATGCAACGACCCAATGGCTCTATTTGAAGAAATGGCCTCAATATGCCACCCTAAGCTCATAAGTCTCCATGACACCCATAAAGATCAAGAAGTTAAGGTCTCTGGACCTCTTTGGATCCAAATTCGAAGCCTCAACACAAGAAGGGACCAATTGCTTCACAAATCTTACTCAAAAAGGGGCTAGAAACCCTAACTCTCAAAACTTACACCAAAACTGAAAGGGGATCGAATATATACCTCAAGATGAAGTCCCTAAGCTCTGAAATCCATAGATTAGCACCCTGTTCAGTTTCCTCTTGCCTTGTTCACCTTCTTCTTGCAAAATCACCCACACAAGGATCAAAAATGGCTTCCTTTCTCTCTCAAAACGCTCACACACTCTAGGGTCTCTCTCTATCAACTGGTAGCTGCAAATGAAGGCCATAAGGGCCTTTAAATAGGTTTCAAACCCCAGAAATTAGGGTTTCATTAAACAGCATGGACTCGCCGAGTCCACTAGTCGACTCGCCGAGTCCGGTCATTAACCCGAATGGAAAATCGTGACACTTTGCGGCGAGTCTAAGCATCAACTCGCCGAGTCCCTCCCAAAATCTCCAAAAATGAATGAATACATAATGTACCTGAAAATTCGGATGTTACACAACAAGAACATGTATCCACTTGACATCAACATGATCGTTGGCAAGACTTAACTCTATTTTCTCTCAAAGGTAGTTCCTGATGTCAGTTGGTTATGGCATCAAAGGTTTGCTCATCTTAACTTTCGGTATATGAATGATCTTGTTTCTGGTGAAATGGTAAGATTTTTGCCTCTCTTCAAGTTCGAAAATGATCATCTATGTGTTTCCTGTGAGTGTAGGAAGAAATAGAAGAAAGGTCATCCTTTCATCATCGAAAAATCAATCTCGGAACCGTTAGAACTGCTTCATATTGATCTTTGTGGACTCTCCACTGTAGAGAGTCTACATCATAAGAAATACATTCTTGTGATTGTGGATGATTTTACAAGGTTCACCAGGGTTTCCTTCCTCATGCTCAAGTCAGAAACCACCACGGAACTTATTACCTACATTAAGGGTAATGAAGTTCTAGTGAAACTGCCTATTCGTCGAATCCGAAGTGATGATGGCTTGGAGTTTACCAGTGTCACCATTGAGAACTTTCTATCTAAGAAAGGTATTGACCACATTTTCTCAACTCCCTATACCCCTCAAAGAAACAGTGTAGTCGTAAGACACAACAAAACCTTAGTTGAAGCTGCTCCATCGATGCTTATTTATGCAAATCTTTCACTCTATCTCTGGGCTGAAGCCGTGTCCACTGCTTTCTTTTACTTAGAATCGTAGCAGCATCAATTGATGCCTCAGTATGACATCGTACAAGCCGAGTATCTCCTTTTTGCATGTCTTTGGTTGTTGGTGCTTTATCAAGAACAATCGTGATCAGCTCACAAATTTCCGGCCCAAAGCCGATGAAGCAATTTTTCTTGGATACTCAGCAAAATGAAAAGCTTACTGGGTTCTGAACCATCGAACTCGTGTTCTTGAAGAAAGCTTTGATATCACCTTTGATGACAACTACATTGGAATTCTAGCCCAACCCATGTCACAAATCACATCATGGTGTCCGATGCTCCATCGCTAGGATGTTCGAATCCTCAAATAATTCATGAATTCGATTTCGAAACCATGTTCGGACCTTTAGAAACTGATCTTGATTCAGAATCTCGATCAAGACAATCCTCATCTGTTATTGCTCCTACTTCCTTACAATTTTCTGGTCCGACCCCCACCTTTCATCCTTTTGATTCTGAACGGTTGCAACCTTCTCAGGTTGAGGGGGAAATGGTCTACCTTCCCTTGAATCAAATATGGATGGATTTCAAGATGCAGCTAATCGATTTTTTTAATTCGATCCTATTGTGTATAACAACAACCACAACGTCAACTTTTTTGATTTTCCAAATGAAAATGACGCTGATATCTGCGATTCAAAAGTTTAGGGGGAGCATCATGCTCAAATTCAAGTTGTTCATGGGAAGCAAGACAAATCTATCGTTGATGTCGGATCATCTGGTATATAAGAGCTTCTGAGACTATACATCTGGACCAAGGATCATCCTCCAAACCAAGTCATATGAAATCTAAACACCGGTATTCAAAATCGCTCTATCGCTAACATCCAAAATGAATGTCATTTCTCGACATTTATCTCAATGGTTGAACCAAAATCCATTAAGGAAGCACTTGAACATGTTGACTAGATTACATCCATGCAAGAAGAGTTGGCAAATTTTGACAGAAATGAAGTGTGGACTCTCGTTCATCCTCCCCAAAATCATCCTATTGTAGGTACAAGATGTGTGTTACGAAACAAGCTAGACTGTTTTACGTCCCTTTTCTCATGTTGTACGTCTTGAAGCCATCAGAATCTTTCTTGCTTATGTTGCTCACAAAGGATTTAAATTTACCAAATGGATGTTAAGAGTGTTTTTCTTAATGGTGAACTTGATACTGAAGTGTATCTCCAACAGCCTCCCGGTTTATCAATCTTTCCTATCTAAACTATTGATACAAAATCTAAAAAGCTGTTTACGGCCTCAAGCAAGCCCCTCATGCCTGGTATGAGGCTCTTATTGACTTTCTCAAGCGTTCTGATTTTCAAAGAGGAATTCTCGATCCTACCCTGTTCTAAAGATAAAATGGAAACCATCTCATGTTGGTTCAAATCTTTGTTGACAATATCATTTTTGGATCCAGGTCTCCAAGTAAAACAGACCAATAGAGGAATCTTTATTCACCAAGAAACATACATTTTCGAACTTCTCAAAAAGTATTTGATGAACAGTTGTGCCTCTGCTAAGGTTTCTATAGGTTTCGAACACAAGATCTTTTCGGACCCATCAGGTGTTGCAGTCGATGAAAAGAAGTATAGAGGAATGAATGGGTCACCACTCTATCTAACAACAAGTCGTCCAGACATCATGTTCTACACATGTTTGTGTGCGATAGTTCAAGTCAATCCAAAGATGTCTCATCTTTTGGTTGTCAAGCAAATATTCTAATACCTCAAAGGTACAAAGAGTCTTAGAATCTGGTAACCAGCAAATGAGAGTTTCCTTCTACAAGCATACTTCGATTCGAGAGATGGTGGTTTTTAATTGGGCAGAAAAAGCACCTCTGGTGCCTGTCAGTTTTTAGGTGGAAGACCGATTAGCTAGTCATCTAAGAAGCAAAACTGCATTGCAATATCAACAGTCAAAGCCGAATGCATTGTTGTTGTTAGTTGCACCTCTGAAGTTCTTTGGATGAAAAATCAGCTCATATATTATGGTTACCGGTTTCAAAAAATTCCTATCTATTGTGATTCAGAAAGTGTCATTGCAATTTCACACAATCCAATTCAGCACTCCATGCTGAAGCACATCGATATATAGTACCATTTCATTAAAGACTATGTTTTAAAAGGAAATATTGAACTTATTTTTTTTTCATCTGACGAAGAAATTGTTGATGTCTTTACTAAGGCATTAGATGAAACCAAATTCAAAGGTTTTCGGAAAAAAATGGGTATGATGTTGCCTGATCCTCAATTCTTTCAAGAGGCTTGCACTCTTTGATGTTATGATCAGAAAGTGAAATAATTATGAAGTCAAATTTATTTTTCATCTCGAAATCATTTCCTCTTGGAATAAATAGGATCATTTTGCATGTCTTTTAATCTAACCTCTTCTTTTAGTTATAAGTTGTGCAGCTCATTCAATCTTTGGAAGTCCATGACCAATATAGTTACATTTGTATTTTGTTTGATCTCATCTCGGAATCTGTATCAAAAAGTGTGTTCTAAAGTTTATCTCAGAATTCCATTCTGAAATGGTAATGTGTTTTCATCTCTTACCCTGTTCGAGATTAGCTCCTTCTTGTTTTGGAACTTCAAAATCTGTTTAAATATGTCGGCTAAGATCTTTCTTCCTTTTACCCATGATATTCAACCTAAGTCTATGCAATCTCAGACTTTATATCATGTACATGTACTTTTCTTTTTCTTCTTGGAAGTATCTTATGCCAATTCATCTCGGGACTTCCGTGCTCCGAGATCCATTTGTCAAATCATTTGGAATTACCATGCTTCGAGATTATTCTCTTGAAAACAAGTTCAAAAGGTTTTTTTGTCAGTATTTGTGAAACGTTTTCTTAATAACTCAAATGGTTATATTTTTTTAATGATGATTATATTTTAAACCTTGAAAATCGCACCTTTTTGCACCTGTCTCCGTAAAGTAAGCATCATGTCAATCAAATGAAGGTTTCCATTTTGCATGTCTTTCCATTATTCTTTTTTGACTTTTCAGTTCAACTCATATTAAAAGTGGCAACACATTTAATGCGGTCCATATCCTCATCTGGATACCATCATTACATTTTCTCAACCTGACCCACTTGCTTCGAAGCTATAAAAATCCTTCTAAAACCCTTTTGTTACTTTACGCTCTCTAAACATTCATCTCTTTTCTCTCTAATAGAAACTGTTCTTCAACCTTTCATAACCTGCAACAATGGCGTCCTCACAATCCACTCCCAAAATCACCAAAAATGCTCCCAAGACGAAATCATCAAAAGGTTCTGCCTCATCATTCTCCACTGAACCTTTTCTCCGTGATACCACTCAAATCTTCTCATTGGATCCCATGGACTACGTAGAGTCCATTAGAGTTATAATCGAGTTTATTTCTTGCCATCCCATTGGAGTTCCACTCACCAAGATCCATGATCCACCCATTCCTTTTTATCTTCTTCATATAGCCTTTGATAGAATCAATATAGAAGATGGAGTTCTTGAAACAAGAATCACTGGTGATTGTATTGTGCCAGTTCATAAGTCAACTTTTTTGAAGGCTATTGGGATTCCAGAAAACCATAAGGGTTTCAAGGTTCAAGAACCAACGTTTGAAGAGTTGCAAACGTTTCTCAGTTACATTGGGTATGCTGGAGAGTTCAAAGTGAAGAATTTTAAGAAATCTGAAGTTCCTGGGTTATGTAGAGTCCTTATGCACTAAATTCTTAGAAGACTATTTGGGAAATATAGAGGCACGGACACAATGAGCGTGGATTGTCTCTATGTTGTGTACAATATCTTTTCTGGGAAGACAAACGTCGACGATCTAACTGAAGTCTTGTGGCAAGACTTTTGGAAGTTTTCCATCAAACTCAAGCCATAAGAGATCTTGAGTCCGAGATTCTAGGCTTTAACTATCCAACAGCTCTACCGGGAGAGGCACGAGCCCATCCCAGTCGACACTATTCCGAAAGAGGTATTTCTCTCTTTTAAAACTAGTAAGACTTATCACCTTCTGAGTCAGGCATCTTTCGTACCCATTCGTAGATTGGATGAAAACATGTTGTCCACTATACCATCTGATTCCCCCATTTGAAACAACACTTGGAGACTTCGATTGTATATATCTCTATATAGTCCACCCCTATCTCTGTTGAGCCCACCTATGATGTGTCCAAGCCAGCTCCTTCTGTCAGAAAGAAAAAGATGGTTGCCAAGAGAAAGACCTCTCCCTTGAAACCTAACGCTAAAAAGAGAACTAAAGTGGAGGGAATATGCTTTCCATACAAGGGAATATTCTAACCTAATATTCGATGGCTGCTCCTAATTCGTTCACGGACACCTATAGCTTGCGGGCTTGCTAGCATTCCACTAGACTTTCTAGAATAGTCCGTGGTCATCTTCTATACTCCGCTAGATGACCAAATCAACTTAAACATCGAGGCTTCTCATCATTTATTTCATCATATATATCATCTACCCACCTTTACCCATCATAATTATAGCTATAAAATACATATACAATATAAATGAAATAAAACATGTATATTTTGTTCATCCAACATAAACATCAAGAAAACAAATAATATGCACACACAACACATAATTTATATTAAATGCTTCATATCTACAAGTAAGACAAAAGTAACTATGCACTCACTTGTTAAAGTGATGACTCCAAACTCGGGCAGCGCTTCGTTTCTAACAATTTTATTTTCTTTCGATGAAACCTAGTATCATTATCACTAGATTTTAGTCTAATATTTATTGCGACTAGTTATTAGTCTAGATTTTTCATTAGATCAAGGTCTACATCATGATCTATCAAGTAAGGATCAGCCAGACATAAAAGTTGGTAGGCATGACGATTTCGACATATAACTTTTCTAAAATCCAACAACCAAGTCTAACGTGACCATTATAGACACCTCTCCTGTAAGTAGATCAATAAGTATAATGACTTTGAATCACTGATAAATCTTGTTTATAGATTCAGAATAACGATAATGAAATTAAACATAAGTTATACTTAAAGTAAGGTAAGCATAACTCACTTACAAGGGGGTTTAGCTAGGCGTCAGGCTCTGCAGGGGCAGAACTTGTGAGCCGAGCGCTCTTCTTCTCGGAGCCTTCTGGCGCTCCGGGAGTTGCTACTAACACTTGGGAATTTCTAGGGAATGGGAGGGGCTAAGGAGGGTAATTGAGAGAGAAATAATGGATTTGGTGTGAGTAACTGAGGTGATTTACGCCTCTATTTATTGGTTGGAAATGATGCATATGCGGGGAGTAATTCTCATGTATGTTGGGCGTACACGGTACGTGGCACGTAACAAGCCTAGTACATTGGGCATACTGGACACTTGTCTCGATCCAGTGGCAAGGCGTGGGGAGGAAGCAACGATCATGATGTAGCCACGTGTCACCACCGAAGTTAATTAAGAAAATTAATTATTTTCTAAAATCTGTAACACTCGCAAGCGAGCTCCATTTATGATACCACTAGTGACTATTTTTTGCGTCAGAACTTAATATATGATATTGGTGCTTTAAATATAACACAACATGTTGATATTATGTTTTATGCATGTTGTATGAGATTTAAAACTTAATTATAATCACCCTAGTTTTGGTTTATCAAAATATGAATTTTATCATAAGATGCATAAAGTTGAGTTAATAAAAAAAATGAGTTTATTCTATAATATCATGGAGTCATAAGTTTTTTTTATTGTTAAAAGGAGATTTAAAATAGTCATTTATAACTCATCCAAAACTCCAAGTCTTAAGTATAAAATAAAGTTTTATTAAGACTATTGTTGGTTCTTAAAACCAATCTATGACTAAACTTTAAAATACCGGATTAAAGTTTTATTAAGTCTTAAGTATAAAATAAACTTAAAACCGATCATGGTTAATGGCAAATAAAATGAAGCTTTATTTGGCACCAAAAGAACCTCATAACAAGTGATATGAATTTTACATAAGGGTACATGAATTGTTAGATGAATGCAATATTCATGAGACCATGTTTTTTATAAACTATAATTGTAAAACATATATAAACCCTTATTTACAAAACTTCTAATCTATGCAATCCATATAAAATTCAGTTGTGATTTTTGTGCAGTTCACTTCTGATCATAACACCTATATAATCAAATGATATTTGATTCGAAGTTATCTATGGCATAATCATCATGACAATATAAATAAGAAATACATATACCAACTTCAAAAGGATGAAATTTTTGAAGGCAAATGAGCTTGATTCATTTGATATATGTGAATCATATTTATATGAGAAGATGATTCACAAGTGTCTTTATCTATTAGTAGTTGAAGAACAAAAGTCTTGACAAAGAGTTATACATAAGTGATGTATGTAATCTTTTCAATCCATGAATAGATTTGGTGATCGATACATAATCAATTTCACTAACGAATTTTATTCGTTATTATTGAAACCTTTGATTTTCTCAAAAAAAATTCTAGTGAAGATTGGAATATGACTTAATGAAACCATCATTAACCTTTCTAGTTATGATAAAGAAAATGAGTTTTGTAAAACCAAGTCTTCTTGAAACATATTAGGAATTGTGGTCCACAATTCATTCCCACAAAAACACTCACTTGTCATTAGTATGTTTCTTGTGGCACAGGATCACCTGTTTACTCTAACCTATCTTTTGAAATTCGAGGTAGCCTTCGAATTCTCTAGTGGGATAGAGTCACCTAGCCACTAGTTGAATGCCGATAGTACAAGTTTTTGAAGAGGATAAAAATAGACCTTTTAGTCTATCACATGATGTTTATTAAAAGAACTATTTACTTTATAAAATTTTATGAATTATGTTCACTGCAACAAATATATATTAAATATATATTTCTAACTAAACAAGCGGATTAGATACTTATATTTGACTGAGGATGATATGGTTTATCCTTATCTAAAAGGTATAGAGTTATAGAGCTTATGTTAGACAATAATTTTAACCACTATAGCATCTACAAACTGCATTTATGTAGACTATCCTAAATGATTGTTTAGGATGAAGTCTCTAGTAACCCCACCAATTGTCATTCTTAAGAAAAGTGATTAGAAAGTTCTTTTTCTAAGTGGGAGCTATATGGAACTTTAATAGCTTAAGATCCATAAGCTAAATGCATCATAGTTTGGAACTAACAAGTTTCCAACTGTTGTTGAATCTACTAAATAGTTTATCAGAAACTAACATTCATGTATGATTATGAAGTATGGGCATGATTAATCTTCCTCGATGTAGTTTGGCTATAAAGAGTAACTGAGTTTTCAAGGGAGAAAACATACATGAATAAAAATCTTTCCAAGATTTAAGATAACATCTCAAAGTAAGAATCTTATTTCTTATAAGATAATTACATAGTGTGATTTAATAATGAATCAAGATGACTCTTGTGTTTTTCCACAAAGCTAGTGGGATCGCAGTAACATTCCTAAAGTTATATGCAGTCGACATATTAATTCATGGAATAAGCATCTATATAGATAGACCATGGCAACTTAAAGGATTAAGTATAATTGCATTAATTGTCAAGCATCTTAAAGGAGCTTAAGATAAAGGACTCTGAGAGAGTCATCTTGTCAAATACCATATGACATGATTTAGTGCAAAATCCTATGCAAATGATTTTGAACTAGATAATATGATTGTATTACATATGTTGATGCAATTGGATTACTCATATATGTCATTATTATGCATAAAGGCCAAATACTTCGTATGCTTAGAGCATGACGAATGATACCTGTATAATCCGAGAACAAGTCATTGTGCGACTTATAGGAATATTCCATAGTACTTGCAAGAACTAGAGAAATATTCCTAGTCTACGGAGTATTTAAAAGGAAGCTATGTTTAAAGTTGTTACATATGTGCTAAATTTTCAAATAGATTGAGATGGCTCTCAGTCACAATCAGGCGTGTCCTCATCAGGAATGAAGAGTTAGTTATATGGATATTGGTTCCATGTAGATTTTAATTTACAGTTACACATCATAGTTAGAGTATCTCGTGGTTTGGAGAAGCACGTATAAAGATGCTTAATGTATAGTTCATTATGACTATGAGTACTCCCACTATGCAAGTATTGGTATCTAATTCATATTCAAGCATCTAATTCATTCTCAATAGTTTTTATTTATACATGAGTTATATATATATATATATATATATATATATATATATATATATATATATATATATATATATATATATATATATATATAACTGAGAATGATTGTATTTTAAGTTTACAAAGATCAAGTTTCTTAAATCTACTTAACAAAGCTGCTTCATTACTTAAAGCATGAAAGTCAAGCTGGTGCTATAGAGCATTGTTGATATAAGTTGATGTATTTGATTTAAATTTAGTATTTGGATATTGGAAAAATAAAACAACATATTTTGTAATGAATGATATATTGGATATGTGTCATTAAATAATTGTTGTGTTTTATATTAGCATGTCTAAATCCTTGAATAACTAGGTTATTCTAAATGTCCATAGTTGTTTATAGTTGTGAGAGAATCTATGAGGTAAGAATAATATGAGTGGATTGGTGGATTCTCATAGAGATGATAATGGAAAAGAGCTGCTACCAACTTCATAGATACTTGATTGGGGGAATAAGTATTGGACTTGACTTGCATCAAAACCACTTTATGGACCATAGTCAAGAATGATGTTTTGATCAAGGTTGTATATTTTTAATCTTAGACCTGAGATACATATTTGGGACTTGAAGTGTAGCGATTGTTGTTCTTAGACATGGTTTAACATTGTTTCATAAAAAGCAGTCATAAGGGCCATCGTTGGGTATGACATGAACTGCATTGATGGGCGTATGTAATCAAGATGATCTTTGTATTCTTAGAACTGAGATGCATATTTGGGACTTGAGTTGTAGGAATTATTTTTCTTTGATATGGTTTAACGTTGTTACATAAAGTTGATTAGTAAATGAGATTGATCATGATCCATATATCACGTTCGACATGATGTCTGAGACAAATGAATAATTGAGACCACACCTTTAGTAACAATTGCAACTTAGAGCTCTTGGAATTGGCTGTTGATGAGATTACACCCTTCATATGTTGTTAGGGGCAGTAGCCCATCGCTAGACGTCAGCTACTGTCTATGTCAGTCTATAATGAATCTTGTGCAAGTGGGAGATTGTTGGATCTATATGCCCAAGAATCATTGTAACAACCCGTTATTTCATGGCAATAAAAGTCTAGACTACAACCATGTGTAAGTGAATTCACATCATAACATTTATACAATAAGAACTTTGAATGCCATAAGGGCATGTTTATATAAGTTATTGTATGAACATACTTTGAAAACCATACCTATATAAGTTATACATTCTTACATTTTGAAAACCATGCTTATATGGGTTATATATATATATATATATATATATATATATATATATATATATGTGTGTGTGTGTGTGTGTGAAAACCATGTTAGATTTAATTGTTATAAGTCAATGCAAGTCAAAGAATTAAATCAAATACATGGTACATACCCCCACCAAGTAGGTTTTCGATTTGAGTATATTATACAAATTGGAGTTTTGGAAAACTCTTTCGTGTTTTCTCCGAGGTCCGAAAACCCTGCCATAGAGTAACCTAGATCCGAAAACAACTTGGAGTTTTCGAAAACTCTTTTGTGTTTCCGAGCAGCCCTAGTACCCGCTAAGCAATACGCTGGGAATATACTGATTTCCTCCGCCCCCGAATGTTTCCGCCGTTCAGGTTTGGGGGTGTGAAAATCATTATGGAGTGATATTGCTAATAATATATGATCCTATAGGTTCACACCTTTTCACGTTTGCACATTTGGTATATTTATTATTAATATGATTATTAATAACTAATATCCATTCTTGTATTTTAATTAGGGAATAACTATTGTTTTGTAAAAATAATTATAAGAGAGTATTACTAGTTATTATTTCATATGGTATGAATTAATAAGTCATGCACAACATTTTGGACTAGTTGGATTCTTTTTCTCATTTACCAAAAGACAAAGTTTATAATTTATAAACTTGGAGTTTATAAAAAATAAAGAATCTTACTTTTTAAAAGGCATATTGATGGTGTAGGAGGTTGTGTTTTCAACTTTCCACCTTTTGTCTCCCATGCTTCTAAAGGCTACCATTACTTTAGATTATTTTAATGATTAGGCCTTACTTTTCATGGGCTATATAAGAGATGCATGAGGCTTGCATTTTTGAAGAGTGAGGCTCTTCTTCTTCCTCTCTTTTCTCTCTAGAACTGTGAGTTCTCCTTCACTTCTTCTTCTCTCTCTTTTAAAGTTAGCTTGGTGTTTAGAAGGCCACTTGAGTTGTTCCCTTTAGTGCTTAATTGAGTTAAGCACTTAAAAGCTTTAGACACTCAAGAATACAAGAAGGAACTAGCATTCCAAGGGCCTTACTCTTGATGGTGGATACTTCTAGAGAAGATCACACACTTTGATTTTTTGTTATCTTCATCAACACCCCAAAACTAAGTGGGTTCAAAGGCTTCAAAGGTTATCTCTAAAACATAATATGGTTGGTTTTATTTCATTCTAACCTCTATAAGTGGATCCATGATGGTTCTATTTTGTTATGAACTAAAAATAAACTTGTTATTTTCAAAGTCTTCCATTGCCGGTTTTTGTAAAAAACAAACTTTTATTTCGTATCAAAACCCAACACTTCTAGTATTCAGAATTGGGTTTACTAGTATATCTACTTAGCCTGATTATAACATATGCTAAGTCTAGTTTGGCACTGTTCATTAGTACATCAAATTGCCAATGATTCTTGAATATTTCACTTACGAAAAACTCTCCCCTCTAGTTTTGGATAGGTGTTGACTAGTATCAATAGGAGTGCTAGACATTCTAGTATATACATTAGCAAACTTTTCAAGAATCTTTTCCACATAATGTGTTGGAGTTAATATCAAGCTATCTGGGGTTCTCATGATCTTGACTCCAAGAATCACCTCAACTAAACCCATATCTTTCATGTTGAACTTGGATCTTAACATATCCTTAGTAGACGTTATCTTCTTGTCATCACTCCAATGATGAGCATATCATCAAAATATAAAAATATGATGACGTAACCATGAGTAGTATTTTTCACATAGACACACTTGTCACTCATTTATTCTAAATCCACTTTCCAATATGGCTTGATAAAACTTTTGATGTCACTGCTTTGGAGCTTGCTTTAAACCGTACAATGACATAACTATTTTACAAACTTTGTTTCTTGTCCTGAGGAAAATAATTCCCTCAGGTTGCTCCAAATATATTTCTTCTTCCAAATCTACATTTAGAAAAGTATTTTCACATCCAATTGGTGAAACTGTAGGTTATAATAGTTGCAATGTCAAGAACCAATCAAATGGATGTTATTCACATTACTGTTGAATATATATCAAAGTAATCTATACCTTCCTTTTGTCTATACCCTTTGATCACCAACCTTGCCTTGTATATATCAATACTACAATTAACTTTCATCTTTTTCTTAAACATCAAATGGTAACCAAGTGGCTTACGACCTGGAGGTAAATGCATAATATAAAAGAAATAAAATGGTTGATGCCTTCTTCTTATTACACAACTATGAAACAAGAAAAAGGAGAAAGAAACTTCTCTGGATAAACTAAATATAATACGTAGATAATGGAGAGAGGTAAAGACAAAGACCTCCGATTTTATTCATATCAATACAGGCTATATATATAGCTTCTTAGAAACCACATTAAGAATGAAACAACCCATGGTACATCCTTTACCTTGTAACACCATGTTCCAAATCGTTTTCATATTCGGGGCTGTGGCCCGAAGATTGGTTATTATAAGGCTTAAGGCCTTTGAGAAAGAGGAATTTAGACCCGTTGGGTGTGGGTAAGGTAAGTTTGATGATCCTAGAGTTTGGTTTGTGTTTTGGAGCTAATGGGTATAATGGTAAAGTGTCAGTCCAGGCTTTTGTTGAATTTTGGATTTTAGTTCAGGAAGTTTTAAGTCAAGTATGAGTTCATAGAAGTGTAGAGATTCTTGTCACCTTTCTATGGATATAAGGATCATTGAAATCAGACTTAGAACGAAGAATATATGGCATTCGGAAGTTTGAAGGATTGGGGGATAGCCTAGTACACGGGGCGTACTTGGGAAGTATGCAGGGGGTACTAGGCAAGGGAGTCGCGGGTGTCCTTCGATTATGCTGGGTGTACCATAGTTACACATGGCGTACTCCAGTCAGACCCAAACTCTAATTTAGGGTCATAGTATTTAAGCTCCTTAACTCAATACTAAACCTTATTATCTTCAGCCTCCATCCCTTTAAATCCTAAAATCGTAACCTACCCTCCATTGGTGGGTTCTTGAGCTTTTGGAGGGTTTTCATGCTTTTTGGTGGTCATTAAAGAAGAAGGAGCTTCTAGGAGAAGTGTGAGATTTCTTCGAGCTGTTGGATCCAACCTTTGTGCACCTTGATTTATCTTCTAGATGTATAAAATTTGTATCTTGATGACTATAGTTGTTAGATGTAATTTAAGGAGTATTTTCGCTTCATTTTGGTCCTTAGAGTCATCCTTCTTAGTATGAGCTACTATAAGAGCTTAGAATGTTGGATCTTGGCCTTTAGGAGGTCCCTTGTTCATAAAAATGTCATATTGATGAGTTATTTTGGATCATGCATGAGTTTGAATATTTATTATGGATTTTATTGAGGGTTTGGTCCCATTAAGCCATGCGAAGGAGTAAAGTTGCCAACTTTCTGTCTTAAGACATCATTTAGGGTCAAGATAATTGTTCTGGTGCTTTTGTCTTGACCATTAAGAGCTTATTTTGGATTTTTGGGCCTCCCATGAGTACGCAGGGTGTACGTGGGAAGTAAGCTCATCGTAATGCATATACAACTTGTACATTGTGCTTCGAACATGAGTATACGGTGCATACCCTACTTGTACGCGAGGCGTACTCCCCTGTAAGTCAATTTTAGGCCTTTTAATGTTTGGGCCTTGTTGGTCCATTGGGCCATGGATACACTAAGAGTTTTCTTGGAACTAGGTCCATGATGGTTTTTGGCCCAAACTAGGAAGATAGGCCATATTGGGCCTCGGGATGCCTTTTAGGAAATTGGGATTTTTGAGCAAATGGGCTAGGCCTTGGGTTTGGTCCAAGAAAGGAAAGGGTAAAATGGTCTTTTACACTTTAGCAAGTTGGATATTGGATTCGGCCTCGAATTTTGAGTAATCAGGTTATTTATTAATTAAGATTGTATTTTTTGTTAGTTGGTGCGAGGTTATCCGGTTTGACGATCCGAGTAGTTAGTTGGTTATTAGCGGTTTGAGGTAAGTCTTCCTTTGTAGTATCCATAGGTCAAAGGCACTAACGCCGACTCACTAGTTTATGATGTAGTGTGATGATTTTCTTTATGAGAATCATCATTTATGCCTATATTTGCTTGATGATTATGTGATTTTATTATGTGGTAGTGGTAGGGTGAAATAGCCCTGATATCCGGTTGAAATAGACCGAAGGGGATTGCAGGCACCCATAAATGGTTGATAGCATCCGGTTGAAATAAACCAAAAGGGATTGCAAACACCCATATATGCTTGATAGTATCTGGTTGAAATAGACCGAAAGGGATTGCAAGCACCCATATATGCTTGATAGTATCCGACTAAAATATACCGAAGTGGTAGGCAAGCACCTAGATATGTTTGGTAGTATGTTTGATTAATATGTGGTCTTTTGGGGAACTCACTAAGCTTTTTGTTTACAGTTTTCAATTTATGTTTCAGGTACTTCCAGTTTGAAAGGAAAGGGCCCGGGTTGATCGTGATGCATCCATCCATGTTAAAAATGAAAATTTTACCTCATCATTTTTGGGTGGTTGCAAGTTGGTATCAAAGCCATGGTTTGAGGGATTTGAGCATACTCTAAGGTATGCCTAGACTGAAATCGAGGGTTTGGTAGATTTTTCATAAAAAGAAACATTTTAATCAAGGATTTTAATTAATGAAAAAGGGTGTGATGCGTACAATCAGTCGAGTTCAAGTAACTCTTCCCAAAATACCTATGCATGTTATATTTTTTTGCTATTTTATGAGAATTTCATGCTAGAATATGGTTGAGAATCTAGGAGAGATGCATTGGTATACCTGTTGTATAAGCTTGTAGACTTGTATGCTAGAACCGATCAGTCAGTGAAAGGATGCCATGTATAGTTTATGCATTTAGGAGTTCCCATTGACCTTGGCTAAATAGTAAGCGAATATAATTAGTTACATATTCTTAAGAGTGGATAATTTTAGAAGGTTGGGTTTTAACCATTTGGTGCAACTCTTGTCTAAGTCCACCCGTTTTCGTATGAGACCTTTCATTCGATGAATTATCTGGTGTCGGTGATATGTAATTGTGTTTATAAGCTATTTAGAGAGTGTTAGGGTAGTTCATTATGCAGCTGATGTTAAGGAGCAGTGTCTTGGTTGCCCTAGAAGAATCCAGGAAGAATGTTAGTGCAGCAAAGACGCTGGTAGCTAGTAAGCTTGAAAATCCTTCTTAATTAGTCTACGAATTGGAGTGCTACTGCGGATGTTTCTTTGTTTGTGCTTTGTGGAACTCCTAAGTGAAGCGAGTTAGCTATTAAGTGAATATTTTATGTCACATGTGACAAGGGTTGGATAATCTCAGAGTGATGGATTTGACCCTATTACGCAACTCTCGTTTGAGTCCAGCCATTGTAGGGATGAGTATTTTACTCGAAGGATTATCCAAAATTTGTTGCATGTGATGGTATTCCTGAGGCGGTTAGCTGGGAGGTTTTCAGCAACTGATGGAAGGGTGACATTGGGAACTTAGGAGAGCCTAGGAAGTGCTTCAGTGGGTTTAGTTGTGTTGTTTAGCGAGTACTTAGATTACCAGTTCGAGAAGGTGATATGGAGGATTCGAGACGATTCTTGAGGAAAGTACGGATAAGTGAGGATGGTAGTATTGAACCCGTACTACTAAAAGCATAGGATCCATACTCAAATCAAGGAGAGTCATAGAGAGTCTAGGAAGCTTGTTGGATAAAGATTCATGGTTATATTCTGATCATTTGCATGGTTGTTTTTCAAAATGGTGATGAGCACTCAGGAAGGACGTTCTGGTTCAGGTATTGAGCCGATCGATGAACAGATGCTGGAATTCATCTCATTGAAGATTACCTGTGGTATTTTGGAGCAGAATCTTGTGATCTTTGGCTCGGTCAAGGAGGAGATTATGGAGATTTTGGATTAGTTTCTAGGTGCATTATGTACTGAGGTTATGACTATTGGTGGAGCTCACACTCTTTCTTTCCATGTGTTCCCTGCTTGTGAAGCTCCCGAGTTCTTTGGGGAAATGGACCCCATTGCAGTAGGTGATGGTTAGCAGATATGGCTAACTCTTTCAGGATGAGTTTTTTCCCCGAGGGGTCGAAGATCAAATTTGACTCTTGTCTTCTGAAAGACAGAGCTCGAGATTGGTGGGAAGAGGTAGACTTCGCTTTGGGAGGTGAAGCCCTGGAGACAAGGACTTAGGATGAGTTTGTGACCAGATTTTGGGCAGAATTTGCACTAGCTATAACGCTGCATCAGTTGACGAGGGGGTTTCGGGACCTTTTCGAGAGGACTGAGTCTGTGGTAAAATTCACTGCCATGTTCCGGGAGAGAGCCTTGTTGGATGAGTGTCTGGGTGTATTCCGTACTGAGGTTATGGCTACTATTAGAGCTCACACTCTTTCTTTCTGTGGGTTCCATGCTTGTGAAGCTCTCGAGTTCTTTGGTGAGAAGGACTCCATTGCCAGTAGGTGATGGTTAGTAGATAGGGCTAACTCTTTCAGGATGAGTTTTTGCCCCGAGGGGTCGAAGATCGGATTTGCCTCTTGTCTTCTGAAAGACAGAGCCTAAGATTGGTGGGAAGAGGTAGACTTCGCTTTGGGAGGTGAAGCCCTGGAGACAATGACTTGGGATGAGTTATTGACCAGATTTACGGCTGAATTTGCACTAGCTATTAATGTGCATCTGTTAGCGAGGGAGTTTTAGGACCTTTGCCAGACGACTGAGTCTGTTGAAGAAATCACTACCATGTTTCAGGAGAGAGCCTTGTTGGTTTCGCAAGATGCGACAGATGAGGAGAAGACGATGGTAAGGTATCAGGACAGGATGAGGGATAACATCAGGGGTTTTGTAAGTTTTTCATGGGGAGAGACCCTGAAGGATATGATAACTAGAGCTTGAGAGCGCGAAATTGATCTGGAACACCTCGGGAAGAGGAAGCCAGAGCAGACTTAGATTTCTATGGGCTAGGTGAAGAGGCCCAAGACTCAAGAAACGTGTTCTAGAGGCCATCAGAGCAGGGGCCGTTGTGCCAAGTGTAGGAGGACCTATGAGGGAGGATGTTTGGAGACAGGTCTAGGATGTTCTAGTAGTGGTTAGATGGTTCATTTTAGTAGGGACTGCCCATATGGATTAGTTCCAATGTGTTTTCACTGCAGCAGCAGGTGGGCCACAAGAAGGCTGATTGTCCGATGTTGAGGGGTGAAACGATGAGTGCACCTGCTCCGGTTAATTTTAAGATAATTGATGGTCGTGAGGGTTGGGCAGGAACTCCAGCGGTGAGGAGTTGGGCATTGCAGTGTTAGTCAGGGGAGGCCAGAGTTTCATCAGATGCTATTTCAGGTATGTTATCTTTTGCTTTCTTCATGATTATTATCATTTTCTATATTGCCTTTGAATCTTGTTTTGGTATTGGTAAGCAATATCTTTGGTTTAGTTCTCTGTTATTGCATGGTTTGTATTGTCAAGAATTTTCATATGCCATTTTTGCATGACAAGAGTATTAGTGTGTCGTATCTTGGTTAGTGGGATTCAGATTGTTTAGTTGGTGTTCCGGTTCTTTGATGGGGTAAATTCAGGGGTATCGTTTGGAAGGTATATAGGAGGCTTAGTTGTATTAGTTATTCAATGAAGGCGGGGTTCAGACGTGTTAGTGCTTGTTCAAGTAGGAATGACAGTCGTCTATGGAAGGGCCTTTGGGTCCCATCACTACCGTTGCTACGGAAGGAGCAGTAGCAAGAAGATGATGGTGGCAGTCGCATGAGCTTGTTTGGACACTAGAAGTGTCAGGGGAATTTCATAATCACAAAGGTTGAAAATGGTTAGAATGTGGAGATCCTTCTGATAAAGGGAAGTTGGAATGAAGATTCGCCAGTTTCGGTCAAGGGGTTATAGTCTTTGTCACTAGCATAAAGGACTTAAGGATTTGGTGTAGTATCATTGGAAGTGATTGGGGTTATTGGACTTACTAAAATTTTGGGAAGTATTCATCTGGATTTCAAGAGTTGTGCGATCATCAAGATTGGCTAGTAATGGAACGCTAGTATTGGTAAAATCAGGTGGTCAACTGTTGGAATCTTAAGATTGCGAGATGGGATGGAAATCCAATAAATATTGTGGATTGGAAGGGTGAAGTTGAACCCAAGTGTGGGATAATTGTTGGTCTAAGGGATTTCAAGGAAGGGTACTCGGGTTTCATTGCACATCAGTAGTGGTTCATGGCGGGTATGTGGATGGACTCAGGTTGAGGTTAGGGTTAGAGCCTTTCTTCCTGTTCTTGTCTGATTAAGGCGTTGTGGTTCGAAGCATGACCTGAACACCTGATTGAGATATAGCCAGATGGGGGTTCGACTCAGGATGATTTTCGGTCGGTATAGTAGGGGTACGGTAAGAACATGGGTAGAGACCATGGTGAATAGGAGTGTCGTAAGACTACGGGGTGGCCCTAGCATTCACTAGGATATTAGCTAGCTGTGGAAATATTGCAAGTATGTGACGGGATCGTAGTATTCACCAGATTAAAGGATACCACCATTGGAGTGGTTGTTGGAGTAAAAGAGGATCAGCTCATGCATATGACAAGGTAGACGATGTTGCCAGAAAGCATTTCCCTGTTATGGGAGGACAACCGTTGGGGTCCAAGGCAAGGTTGGGTCGAGGTATTGGATCTTGGTTATAGTGGGATGGCTTTGTGGTCAGTGAGTGGCACAAGCGTGGTGCATAGGACAAGGTAGCCTTATCAGTTGGACTTTTAGGAACATGGCAGTTTGACCAGGTGTGAGACTAGTAGTCTCAACGGTGGATTGGAGGTCTTATATCCCAGTTTAGTGAATGGTTATCATGAACCAGAAGATTTTGGGTGAAATTCCAGTACAAATCCTTGGATCTTAGGTTATGATTTATGTACTGAGTTAGCTTTTGGTCGAGACTCGCATTGAGAGTCATTAATGTATGTATGTAAATATTTTTACTACAGAAAGTTATGGATTAAGGAATCTATATACCAAGGGTAACAGTTGAAGGGCCTAGGGTTAAGAGGATATTTTAGTTCTGATGGTAGAAAAAGGCTCTGGTAATTTGTTTAATAGTTATAGCAGTAATGAAGTGGTTCGACGGTTAAAGGAGCAGTAATTTATTTAGCACTGGAAGGTTTTGTCCGGAATGTTGGTTTCTAGGAGGGTGGTAAAGAGTGATATTTAGGATGAAATCTAATTTAAGTGGGGGAGAGTTGTAACACCCTGTTCCGAATCGTTTTCTACTTCGGGTTTGTGACCCAAAGATCGGTTATCATAAGGCTTTGGGCCTTTGAGAAAGAGGAATTTAGACCCATTGGGCGTGGGTAAGGTAAGTTTGATGATCTGGGAGTTCGGTTTGTGTTTTGGAGCCGATGGGCATAATGATAAAGTGTTAGTCTGGGCTTTTGTAGAATTTTGGATTTTAGTACGGGAAGTTTTAAGGCAAGGATGAGTTCATAGAAGTGCAGAGCTTCTTGTCACCTTTACGTGGATAAAAGGATCGTCGAAATTGGACTTAGAACAAAGAGGATATTGCTTTCGGAAGTTTTAAGGATTGGGGGCTAGACTAGTACGTGGGGCGTACATACGAAGTACGCATGGCGTACAAGGAAAGGGAGTCGTGGGTGCTCCTTGGAGTACGCTGGGCTTACCAGAGTTACGCATGGCGCACTCCATTTAGACTAAAACCCTAATGTAGGGTCTTGGACCCTATTTAAGCTCCATAACTTAACACTAAACCTTATTATCTACACCCTCCATCCCTTTAAACCCTAGAATCAAAACCCTAGCCTCCATTGGTGTGGTTTATATTTTTTTGAAAGTTTTCATGCTTTCTCGTAGTCATTAAAGAAGAAAGGGCTTCTTGGAGAAGTTTTGGATTGCTTGGAGCTTTTGGATCCTGCCTTTATGCACCTTGATCTATCTTCTGGAGGTATAAAGTTTCTATCTTGATGAATCTAGATGTTAGATCTAGTTTAAGAAGTATTTTGGGTTTATTTTGGTACTTAGAGTTATCCTTCTGAGTATAAGCTACTCCAAGAGCTTAGAATGATTAATCTTGTCATTTAGGAGGTCCTTTGTTCATAAAAATGTCATCTTGATGAGTTATTTTGGACCATGCATGAGTTTGGGTGTTTATTATTGATTTTATTGAGGTTTTGGTCATATTAAGCCATGTAAAGGAGTAAAGTTGCCAACTTTACATGTTAAAACATCATTTAGGGTCAAGGTAAGTGTTTGGATGCTTTTGTCTTAACCATTAAGAGCTTATTTCAGATTTTTAGGCCTCCGATGAGTACGTAGGGCGTACGTAGGAAGTACGCTCAACATAATGCATAGAAAACTTGTACTTTGTGCTTCGAAGGTGAGTACATGGCACGTACGCAACTGGTACGGGGCGTACTCTCCAGTAAGTCAATTTTGGGCCTTATATGGTTTTGGGCCTTGTTGGCCTTTGGACGTCTGACCTTGGGCCATGTATACACTAAAGGTTTTCTTAGAACTAGGTCCATGATGGTTTTTGGCCCCAACTAGGAAGATGAGCCATATTGGGCCTTGGGATGCCTTTTAGGAAATTAGGCTTTTTGAGCAAATGGGCTAGGCCTTGGGTTTTGACCAAGAAAGGAAAGGGTAAAATGGTCTTCTACCCTTTAGGAAGTTAGATATTCGATTGGGCCTCGCCTTTGGAGTTATTGGGTTATTTATTAATTAAGGCTGCATTTATTGTTAGTTGGTGCAACGTTTTATGGTTCAGACCCGAGCAGTTAGTTGGTTATTAGTGGTTTGAGGTGAGTCTTCCTTCGCAGTATCCGTGGGTCGAAGGCACCAATGTCGGCACACTAGTTTATGATGTAGTGTGATGCTTGTCTTAGTGATAATTGTCAGTTATGTCTGTGTTTGCTTGATAATTATGTGGTAGTTGAGGGGTGAAATAGACTCGATGTCCGGTTGAAATAGACCGAATGGGATTGAAAGCACTCATATATGCTTGGTACTATCTTGTCGAAAGATATGTTCTAAATCCCGATAGTCTTCATCCAAGAAGAGAAATGAGTCCCGTTGGCGGAGGGGCTTTATGTGGCTCGAATGTTGATGGCAAGCGACTCTGTGCTTCAGTGTACTAACAAGTGTACTAAAGCGGCTGAGTATGAATTCCATAAGGGCTAGCGAGTCATCCAAAGATTTTCTATTCTTGGAACGTGGGTAAAGATGATCTCCCTGAAGCACTTGATCAGGTCAATGACAACTTCTTGGTAGACCGAAGGAGATTTCAAGCACCTAGATATGCTTGATAGTATCCGGTTGAAATAGACTGAAGGGATAAGCAAGCACCCAGATATGCTTGGCTATATGTTTGATAAGTATGTGGTATTTTTGGGAACTCACTAATCTTTGTGCTTATGTTTTTCATTTTGTGTTTCAGGTACGTCTTGTTTGAAAGGAAAGGGATCGACTTCATCGCAGCTCATCCACCTATGTTTCCGCAATTTGACGATTTTGGGATTGTACTCTGATGATTTTTTATTATGAAATACTAAAAATGTTTGAACAAAGGATAATTGGAGTTTTGATTGTGTTAAAAATGAAATTTTTACCTCATAATTTTTGGGTCGTTACATACCTAAATGTTTTGGTAAAAATTTACACAAGTACTAATCAACCCAATTGAATGAGAGGTTGTGATGTTAGAATTGTGCAATAATAAATGGTAAAGAGAATTGCATAGTGATTTACAAGGAAAGACCTTGATCCTTGCTAGGATCTTCGAGATAAAACCTTGGGAGGTGATAATGATCATCTGCCTTGATGATTTTATTAATGAAAAATGGTCATTATAGAGAATATTTCAGTAAGAACAAGTGAATAAATTCGAATAGTAAGATTAGAGTAAGAACTGTAACACTCCAAATCAGGCATGACCTTGTAGCCCTTGAAGTATTTCTAATATATCATAAGAGACCCTTAAGTACGCTGGGCGTACTTATGAGTATGCTTAGCATACTTAGCAAGGAGGATCGCGGAGGGGCAACACGCACGTTGGGCGTACGCTCCAGGATGTTCAAACTCTAAAATCCGGACTTTAGACCTATATAAACACCCTTAACTCCTTTGAGCCTCACCTTAATAGCCTCCTTCACCTTCAAACGCCTCTGAAAACTCTAATATCATTTGTGAGTGCATTTTTAGCTTTAAGAGTGCATTTTTGGCTCTTTTAGTGTTCATCCAAGAAGAAGAAATTGTCAAGGAAGCTTGGAGTGTCATTTGGCTTCAAGAACCTGCATATTGTTGACCTTGAGGAGCTTCTGGAGGTATAAAGCTTGCACATTTCCACTTAAATCATTAGATCTAGCGAGGGTTTTCTAGTTTTGTCCCTTTGGTTGATTTTGCACCTCCTCTTGTGAGTTAAGCAACCCCAAAGGATGGAAATGACAGATATGAGGTCCCTTAGTCCTTTTTCAACATAAAAATGGAGTCTTGGTGGGTGTTTTAACCCCATGCATTGGTTACAAGCTTTAAAAATGTTTTAATGAGAGTGTTGGGAGCATATGGGACATGCAAACGCATAAATTTGCAAACTTTATGCCTTAGGTCATCTTAATAGGCTTAGATATGACTTCTAGACGTAAAAGAATAGAGTATTAAGCACTTAATGGAAAAAGTGCTTAATCTGTAGTATGCTGGGTGTAACCTAGTTATATGCTGCGCGTATGCCCTAGAACCCCAGTATGTTGTGCGTACCAGGATGGTACGCTAAGCGTACGCATCACAGATGGGCTTGGATCTGTTTTGGGCTTTTGGAGAATTGGGCTTCATTTGGTTTTTGGACTTGGTTGCATTTTGAGAATATTGGGCCATTTTATCTGTTTGGGCCATTGGTGTTTTGATTGGGTCTTATTGTGCTAAAAGGCACATTAATGATTTTTGGACTTGGACTTGGGCCCATTAACAAAGAAAGGATATTTGGGCCTTATTGAAGAACAAGGGGTTTGGGCTTCCCTTGATCATGTGATGTCCTAACATGAGTTAATATTATTATTCAGCATGGGAGGTTACAGACTGTCAGGAGAGCAACTTTCAGATTTGCCAAACAAAAAGTGAGTCTTCTCTCCATACCAATGGGGCTAAGGCACCAAGGCCGACCCATTTTATGATAGTCGGTATACTCGTTGTTTAGAGGTGTGTGGCATGAGGCATGATTTTGTCTTAATATGCGGTCGAGATAGACTTTAGTGCTATGGTAGAGATAGCTTTATAGCTAACAGTATAGATAGCTTTTATGGCTAATGGTAGAGATAGCTTTTATAGCTAACCGTAGAGATAGCATTTATAGCTAATGGTATAGATAGCTTTATAGCTATGATGTTATGTGATATGTGGTAGAGGAAGTTTTTACAGCTATTATGATATATGCTATGTGACTTGTGTGTTGACGTATGCTCTGGGGAGCTCACTAAGCATTAGCTTACAATTTGTGGATTTTTTTCAGGTACATTTGAGCCCAAGGGTAAGGGCAAGGCTTAATGGCACGGCGTGTACTCTCTCTCCGACATTTTATGGGACACTCTGATGTTTGGAATAAAAGTTGTGTTTGACTTATGTTTTGAAAACGATTATAACTGGATTTCTTGATATTGGAAAATTTGTTTAATTATTCAAAAATGAAAATTTTCTTTGTAAAAATTGGGTCATTACAAGTTGGTATTAGAGACTTGCTTTGAGGGATTCGGGCATACCCTTGGGTGTGTCAGGAGTCAAACTAAGGAAATGGTAGGATTATTTTCAAAAATAACATAAAAGGGGTTTTAAAAGATATGAAAAGATGAGAGTGAAATGCGCGTGATCAGCCGAGCCAAGTAAGTAGTTCCCCAATATGTTAGCTATGTTATACTGATATTTGAACTTTCTTGATTATATGGAACTTGCTATGTGTATTCTTTTAAAATTGTATACGGTTAGGAGCTTATAGCCTCAGAATGTTTGATTTGGTCTTATTTCCTGTTCCTTGTCTGGTTGTGGTCCTAGGGTAGAATCTTTTATTCGAAAGTCTATTTAATCCTTTTATGTGTATAATTTCCATGCATAAAGGCAACCTGTTATGATTGATTAGATTGGTATGTGTAGAGCAAATCTTAGGACAACCTGAGATTTGATGTATGCGGTAGTTTGTGGAATATGGTTTAGTATTGGGACGAAATGGAGTTATCAGGTAGAGCATTAGGGAAAGGTACATGTAGGCGTGGAAGGTAGTGTTGGGCACGTACTACTGAAAGCACAGGACCGATACCCAAATCAGTGTTAGATCTGACGACTTCAAGGAGGACCCGTGTGATAAGATCTCTTGTATGGAAATCATGATCATTATAATTTATGACTTTTCAGTTCAGCATAGTGGTGACACGATTTGGAGCAAGGGGATCAGGATCGGGATTTGGATCCGGGGCAGGACCAGGCGACACTACTGATGTCATTGATGAGAGACTGTGCGAGCATATTATAGCCGAGGTTACCAGGGTCATCCTTGACACTACCCCAGTCATTTTTAGGACGGTCAAGGAGGGCATGATGAAGATCATGCATGAGAGACTTAGGGCATTCACGGTCGAGATTGCTGCGGGTCAGGTTGGGGCCCGAACTTCCTCATTCTGGGAGTTCAAGGCGTGTGGGGCGCCATAGTTTTTCGGGGCTAGGGACCCCATTGTTAGCCAAAGCTGGGTGGTGGATTTTGAGAATGCCCAGCGTACGAGCTCTTGCATGGATGCGGATAAGGTGGGATTTGCTTATTGTATGCTGAGAGACAGTGCTTGTGATTAGTGGGGCGAGGTTACAGGTTAGGTGGGAGCAGCCGGTGTGGCTGAGATGACATGGGCCGAGTTTGTTCGGCGATTTGATTTGGATTTTACACCAGCCATTAAGGTGCAACGACTTGTGAGGGAGTTTCACGACCTTCAGTAGACTACCGAGACAGTGTCGGAGATCACCACCAAGTTTTGGGAACGAGCTTTGTTGATTTCGTTGTACGCTACCGATAAGGATATACAGAGGAAGAAATATAAGTCCATGCTGAGGGATGATGTTAGAGAGTTTATGAGCTTTACAGGGTGAAAAACCTTGAATGAGATGGTAAAGAAAGCCTGGGAATGGGAAATGGAGTTGGACTTCTGCACCAAGCAGAAGCCGGAGTAGGCTCAGGCAGCGGTGGGTCAGGCTAAGAAGCCTAAGACCTCAGACACTTCCAGCAGGGGTCAGCATGGCCGGGGCCGGTGTGCACAGTGTAGTAGCGTGAATAGTGGAGCTTGATGTATCATAGGCTTGGGTTGTTATGCATGTGGCCAATAGGGCCACTTGAGCAGCGACTGCCCCACGAGGAGCTTGATTTGATTTAACTGCCACCAGACCGGCCATAAGAGGGTCAACTGTCCGAGGTTGCAGGGAGGGGGAGGAGCGGTGGCAACACTTGCTCCCTCCACATTCAGGATTACTGATGGCTGCCCTGCCAAGGCAGATGTTCCAGCGGTGAAGAGCCACGCATTTCAGTTGACCACCGAGGAGGTTCGAGCAGTGCCAGACGTTGTGGCTAGTACGTATCTATTATTCTCTGATCCTTATGATTTGTATGAATTATGTGTATATTATGCTTGTATAGGGACCTTTTTGGGCAATGGTATGTCGGTGCATGTTTTGTTTGATTCGGGTGCTACTTGATCGTTCGTATCTCTTGCGATTTGAAGGAAGTTTTGGGATGCGCCGGGAACTTTGGATTCCTCGCTCGAGGTAGAGATTGTAGATGACCGCATCGTTAGTGCTGTGAGGGTGTATCAGGAGTGTGTCGTGAATGTGCTTGGTGAGAGGTTTCGTGACGTCCTACTCCCGATACCGTGGCGAGGGATGAAGGTGATTGTCGGGATGGATTGGTTGGGGGCCAACGAGGCCATGATCGGTTATGAACGCCATTTGGTGAGACTTAGAACCCCAAGTGGGGGAGAACAGGTGATGCATGGTGATAGGGCCTCGCAGGGGCCGACTCTCTGTTCGGCTGCGAGGGCTAGGAGATTTCTACAGCAGGGATGTATGAGATTTCTAGCTTATATCTCAAACACGAGGGTAGAGACCACGACAGATGTGGGCAGTGTCCCGGTTGTACATGACTTTCAGAATGTTTTCCCTGAGGATTTACCGGGAGTGCCTCTGGAGAGGCAGACGGAGTTTCGCATCGACTTGGTGCCTAGTTTCTCTCCGATAGCAAAGGCACAATATCAGTTAGCACCACCTGAGATGCAAGACTTATCTATGTAGCTTCAGGAGCTGCTAGATGGAGGGTTCATCCGTCCGAGCAGATCCCCATGGGGAGCACCGATCCTTTTCGTGAAAAAGAAGGATGGATCACACAGGATGTTCATCGATTATAGGTAGCTGAGCAAACTAACGGTGAAGAACCGTTATCCGTTGCCAAGGATCGACAATTTATTTGATCAGCTGTAGGGTGTGTCTTGGTTTTCCAAGATTGATCTCTGGTCGGGAGACCATCAGATGAGGATTCAGGATGAGGATATACCGAAGACGGCTTTCAGGACTTGGTTTGGGCATTATGAGTTTGTGTTGATGTCATTTGGTCTCACCAATGGCCTAGCAGCATTCATGGATCTTATGAACAGGGTGTGTAGACCGATGCTGGATCGGTCGGTGATCGTTTTTATTTATGATATCCTGGTCTATTCTAAGACCAGAGAGTAGCATGAGCAGCATTTGAGGGAGGTATTAGAGACCCTAATGGCGGAGAAGATTTATACAAAGTTCTCCAAGTGTGATTTCTGGCTACAGGAGGTACAGTTTCTGGGGAATATCATCAATCAGGAGGGCATTTCGGTTAATCCAGCCAATGTTGAGGCGGTGATGCGATGGGAAGTACCGCAGAACGCATCAAAGATTCGTAGTTTCTTGGGTTTTATGGGCTATTATCGGAGATTTATCCAGGATTTCTCCAGGATTGTTGTGCCATTGACCCGCTTGACCAAGAAGAATGTGACCATTCGGTGGGGGCACGGATTAGCAGACGGCTTTTGAGATCCTGAGATGGAGGTTATGCGAAGCTCTGATTCTAGTACTACCCGAGGGGTTAGACGATTTGGTTATGTACTGTGACGCTTCGATTTAGGGTTAGGTGCGGTGCTGATGCAGAGGGGGCATATGATAGCTTACGCTTCGAGGCAATTGAAGCCTCATGAAGCGAATTAACCCACTCACGACCTGGAACTGGGGGCATCGGTGTTTTCCCTCAAGATTTGGAGGCACTATTTGTATGTGGTGCGGTGCACCATTTTTACTGATCACAAGAGTTTAAAGTACTTGATAGATTAGGAGAACCTCAATATGCGACAGAGGAGGTGGATGGATGTGTTGAAGGACTATGATTGTGAGATCCTATACCATCCAGGGAAGGCCAACGTGGTGGCCGATGTGTTGAGCCACAAGACAAAGGGGTACCATATTTGGAACATTTGTATGAGGATGACGGTGATTTCTCCTTTGTTGGATATGATCAGAGAGGCCTAGGTCGAGGGAGTGAAGAAGGAGAATTGGAAAATAGAGCGGATTCAGGGACAGTACCCTTTGTTTGTTAAGGATAGTCGCGGCCTTTTGACACAGTGTGGCCAAGTGTGGGTACCGGTGACTGGAGGTGTGAGACAGAGGATATTAGAGGAGGCACACAAGTCCAAGTTCTCTATTCATCCAGGGGCTACGAAAATGTATAGAGACTTGAGATTGAGTTATTGGTGGCCCTGCATGAAGCAGGAGATCGTTGGGTTCGTGGAGCAGTGCTTGACCTGCAGGAAGGTCAAGGCCGAGCATCAGCGGCCTCATGGAAAGGTTCACTCACTACCCATTCCCATGTGAAAATGGGAAGAGATCAGTATGGACTTTATCACGGAGTTGCCGAGGACGGCAAGGGGTGTGGACGCCATATGGGTGATCGTGGATAGACTAACAAAGAGTGCCCACTTCATACATATATCTGAGAGTATATCCGCGGAGAAGTTGGCGGACATCTATGTATGAGAGGTGGTGGCCAGACACAGAGTGCCAGTGTCGGTAGTGTCTGATAGGGATGTTCAGTTTACATCCAAGTTCTGGAAGAAGTTCCACGAGGAACTGGGTACTCAGCTACATTTTAGTACGGTGTATCACTCCCAGACTGCTGGCCGGCGATCTAGACACTGGAGGACATGCTCCGAGCATATTTGTTGGATTTTGGAGGTAGTTGGGATACGTACCTCCCATTGGCGGATTTTTCGTACAATAATAGTTATCATGCAAGTATCGACCAGGCTTCATTCGAGATGTTATATGGTCGGAGGTGCAGGACCCCAGTTTGTTGGGACGAGGTTGGGCACCGAATCATGGGGAGCACTGAGGTAGTGCTTAAGACTACTCGACTGATTCAACAGGTGCGTGACCGGCTACGGGTCGCATAGAGCTTTCAGAAAAGTTATGTTGACTGACGGCGATCAGATTTCAAGTTTCTGGTGGGGGATTTCGTGTTGCGGAAGGTGTTGCCCTGGAAGGGGATTATCAGGTTTTGGAAGAAGGGAAAGCTAGGGCCTCGGTTCATAAGCCCATGCAAGATCATGGCTTGGGTGGGCAAGGTGGCATATCACTTGGATCTGCCAGAGGAGCTTAGCCAGATTCACAACACCTTCCATGTGTCTCAGCTTCGGAGGTGTATCACTTGCAAGTCCACAGTCGTCTCGTTGGACGATATTAAGGTGGATAGGAGCCTGAACTACATCGAGAGGTTGGTTGCCATTTTAGATAGGAAGAGGAAGGGTCTTCAAAACAAGGAGGTGAAGCTGGTTAAGCTGCAATGGCAGCACCAAAGGGGCTCCGAATGGACTTGGGAGCCGGAGGAGGAGATGTGGGAGCCTTATCCCGATCTATTCACATCTATGGACTTCGAGGACGAAGTCTAGTTTAAGTGGGGAAGAGTTGTAACACTCCAAATCAGGTATGACTTTGTAGCCCTTGAAGTATTTATAATATATCATAATAGACCCTTAAGTACACTGGGCGTACTTGGCAAGGAGGATCGTGGAGGGGCAACACGTACGCTGGGTGTACGTGCCAGGATGTTCAAACCGTAAAATTCGGACATGAGACCTATATAAACAACCTTAACTTCTTTAATCCTCACCCTTAATAGCCTCCATCACCTTCAAACGCCTCTGAAAACCCTAATATCATTTGTGAGTGCATTTTGAGCTTTAAGAGTGCATTTTTGGTACTTTTAGTGTTCGTCCAAGAAGATGAATTTTCATGGAAGCTTGGAGTGTCATTTGGCTTTAAGAACCTGCATATTGTTGACCTTGAGGAGCTTTTGGAGGTATAAAGCTTGCACCTTTCCACTTAAATCACTAGATCTAGCTAGGGTTTTCTAATTTTCTCACTTTGGTTGATTTTGGACCTCCTCTTGTGAGTTAAGCAACTCCAAAGGATGGAAATGACGGATCTGAAGTCCCTTAGTCATTTTTCAACATAAAAATGGGGTCTTGGTGGGTGTTTTGACCTCATGCATGGGTTAAGAGCTTTAAAAATGTCTTAATGAGGGTGTTGGGAGCATATGGGACATGCAAACGCATAAATTTGCAAACTTTATGCCTTAGGTCATCTTAATAGGCTTAGATATGACTTCTAGACTTAAAGAATCGAATATTAAGCACTTAATGGAAGATGTGGTTAAGCTGTTAGTATGTTGGGTGTAACCCAGTGTACGCTGCGCGTATGCCCCAGAACCCCAGTACGTTGTGCGTACCAGGATGGTATGCTAAACGTACTTATCACAGATGGGCTTGGATCTGTTTTAGGCTTTTGGACAATTGGGCTTCATTTGGTTTTTGGACTTGGTTCCATTTTGAGAATAGTGGGCCATTTTATCTGTTTGGGCCATTGGTGTTTTGATTGGGTCTTATGGTGCCAAGAGGCCCATTAATGATTTTTGGACTTGGACTTGGGCTCATTAACAAAGAAAGGATATTTGAGCCTTATGGAAGAACTTGGGGTTTGGGCTTCCCTTGATCATGTGATGTCCTAACATGAGTTAATATTATTATTCAGCACGGGAGGTTACAGACTGTCAGGAGAGCAACTTTCAGATTCGCCATACAAAAAGTGAGTCTTTTCACCATACCAATGGGTCTAAGGCACCAAGGCCGACCCATTTCATGATAGTCGGTATACTTGTTGTGTAGAGGTGTGTGGCATGATTTTGTCTTAATTTGTGGTCGAGATAGACTTTATGGCTATGGTAGAGATAGCTTTATAGCTAACAGTAGCAATAACTTTTATGGCTAATGGTAGAGATAGCTTTTATAGCTAACCGTAGAGATAGCCTTTCTTGCTAATGGTACATATAGCTTTATAGCTAAGATGTTATGTGATATGTGGTAGAGGAAGTTTTTACAGCTGTTATAATATATGCTATGTGACTTGTGTGTTGATGTCTGCTCTGAGGAGCTCACTAGGCATTAGCTTACAATTTGTGGTTTTGTTTTAAGTACATCTGAGCCCAAGGGTAAGGGCAAGGCTTGATGGCGTGACATCCACTCTCTCACCGACATTTTATAGGACACTCTGATGTTTGGAATAAAAGTTGTATTTGACTTATGTTTTGAAAACAATTATAATTGGATTTCTTGATATTGGAAAATGTGTTTAATTATTCAAAAATAAAAAATTTCTTTGCAAAACTTGGCTTGTTACAAAAGCAAAGTGTTGTGTGTGAGATAGAAGTATCAATTTATAGTCTAAACTCGCTAACCAGATGTCTGATGTTTCCGGGATCCTCCACGACCAGCTTCATGAACGTTATTTGACTTGGTATTTCGGGTCTTTAGAATAGATGAGACGAAACTCCATTAAGAATAATTCTTCTCTTGACTATTTTTGCACATGTGTTAATTAAGAACAAAATATAATTGTTATAAATATTTGTAAATAATAATAGCGATAATAGTCGGGATCCTTAGATAGTTGAGGATCCTGAATATTTGATGAGGGTTGAGGATCCTAAAGGCTTTGAGGATCCTGGCCCTAACAATTGCCCCCAGGTTATTCCTGAAAATGTAAGAGTTAATTTCGAAAATATTAAAGGAAGTAAAATTAAAGAGATAAAAGGAGAGAGAAGAGTAATTTTTAGAAATAACCCTTAATGGGTAGGTAATTCTGAAATCCAATGGGTAGATAACTAGTTGTTAACAGTCAAATCAGCCTTAATTTCTTAGTATAAATAGACATGATCAATCCTTCATTCTTTACTTGTCTTTCCTTACCTGTGCTAATTTTTGAGTACCGACGATTCATTAGAAGGTAACTATTTCTACTTTTTCATTTCGTCTATTATGGTTAGAAAAATGATCGTTTCTCGCAAAAACATCTTAGCCCTTCCTGATGATGACTTCATCGACCAAGGGATCATATCCTACGAGGAGACGTGTTCCCTCGGCGATGATAATATTGAGTCTTTAGGACTCAATGGAGCTTTTCCTTCCAAGGCTGTTTTCAGACCCTTCGATCCTCTCATTCATCCTGACTTCATTTCTCCCACCTGGGTGTGCTTTACTGAGGACCCCTTCTCCTTGGCTTTGAGATACCTTTCCCTGGGATAGTCTCTGAATTCTTCAGGGTGATTGGGATCTCATCTACACAAGCCATGCGAATTGTCTGGAGGATCCTATATTGGATCGGCCAGGTAAATCACTCAAAAGGCCTTAATATTGGCCTTTCTGAATTGGCCTTCTTATACTATCTCACAATCTTTGGGAATTCTCGCTTCCTCCTCAAGGTCAAAACCCATAGATCTCCTCTAGTATGTGTCTTGAAATAATGTCTTAATTTAGTACCAGTAGTTAGTAACGCAAGAATTAGTATTTCGAGATGAGAATACATGGTCTTGGGATTTAGGAGACTTTTACTTACATAATAGATATGATATTGGTCTCCATTAAGATCCTTAGCCAGGACAGTGCTTACCGCGTTTTAGGATACCAATAGGTAGAGGCGAAGTGGTTTTCCATCTATAGGCTTTACTAGTAATGGCACGGAACTTAAGTATCTTTTGAGTTCCTAGAAAGCTTTTTTTTGCTCTTTAGTCCATTCAAACCTCTTCTTTTTCTTCAAGATATCATAGAAGGGCTTACACCTATCTGAGGATCTTGAAATGAACCTGTTGAGTGCCGGTACTCTCCCAGTTAGCCTTTGGATGTCTTTTGTTGATGATGGGGGTTTCAGCTCGATAATTGTTTTGATCTGCTTCGGGCTTGCATCTATTTCTCTCTTGGTTACCATATACCCAAGGAACCTGCCCGACTTCATCCCAAAGTGGCATTTGAGTAGATTCAACTTCATATTTTATTCGTTTAGAATGTTGAACGCTTCTTTAAGATCCTTGAGATGATCTTAAGCTTTTATTGACCTCACCACCATGTTGTCAATATAGACTTCCATGGTATCCCCCAACTTGTCTTTAAACATCCGATTCACCAATCTTTGATATGTTGCATGTAACGACCAAAAATTTCAACCAATTTAAAATTTTCGAAAACAACCCGATTCCATTAAAGTTATTACAAAAAGGTTTTCAATACAATTTATTTAAAGTATTCCCAGAATCTCATCACAACATAAACACGAGGAGCGGTACGATCACGCCTTGGCCTTGCCACGGTCTCCTGAAGAACCTGAAAAACATTAAACCACAACAGTAAGCCCGAAAGCTTAGTGAGATATCCCCAAAATACCAACCACATATACCATACACGCATAACATGCCATAACATATCCGATCACAGAACAGCCATGCACTTCGGGTCTACTGTGTGGCTGGTTCGCCGCACCGGCCAACAGTCCACCTGGTCCACCCTCCGAGTCTAGCCATCTACCTCGAGTCTGCAGTGTGATTGGTCCGCCCGCACCGAGCCTTCAATCCACCTGGACCACTCTCTGAGTCTACAGTATGACTGGTCCGCCCGCACCGGGCCTTCAGTCGGCCTGGTCCACTCTCCGAGCCTCGGCACATCTGGTCCGCCCTCTTGGGGCCTACAACCTATCCGGACCGCTCGCTGGGCCTTCGAGACAACCGGTCCGCCCTGGGTATCTTGGCCTAGAGCATAAAGCAGGACCCGCCTCAACCCAACTCCAGTCCAAACACCCATGTGCGCATAAACATACAATCATATAACAATTCACAGTCAACAAGCCGATCAAACAGATCACAAAATATATCATCATCCTAACCAGGATACCGACCTAACCGGTCACTAGCATAGCATCACCCTACATCTCAGGATACCGATCTCAACCAAGTCTCTAACATATACCATCCTAACTACCAGGATGCAACATATCAAGCAATAACATACAACAAATACCCGGATCTCAATCCGATAAAGGGCCGGCCTTGGTGCCTTAGACCCTGTTCATATAGTGAGGATAACTCACCTCGAAACTGCAGACTGAACAGATAACCCAAGCTGCTCCGATCACTAATACGATCTCCACCACTGGACAACCACCAAGGCACTGAACTCAAAACAATGTCCAACAATTACCAAAATGCCCCTAGAAACCACTAGCCAACCCTTGGTAAAATTCAACCCCTGACTGACTCTACTCGCCGAGTCAACCCGATGACTCGCCGAGTCCCCATGCTCAGAAATTCCCCAATCCGCGACTCAACTCGTCGAGTCACCCCGAGACTCGCCGAGTTCAACAACTCTGAGTCCACTCACACACAACTCACCGAGTCATCCCCTTGACTCACCGATTCACGGCTCAACTAGAAAAGATTAGGACTCTTCGACAAGACTCGCCGAGTCCAAGAACAGACTCGTCGAGTCTAAGGCTATCTTCAACCTACTCGCCGAGTTGTTCTTCCAACTCGTCGAGTTCCAGGCCATCTTCATCCAACTCGCCGAGCTGTTCTTACAACTCGTCGAGTTCCAGCCTATCTTCAAGCAACTCACCGAGTTTACCCATGTGACTCGTCGAGTACCACCGGGTCTGAATCCATACAGAGGCTTTCCAAGCCATGCAGATGATCCAAACCATAGATCTACCCTTCCTAAGACCATCCATCACGTAAAGTGGCAAACTTTACATGAATCCAAGGAGATCTAGGCACTTACACTCTAGGGCTAGGGTTTGGGACAAAATAGCTCCTTCAAACACTCATCAACAGGGACTTTTATGCATTCAAGCCTTTCTCCATTCCAGATCTGAGGTAGCAACCTCAGATCTAACCTCTAACTCCAATACACCGAAAGATATGATCTCTAACACCCCCAAAAATGATGAATCTGGACAATACCTCAAAAGGAAGCTCCAAGAGAAGATTAATCTGGATCCTTGTAATGCCCTTTGATCCAAGTCTCTTCTCCTTCAAGATTTCTTCAACAACCACTTCTCCAAGCTCCAATTCACTCAACAATGGGGTTTCTCCATGAAATTAGGGTTTCTGGAGCTCAAGGAATGATAAGGAGGTTGGGGAGAAGACATAATGTTCTTTATATGGGGCTCAACCTCCGGATTTAGGGTTTTCTCCACTCAACACCAACTGGCCGAGTCCACCCATGCTACTCGCCGAGTTGGTCACTTAACACGCGACTAGAGTCGCGACCCTACTCGCCGAGTCGACTAGTGGACTCGCCTTCCGGGATGTTACAATTCTCCCCCACTTACATTAGGCTTCGTCCTCGAAGCCTGCGGCAATTCAACTCTAGAACCACTCCCGCAATGCACCACTTGGCATTAACCAGGCCAGGCTCCTTAACGCACAACCATCGAAACCAGAACTCACTTTCTCCTTTCTTGCGGTGTCCTGACCACCGTCTCAAGCCGGCCACCAGCTTTACCCTCTGATAACTCCACTTAACAACTAAGTACTACTCATGATGCAACACTGCTCCAAATCACAACCATCACTCGACCCATATGAGCTAGAAAATAACCCTGCACCACCGGATTCCCGATCCGAGTCCAACTCTAACCATTCTACTGATAGAAAGACACATTCTTCAGAGCAACTCGCATGAGTTCTCCTCTTGCAATCACATACACATGCTGAACTAGCTCTAGCACCCTCAGGTTGGGAAAACCCGATACACTGATGACAACTCCAAACATCCCCCAGGATGAACCGCTAATACATACACAATTCCCTGATTAGAATCACACTGAGAGCCCAAGACTCCCTCCCTGCATCCCTTCCGAGCCTCTTGGCTCTACACCTGCGAAATTCCTTCTGCGACCTTAGCAAACATCCCAAACCAGATGTGCTTCCATTCCACTGCCGCAAACACGCTGCTCAATGACCATACTTGGATCACTCTAATCATAACTCTGCTCTGCCGCTTTCACTTCCGTGAACTTGCACGCCCTCTCAGAGTTACACTCCTCTTTCTTTCCTTTACCAAGGAAATCCACTTGGCCGCCTTGTCACGCTGACAAGTGCCACGGTGCTCGCCCAACGCTACACCACTCCTTCATAGCGTAACCGCTATCCATCCAACACACATACTCTGACTCTAATCGCAGGGACTCTCAAGCCCATGCACTATCTCAACTAATCAAGATCACTACCCGGGGCCAGACCTTCTAATGCTATCACACTGCAACATACACAATCCATATCCTCAAACCGATCCAACAATACCTGCAGAGTCTTCAGCATGACTGGACCGCCTCACCAGGCCTTCAGCCAATCTGGACCACTCTCAGAACCTTCAGCCAATCTGGACCGCTCTCAGTGCCTTCAGTTTAGCTGGACTGTTCTCCGAGCCTTTGGCCTGACTGGTACGCCTACCGACCTTCAGTCTATCCGGACCGCTCAACTAGCATTCATCATTCCGAGCTATCTCTCCGGGAAATCCTCCCATGCATACCGTTCTAGCCCTCTAGGGGTTCTGAACTCAATCTCCATCACACATAATCGATCCCAGCCTGATCCCTAGGCCTTCCATAATCAAATGCCCTAGGTCTGTATTTTGCCCTGCATGCCCGACACTTGCTCCTACCAGCCTTCACTCTAGGCTGACAGAACACTGCTGAATCCCAACAGCTAAGCACCCTCAAATGCTCATCCATCTTCCGGAGAATTTTCCAATTCTCCCCCACTTGTAGCATTGACTGTCAAACACCGGTCGCCATTACCGACCACCCAAACAACCCTGCACAAAACCAACACTTACACGCGGACTGCTTCCCACAAGCATAAACAACCTTAACAAAATCCCATATCAACACTGATTAACCCGCTCGAAAGAAACTCAATCCACAGCTAACCACTCCCCAGAAAGCAGATGCTACCCGGCCTTCAGACCAATGCCAGGTTTCCACTAATAACCCCTCATAAATGATAACCACGAAATTCCCAATACTAACCCATAGCCATGCCATAACCCTCAAAGAACAACAAATACCACACCGAGAACCACACAAAGATACTAGCACATAAACAATACTCCACAATAATCACAAGATAACAAGACATCAAGGAAGAAACATACCCGCAGCTGCATCTGGCACTGCTCTGACCTCCTCTGCTGTAAGCTGAAAAGCACGACCCTGAGCCCTTGGGGGCTCCGCTCCACCCTGACCTCCACCTGTGATCCTCAAAGTGGCCAGTTCTGGAGCCTGCACCGGTCCTGCGGCGAGCTGTGGACAGTTGACCCTCAAATGTCCAACCTGATGACAATGGTAACAAATCCTCAAATCCCGAACCGACGCTGACTGCCGACAATCCCTCGCATAGTGCCCCTCCTTTCCGCACTTGCGGCATGCACCATCGGACCTACAAACTCCGGTGTGCCTCCTCCCACACTTCCCACAAGTGTGGCTACTCAGATCCCCCACTCTAGAATCAACGGTCTTGGACCATTTTGGCGCCGGCTGCAACTGCATCGGAGCCTGCCTCAACTCACGCATCTGCAACTCAATCTCTAACTCGCGCCGCCTGGCGGCCTCCTGCAACTCCAACAAAGTCTCGCACCTCTGCGTAGACACAAACTGCCTGATATCCCTCTTGAGCATGCTCAGATATCGAGACATCTGAGCCTGCTCTGAAGCGAACTGAGTGCAAAACATCGCCCTCTTGGTGAACATCCTGGTGATCTCAGTCACCGACTCCGAATCTTGCTTCAGCTCAAGGAACTCGTGAGCCAATCTCTCCCTCTCAGCTCGCGGAACATAGTGAGTGCTGAACATCTCTCTGAACTGATCCCATGAAACCGCAGCCCTCTGCGCATCCAAATATGACCCCGTGGTCAATCTCCACCAATCCTTCGCCCCGAGCCTCAATAGGTTCAAAGCATACCTCACCCTTTGATCAGCAGGGCATGAACACGTAAAGAAACACCCTTCCACGTCCGATAACCACCTCATAGCAACAATCGGGTCCTGAACTCCATCGAAGGTGGGAGGCTTCGTATTATCGAAGTCCCGATACTGAAAACCCCGACCAGCTCCTCCCCCTGCCGCTGCTACAGTCGTTGTAGCCGCCGCGGCAGCCGTCTCTGTGAGAGCTGCATAGTGCTCATCAAAATACTCAACCGTGGCGGTCTTGATCGACCCGAACAGTTCCCACAACTCAGCCCGGAACAACGCAACAATCTCATCACGTAGGATCTTACGAATCCTCGCATCCAACTTGCATGTGCTCATCTGACCAATAACCTCGGGCGGCACAGACCCGTCCGGAACTCCCTCTCCTGCTCCTGATCCTGACCCGGATCCACTCCCAGCATGCCTCGGAATCTCCATATTGAAAAACACCACAAAATCTCAGACACTTCCCACTAATCCGGGAACCAACTCTCTCAACCCAACCCTAGAGGTCATGGTTTCCCTGATACGCGTATGGGTCCTGTGCTTTCAGTAGTACGGGCCCATACTATCTTCCACACCTACCCATATTTGTATGAAGTACTACCACAACACCCTAGTGAAAACATACAAACAAGCGCTCAACCCTCACCACTAGAGGAACACTGGAAATCTCCCACAAGGAACCCTAGGCTATAGGCATCACAATCAGACAACATTATCATGAAATCTTGAGGATCCCTAGCCTAACACTACCATGCTATTCCATTAAAGCTCAAAAACAAATATCATGTATGGTATTTTGGGGTTACTTACTGGCTCCGGCTGATCGTACCTCCGCGTCCTCCTTTACACATTTTGAAAACCATTTTAAATTCTCTTTTGAAAACTCTCTTCGATTTGAGACTGGAGTCACACGAGTGTTCCTCCAATTCACTCAACCAACGCTCTGATAGCAACTTGTAACGACCAAAAATTTCAACCAATTTAAAATTTTCGAAAACAACCTTATTCCATTAAATTTATTACAAAGAGGTTTTCAATACAATTTATTTAAAGTATTCCCAGAATCTCATCACAACATAAACACGAGGAGCGGTACGATTACGCCTTCGACTTGCCACGGTCTCCTGAAGAACCTGAAAAACATTAAACCACAACTGTAAGCCCGAAATCTTAGTGAGATATCCCCAAAATACCAACCACATATACCATACACGCATAACATGCCATAACATATCCGATCACAGAACAGCCATGCACTTCGGGTCTATTGTGTGACTGGTCCGCCGCACCGGCCAACAGTCCACCTGGTCCACCCTCCGAGTCTAGCCATATACCTCGAGTCTACAGTGTAATTGGTCCGCCCGCACCGGGCCTTCAATCCACCTGGTCCACTCTCTGAGTCTATAGTATGACTAGTCCGCCCGCACCGGGCCTTCAGTCGGCCTGGTCCACTCTCCGAGCCTCGACACGTCTGGTCCGCCCTCTTGGGGCCTATAGCCTATCCGGACCGCTCGCTGGGCCTTCGGGACAACCGGTCCGCCCTGGGTATCTTGGCCTACAGCATAAAGCAGGACCCGCCTCAACCCAACTCTAGTCCAAACAACCATGTGCACATAAACATACAATCATATAACAATTCACAGTCAACAAGCCGATCAAACAGATCACATAACATATCATCATCCTAACCAGGATACCGACCTAACCGGTCACTAGCATAGCATCACCCTACATCTCAGGATACCGATCTCAACCAAGTCTCTAACATATACCATCCTAACTACCAGGATGCAACATATCAAGCAATAACATACAACAAATACCCGGATCTCAATCCGATAAAGGGCCGGCCTTGGTGCCTTAGACCCTGTTGATATAGTGAGGATAACTCACCTCGAAACTGTCGACTGAACAGATAACCCAAGCTGCTCAGATCACTGATACGATCTCCACCACTGGACAACCACCAAGGCACTGAACTCTAAACAATATCCAACAATTACCAAAATGCCCCTGGAAAGCACTGGTCAACCCTTGGTCAAAGTCAACCCCTGACTGACTCTACTCGCCGAGTTAACCCGATGACTCGCCGAGTCCCCATGCTCAGAAATTCCCCAATCCACGACTCAACTCGCCGAGTCACCCCGAGACTCACCGAGTTCAACAACTCTGAGTCCACTCACACACAACTCACCGAGTCATACCCTTGACTCACCGATTCACGGCTCAACCAGAAAAGATTGGGACTCTTCGACAAGACTCGCCGAGTCCAAGAACAGACTCGGCGAGTCTAAGGCTATCTTCAACCTACTCGCCGAGTTGTTCTTCCAACTCGTCGAGTTCCAGGCCATCTTCATCCAACTCGCCGAGCTGTTCTTACAACTCGTCGAGTTCCAACCTATCTTGAAGCAACTCGCCGAGTTTACCCATGTGACTCGCCGAGTACCACCGGGTCTGAATCCATACAGAGGCTTTCCAAGCCATGCAGATGATCCAAACCATAGATCTACCCTTCCTAAGGCCATCCATCACGTAAAGTGGCAAACTTTACATGAATCCAAGGAGATCTAGGCACTTACACTCTAGGGCTAGGGTTTGGGACAAAATAGCTCCTTCAAACACTCATCAACAGGGACTTTTATGCATTCAAGCCTTTCTCCATTCCAGATCTGAGATAGCAACCTCAGATCTAACCTCTAACTCCAATACACTGAAAGATATGATCTCTTAGACCCCCAAAAATGATGAATCTAGACAATAGCAGCTCAAACAATGAAATAATACCTCAAAAGGAAGCTCCAAGGGAAGATTAATTTGGATCCTTGTAAATCCCTTTGATCCAAGTCTCTTCTCCTTCAGGATTTCTTCAACCACCACTTCTCCATGCTCCAATTCACTCAACAATGGGGTTTCTCCACGAAATTAGGGTTTCTGGAACTCAAGGAATGATAAGGAGGCGGGGGAGAAGACATAATGTTCTTTATATGGGGCTCAACCTCCAGATTTAGGGTTTTCTCTACTCAGCAGCAACTCACTGAGTCCACCCATGCTACTCGCCGAGTTGGTCACTTAACACGCGACTAGAGTCGCGACCCTACTCGCCGAGTCCACTCGTGGACTCGCCGAGTCGCTTTTTCCCATTTTACTCTTTTAGCCCTTCAACTTTACTCTTTCTATTCCGGTATGTTACATTGCACCTGCATTTTTAAGACCAAAAGGAATTACTTTGTAACAATATATACTTGTTGGTGTTATAAACTTTGTATCTTCTTGATCTGATGGTTCCATCTGGATTTGTTGGAATCGTGTTGAAGCATCCATGAAGGTTAAGATTTTGTGGCCAGTCGTTACATCTATCATAAAGTCATTATGTGGTAGAGGGAAAGGATCTTTAGGACAAGCCTTGTTAAGATCTGTGTAGTCTACACGTAATCGCCATTTGTCGTTTTTCTTTTGTACGACAACCATGTTAGCTAGCCATCTTGGGAACTTGACTTCCTTAATCATTCATGTCTTGAGGAGCTTCTCTACTTCTTCTTGGATGATCTAAATCCTTTCAGGTACAAACTTCCTTATGTTTTGGTGTATTGGTCTGAAAGAACGATCAATACTAAGTTTGTGAGTGATAATAATCTTGTCTATATCTATCATACCTTCATGTTTCTATCCAAATGTAATGTTTCTGGTTTAAAGGAATTTTAACAGGTCTTGCTTGATTTGCTCAAGTATTAAGGATCCTATGTGGACTTTAGCTTCAGGATCCTCGTAGCTCAGGGGCACTTCCTTCGCATCTAGCTCCTTTATTTCTAGAACATGTCGTGCCCCTGCCTTAATTTTGTTGGATTAGTGAATAAGTCCATAACTATTTTGGTATGTACTTGACCCGATTATGAGCATGGTCCTTTTCGGTTGCCTTCACCATAGCAATATGTAGGATGAATTACGGAGAGAAAGGCTTAATTATGATTTATTAATATATTATGAGAATAATATATTAAAGGAGAAATCATATTGTTTAATTAATATTAGTCTGGAATTAATTAAGAATTAATTTTGTGGCCAAAATAGATTAATTAAATTTATGGGACTTATTGTGTAATTATAAGATAATTACACAGATGGGCTAATGGACTCCATAGAAGTTGGAGTGGACGAATTCTATGGGGAAACCCATTAGAAATCGTCCAAGGCTTCTAAAGAGGGAGTCCATGGGCTGCTTAGGGCTTAAGCAGTCAGATTAGGGTTTCCTAGCTGTAAACCCTAATAGCCAACATATATAAGGAGCCCTTATGGCCCAAAAAACGTGGTGAATACTTCCTTTAGGGTTTCCAGCCGTTATTGTTGCCTCCTCTCTCTTCCCTCTTCATCCAAGTTGCTTAGTGGTGTTTGTGACTCTATTAGAGGTGCAACACTTGAGGCACTAAGCTTTCTGAAGCCAAGGATTGATTGTTATTGCTATATAACAATCAAAGGTAAGATCTAAACCCTAATTTCAGTTATAGGTTATTAGATCTAGGGTTTATGGCTTTGGATTATCAATTGCATGTTCATTAGACAAACTAGATCCAAATCTATTAGGGTTTGCATGTACACCATAGGATTAATGTATTGCTCAAAAGCCATCAGTGGTATCAGAGCCTAGGGCTGTTTGTTAGTGAATTTGATGCTTATTTGATCGAATTTTGGCTGGAAATCGAATTTTTGAGGGTTTTCGACTTCACTCGCCGAGTCAACAGGGTGAGTCGCCGAGTCAACTGGGTGAGTTGCCGAGTCCATAGTGAACTCGACGAGTCCAAGCCTGACTCGACGAGTCAGAGAGTCAGATGGAGCTGATTTCGGGATTTTGACCTGTTTTGGCTGTGGATAATTACCTAGAACGAATTTTATTAATAAAAAACATTTTTTTATCAATATTTGGAGATTATCCTTGCCAAAATAGATGATAGTTGTCAAAATTTAGATAATATTTTGTTTTATTAGATAAAGATTGATTATTTGTAATTTAGATTTGAATTATCTTGTGAAAAAGTTTCAATTTTCCCCTTTAGGTTGTATAGTTTAAATTTGAACTTAATAGTTTTAGTTTTTGAAATTTAAATAGTTGAACCAAAATGTTTTGAAAAGTTTCAAAACCTGCCCTCAAGTTTTGGAATTTAAAAGTTGATTAAAAATTTAATTTTGAAATGTTAAATTCTAAAACCCTATTATTTAAAAAAAAAATCAAATTACACCCTCATGGTTTTGTTAAGTTAATTAAAAGTTTAATTAAAAGAGAAAGTTAATAAAACCACCTACTATTTTAAAAGTGTAAAATACACCCTATACTATATATATATATATATATATATATATATATATATATATATATATATATATGAGTAAAGAGTCAGTCTTACCGTTAGTAGGCCTCATTCACGAAGCTGGTCTATAAGGCGTGTTTAAGGAAATTGCCTATAAAATGACGATTGAATGGGTATCCACTCTTATGCACCGCACTCTTGACTAGTGGAGGGTTGTTATCCGAACGGGTAGGATAGGACAGAAACGTTCTGTTATAAGTATAATGAAGTACAAAGTAACTAAATGTTTTTTCTAAATTCCCAAATCATAGTTACTTTAGGCAAAATGTGAAATTGTGTGCTAATCCATGGAATTACACTTCGTACCCTTGCCGAAACGTTAGTGGAGTATGTGTGGTTAACAGGCACACTAATTTGGTATTGGCATTAGTGGCGAAGGGTGGCTCGATGTTATACATAGATCAATGGAGCGTGTGTGGTTAACTGGCACATTGATTAGGTGATAGTAACATTGGGTGCACCACGTACATTCACATGATTATTCACACCTTATTTTTGATCCTCGACATCCCATTCACAAATGAAGGGCATAATCGAGATTAAATGTGCCATTGAAAAGTTCAATGAATCTCAAAAGATCTAAGAGTTTCAATTCATTTAAAACTTAAACTTCATTTTTGTTTTTCATGTTGGAAATTGGTAAATCGTCATTTACCTACCTTCAAATATTATGCAACTAGATTACAACATCCCTCTTCTAGGTTGTAGAGTATTGTGTTGGATCTTAGCCTTGATGTTTCATTTGGGTGTTACATTAAGGATTCTTATCAACTAACTTGAATTTCTCCCGTTTTGTAGATGTTTGAATCTAACAATGGTCTTCCCAAATCCCATAGAACAAGTTTTCAAAATGAAGATGATATTCCGCAATATGATCGAGGAACCAGAGATCATGCTTCACTTCCTCCACCTCCTCGTATTGTTCTCCCTAACCCACAAGTTCGAAGGATTGAAAAGTTCAAGCTCACTCAAGCCCTTTTGGCAAGTAAACATAAAGATGGGAAACCTGTGTGTGCACACGCCTTAGAGATGAAGTCACACATTGATAGGTTAAGGATGTTGGGTGTCGATATCTTAGAAATGTTGGCTGTTGACTGGGTTCTTCAGTCGCTTCCTGAATCATATAGTGAGTTCATAAGAGAGTATTATATGATGGAACACGACGTGACCCTCATTGATCTCACCTATTTGCTTATAGCTGCTGAATTAGCAATGATTTGGCGTGCTGGTCAAGCAAATTTGTCTGGTGAATCAAACTCCCAAACTTCAATGGACACTGGCAACATTGGAAGTCCAGAAAGGACTAAGCATGAGATTGTCCCATGTGTTGTGCCATAGGAGTCCATTTGCTTTTATTGCCAAGAGAAGGGGCATTAGACGTAGTTCTTGGTCTGTGAAGATGCGTTGTTAGGTGCTCCATTTTATTTTCCCATTGAGGCCGAAACTACCTGAGAGATCTAAGAGATGGGAGAGTTAAGGCATATAGCTCTACTTCAGGTAAAATCCATTATCTAACTCTTTTGAGTTCCTATTCTATATTATTAATTCATGATGTGATAAGATTACATTTTGATGTATTGTAGGATCGAAGAAAAGAGAGGAAGCTTAAGGGAAGAAGTGATCTGAATCTACTCGTGAAGAAAATGGATTTCGATCGCATTGTTTGAAGGTTGGATTTTTGAGCTACTACTTGGAGTTAGAATAGATTGCTTAGGAATATGTAATAGCATAGTTTTCAGTTGAATTTCATAGTAAGGACAAATTTTTCCGTAATAAGATAAATTTTGATTTTATCTTATTTATTTATCCTTGCGATGGGATGTATAAAAAATTGATGTTTAAATATTTCTATTATTAGCAATGATGGATTTGATTCTTAATTAGGTTATTTGTGTAAGTGTCAAGAATTTACCAAATAGGAGAGTTTCTCATCGCCCAAGTTTCAATTGGACAGAAACTTAGAATGATGCAACATGTATTGTATGATGAATGAAAAACTTTCATATTTGGCAAATTGAGACAAATACCCTGACAAAGAGTAAAGTGAAGGACTAGGAGATCATGTACACTAGGTTGTGCGTTGATCAAGTCCACCACAAGAGTGATAAACATATTCATTATGATTTACTAAAGGTTAGTAAATATGGTTGTACTTATAAGATTAAGTGTAATTCTGAGTTGATTGAAAAGGTTTCAATAAATAACAGAACGAATAAGAAGAATCGAGTAGGAAGAAATATAAAAGTTTGTCTATTCTATGAAGAAGGAGAGTACCTTTTATTGTGTTTTATGATAAGTCTTAATGATTAAGAACCATATCTTAGAGTCATACTCCAAGATTGTGAATTGAGTGACAAATCTTTAGTAGGTTTATAACACTCAACAAATGTGGAATTGGAAAAAGTCTTCTTATTCTTACACATTTGAAATTTGTAAGTTATGATGTCTGGCAGAAGAGAAATACCAATGAGAACCAATTGAGCGAAGTGTTAGTCTTGATAGGATTTCACACTAACTCTTGAATATTTGTTTTTTTCAAGAAAAGTTCCTTGACAAAGAGAATCATATATGTCAAGAAGTCAGTGGGAATCTCAATTGTCTTGAAAAGTTCAAGTGCTAATCAAGAATTAATCGATAGTTAATCACTAGCACACGACTTGAGGTTGGCAACCTATTGTGTTGACATAATTTTGTCTCTGTGCCATTCCAGATTAAGTCAACTATGCAATATGAGTTCTATGAGTTCTCAATTGGATTGCATAAAGGCAAGGCACCCTGATCAATGGAAAGTACATTGATAAGGTAAGGGTGAGCTGCTTAACAACCTGGAAGAAATGGTGGGCATTTATGCTGCCATAAGGCGAGAAATCAAGATTGAAAAAGTTCAATCCATATGAGTTGGATTTGTCACAAACATTGTCTTATGATTGTTGTTATGACAAATTCACATGGATAGGAACACATACACTTTAAAATCTAAGTGTCATAAGGTTTATCTCCTTCATGAAAATGATTGTGAGGAAATGCTTTCACTAAGAGAGATTTTAAGTATATTGCAATTGTGAAAATTTTATTCTCAAATTCGATTATGATTACGGCATCCTTTTTCATAGTTCGAATTATGAGATTTGGCAATTGGTCTGAACATTTGGGACTTAGTGACATAAGTTCTGAATTTCTTTAGACACACATGTGAGCTTTCTAAGGCAAAGGTGTATGAGTTTAAGAAGCTTAGATAAAGGCTTATCAAAGCATCAGGTATTTAGAAATATGAACTTAAGGAATTCAATAAGCATTGTTTTCAGAAAGTTCAGATGCTTCCTAAATATATGTCAAAGCTAGTGGGAGCATAAATGTTATGCTTTTATGGTAATAACCTTCGTGTTAGTGAGAGCATGATTATTATTTCAAGTATTGCAATTAGCAATATTAATTATTGAAAACAAAGATTCACTTGGCAAAGTTGTAGTGGTTGAAAAGTTGTGCTATAATTAAGGGAGAGAATATTATACTTCATTTCAAATCTAAAGGCTTAGATTGTGGAATTTTAATTAGATTTAGTGATATATATATGAATGTTGTGTTGGAATGGTTCAACATGAGGAAATTCTATATATGGAAAGGATAATTGCATTCTAAAAATTTGGTTATGATTACGACATCCCTCTTCATAATCAAATTTGTGAGAACATGGCAATTAGAAATATTATAGCAAAAGACTGGTAAAGTATCACATCTTTATTTAAGACATTATGAATCGTGTCCCATACGCTTTGGGTATAGGATCGATTACATATGCTATAATGTTTGATCATTCTAAAATTTTGCAAATGCTTAGCGCATTAAGAGGGAAAAGGGACTAGAACAGTTTTTGACTAAAATAATTAAACAACTATCAAAGGACGATCTAAGGTTCGCCAAGGATTTGTTGCTTGTGAGTAGTTGGAAGGATAGTGCTGGATGGACCATATCGACATTATTATGAATAGATAAGATTCTATTAAGAATGAGTTTTCATATGGCAAATATGGAAATGTTTCCATATTGGGAACTGTAAATTAAGAATTTATGTCTAAATTAGAAAATTTTATGCAAAAGGGATGTTCAAAGGAATGTACTTTGAGTGAGAGACATCACATCTATAGAATTGTTTTGTAGCAATTTCTGATAGAGAACCTTGTATTTTCATTGGCCAAGTCCTGGTGACTTTTGTGCTATGACTTTACGAAAGGATCGTTGCATAAAATGTTGAATCTAACATATTCTAGTAGTGGCAAGAACCTTGTATTCTTACACTATCGTTGAGGATTAGAAATAGTGAAATGAGCATCATTGGAAAAGTTTTCAATTGATCTATTTCACAAAGCATGGACCATAGGAAACATAGTGTGCATGCTCGGAGCATGGGACAACTATTGTTGTAATTCAAGTAATAAGTTTATTTTCTGAAACAGTAAATAATGAATAATGAGTAATCAATATGGTGTTTAAATAAAAGTGATTTATTTATGCTCTAAAGTTTTGGGGCCATATAGGATTAAATATTATTATTGCGTTTCACTCGGCATGTTTTGACTTCCAGAATAACTAGTTTGTTCAAACATCCACATTCGGTCATACGTTTGGAGTAGGTATAAAGGAAGACTATCATAAATCTATCTGTAGATTGTCTGAAGTGTTTAGACATAGCACAAGTTTGCTGCAGAGTTCATGAGTGCTTTAATAAGATTAGAGTATTGGATAAAACCCATGCTCACGTGAATCACTTCTTGGATTTTATCACGAGTGATTGTGAGACGATAATATTGTATATTCTTGAAACCGAGACGTGTGAGTTGTTATTTGTTGGTCAGTTGCACATTGATGATAAGTAAACGCACAAGTAACTTGGTGTTATAAAACTTATTGTTGTGTGTGATTTGATGAGTGAGTACCAGCGAGCATTTGTGTCGAAGTTTATCCATTCCTTTTACCCAAAGTGGGATAAAAGAGATATATGTGGGCTCCTTGATGATTTAGTGATGACACCCTAAGTGCTTGGCCAAGCCGAGACTAAGTTGATGTGTTCAATTGTAGTATGTTGTCAGTCGTCATGAATCGGAAGTCGGGAAATAGTATAGAGAGAATGATCAAAGTTCATGTCTTGTGTCTATACAATATCTTGAGATTGGAGGAATATATGATCCCTTATCTAAAGGACACGCTATCTAATAAGATCAGAGTTGACAACGGCTTTTGAGAGCTACGATTGTTGATCAGGTTCTGAAGTTATGAGAAATAATTATTAGACTGATCCATGTGGGAGACTGTTGGATTAGTGTCTAAGTCCATAACTATTTTGGTGTGTATTTGTCGCGATTATGAGCATGGTCCTTTTGGGTTGCCTTCACCATAGCAATATGTAGGATGGATTAAGGAGAGAAAGGTTTAATTATGATTTATTAATATATTATGAGAATAATATTTTAAAGGAGAAATCATATTGTTTAATTAATATTAGTCAAGAATTAATTAAGAATTAATTTTGAGGCTAAAAGAGATTAATTAAACTTAAGGGACTTATTGTGCAATTATAAGATAATTACATAGATGGGCTAATAGAGTCCATAGAAGTTATAGTGGATGAATTCTAAGGGGAAATCCTTTAGAAATCGTCCAAGGCTTCTAAAGAGGGAGTTCATGGGCTGCTTAGGGCTTAAGTAGTTAGATTAGGGTTTCCTAGCTGTAAACCCTAATAGCCAGCATATATAAGGAACCCTTATGGCCCAAAAATTGTGGTGAATACTTCCTTTAGGGTTTCCAGCCGTTTTTGGTGTCTCTCTCTCTTCCCTCTTCATCCAAGTTGCTTAGTGTTGTTTTTGACTCCATTAGAGGTGCAACACCGGAGGCAGTAAGCTTTCTGAAGCCAAGGATTGATTGTTATTCCTATATAACAATCAAAGGTAAGATCTAAACCCTAATTTCAACTATAGTATATTAGATCTAGGGTTTATGGCTTTGGATTATCAATTGCATCTTCATTAGACAAGCTAGATCTAAAGCTATTAGGGTTTGCATGTACACCATAAGATTGATGTATTGCTCAAAACCCATCAAATTTCTATGCTTGTTGGGGTTTGGTCATAGACTTCATAGAGGTTTTATAACATTCCTTCGATTCTTGTTGATCTCCCATGATCTTTACTGTTCCCCATGGAGTAGGCGTTTTTACTCACTGATGATATGTTGATGGCACCGCTTTGGTCTTGTGGATCAACGGTCTACCTAGTATCACGTTATAAGAAGATAAAGTGTCAATAACAAAAAAATGTTGTATAGATTTTACCCCCTCTATGTATATTGGTAGCTTTATCTCCACAATAGTGTGTTTCGTTTCCCCGTTAAATCCTATGAGGAACGAAGATCTTTGGATTATCTCTGATTTCGGGATGTTCATTGTTACCCTGCCTGTCTCGTCAAATGTGATCTCCTTATCATTGTTAACCATGATATTCTTTTGTGGTTTATCCTCCTTCTCTGTTTTAGAGGCCTTGGCATGACTTTTAGCCTGAGAATAAGAAGTACCAAAAGTTAGTATATGTGATTAGTTTAAGGTGAAGAGGATCTCGAATATTGGATAAGATATGATAGAGATATGAAAGAATGATCTTTGTATTTTAGAGTGAAAGTTCTAAGAGATCCTTTAAAGTGATAAGAAGTGGTGGTAAGATTACATGAAGACGATAAATCTATTTATAGAGTCTCAAAAAGTTACATCTTGAATAAACAATACTAAACTACTAACTTATGTGACCAAGCAAGGTTCACTGGACAAAGTAAAGCTAACACGCTAAGTCACTTGACATAACAAAAGGTCTTCATTGTGGTAGAGGTAGTTGCGGTTCACTCTGCTTTCAAAATAACTTCATCATCTTCAAACTGCGGTAGGAACACATCATTGCGGTAGTAACATCAGTTGCGGTAGAAAAAATTATGATTGCAGATCCTTTAAGTTTAAGAGGATCACTTTATGTAACAACACAAATAACTACTAATCGAACACATCAATTTAGTCTTGGCTGAGCCCGACACTATAAGTCAACTCCAAATCATCGAGTGGCCTAAAGATATCACTTTTTCCCCCTAAGGGTAAAAAGGAATAGGTAAACTTTGACCTATATGCTTGGTCTATTTACTCATTAAATCATGCACAAGTATACATTTTAAAATAGCAAGTTACTGATGTGTTTACGTATCATCAATGCACATCCAACTCGTAAACAACAACTCATATATCTCTGTTTAAATATTATAAGATATTATTGTCTTAGAATTACTCATGATAAATTCCATGAACTAATTCTATGAGCGTGGGTTAATCGAATACTTAACTCTCCGTTTCAAGTACTCATGAATATTGCAGCAACTCTATTTCCATGTCCAAAACTGTTTAGACAATCTACAAACTAATTCATGATAGTCTAGATTCACTACTTACTTCCAAAAATACAATATACTATGTAAGTTTTAATAATCCAATTATCTGGGAAGTAAAACATCTAAAAAATGAAACACAAAATAAATAATAGATAGAAGGTAGTAATCCAACCCATAAGCAAATCTCCATTATTTAATCACCAAAAGTCAATTACATTTATTTTGTTACATGTTTCGAACTAACTAGCTAACTACTAAAAACTAATATCATCCTTTAGACCAATGCTCCTAGCATGCTGAATGTGCTTGACACTACTCAGACCCTTTTATACTTCGCTTGTCGTTATGTACTCTGATTCAGAAATAGAATCATCCACAGTCTCCTGTTTAGAACTTTTCCAGGTTATCGGTCCTCCATTAAGGGTAAACACCAACTAGGTTGAGAATGGAAGTTGTCTATGTCCGTCTGAAAGCTGGTGTCACTATACCCAGTTACTATTAAGTTATCATTACCACCAAGCACAAGGACCCAGTACATAGTTCTTCGCAGATACTTAAGAATATTCTTCACTACTATCCAGTTAGCTCTATCTGGATTTCCCTGATAATGGATGACCATGCTCAAAGTAAAAGCCACATCAGGGAGAGTACATGTCATAGCATACATGATAGATCCAACGGTGGAAGCATATAGAACTCTACTCATTTCTGCTATCTCAGCATCAATGCTCGGGCCTGAGTCTTACTAAGTTTGGTATTACTCTGTATGTGCAATTCTCCTTTCTTGGAATTCTCCATACTAAAAAGTTTTAGCACCTTATCCAAGTATGTACATTGACTACGCCTAATTAGTCTTTACTCTTCTCTCTCAGAATCCTTATCTATATAATATAAGCAACCTCTCCCAGATCCTTCATACCGAATCACTTTCCAAGCCAAGACTTAACCTCTTGGAAGGTTGGAATTTCGTTTCATATAAGAAGTATGTCATCAACATATAAAACTAGGAAGGTTACTATACTCCCACTAGCTCTGACATACACAAAAGATTCATCTTCACTTCTATAGAAACCAAACTCTTTGATCTTCTCGTAAAAAAAAAAAGATTCCATTTGCAAGAAGCTTTTTTCAATCCATAGATTTATTTCTCAATCTTACACACTCTATTTGGATACATTTCATCCATAAAACCCTCTATTTGACTCATGTAAACATCCTCAGCCAACTTCCCATTAAGGAAAGCGAGTTTAACATTCATCTGCCAAATTTCATAGTCATAAAATGCAGCTATGGCTAGCATTACCCTAATAGATTTTATATTAGCTACTGGTGAGAAGGTCTCATCATAGTCAACCCCTAGGGTTTGAGTAAAGCCCTTTGCAACCAATCTAGCCTTGAAAGTGTGTACCTTTCTATCCATGTCGGTCTTCTTCTCGAAGATCCATTTGCACATGAATGTATTGTGACCTGGTACATTATCAACCAAATTCCAAACTTTGTTGTCATATATGGACTGTCATTGCTTCCTTATAGTTAGCTTGTTCATCTAAATTTACCAGTATACTGTCACTGATAAACATAGCACCATCTATAGTGATATGGAAACCATATAACTCAGGTTGCATTCTGATTCTAGTGGAAAGCGTAAGAGGTAATGATTCGTCAATTGGTTCAACTGGAATTTCTTCCTCGGGTTGAGACCTAGCATTTTCAGAAGTTCCTTCTTTGTTTGACTCATGAATTTCTTCAATATCAATGGTAATCCCACTTTCCTCTTTGCATATGAGCTCTCTCTCTCTCTCTCTCTCTCTCTCTCTATCTCTCTCAAAATTTTCCTATCCGTCCTACAAAGACAACGTACTCACTAGGTCTGTAGAACAAATATCCACAAGAATTCTATGGGTAGCCATTGAAAATACATCTCTCACATCGAGGTTTAAGCTTGTTGTGAGTCTCTAATTTAATGAAGGCTTCACAACCTCAAACCTTTATGTGTGCTAACGAGGGAACCTTCCCTGTCCACATCTCATGAGGTGTTTTGGCAACTTTCTTTGTTGGGACAAGATTAAGAATGTTGGCCGCAGTCTCTAAGGCATACCCCCATAATGAGATTAGAAGTGAAGCTCGACTCATCATGGAACGAAACATGTCTAACAAGGTCTAATTACGCCTCTCAGCCACACCATTAAGTTGTGGTGTCCTAGGAGGTGTCATTACTATTCCACAATCCTTGAGGTAGTCCTTGAACTCGATACTAAGATACTCACCGCCTCTATTGGATCTAGGCATCTTTATCTTCCTACCTAATTGATTCTCGACTTCATGTTCAAAATCTTTGAACTTTTCAAAGGTGTATGAATCATGCTTGATTAAGTAGATATATCCATATCTTCTATAATCATCAGTAAAAGTCACATAGAATCGATTTGCATCCCTTGTGGTGGTGGATCCGAAGGGCCTACACACATATGTGTGCATGAGATCTAACAATCCTTCACCTATTTCACAACAACAAGTGAAAGGTGATTTTGTCATCTTACCTAGCAAACAAGACTCGCATGTATCACCTAACCTTAAGTCAAATTATTCCAACACTCCATCATTTTGGAGGTAGGCCATGCATTTCTTGTTTACCTTTTCCAAGATGTATCACCTGACCTTAAGTCAAATTATTCCAACACTCCATCATTAGATGAATCAATTCTAAAAACACTATTTCCTAAATTATCTACAATAATCATAGTTTCATACACGCCATCACAGGGTAAAGCTTCAAAATAAAAAAACACCATTTTATAAGTAGAAATATAACTATTCTCATCATTAAAAGAATATCTAAAACCTTGTTTAAATAAATCACAAAATGAAATGATGTTTCGTGTCATCTCTGACGAGTAGCAATAATTTATTAAATCTAATCCTAACCCACTACTAAAAATTAAGCTATAAACTCCAATATTGGTGACAGGTGAAGATCGCCTATTCCCCATGATCAAGTTCATCCTTCCATGATCCACATCCTCAATTCTTTTATCCCCTGCAACTCAAAAAAATGTGAAACTCACATCCTATATCAAGGACCCAGGAACTAGAATGCAATGAGTTACTTGATAAGATAGTGTAAATACCTATAGAGGTTGGCTTCACCTTGCCATCCTTGATGTCTTGCATGTATTTTCGGCAGCTATGCTTCCAATGCCCCTTGTCATTGTAATAGAAGCATGTGGCCTCCTTTGGATCAGAAACAAGGGGAGCATCAAAATTGGATTTTCCTTTGGGTCATGTACTTGTCGAACCAACTTGGGACATTCCCTTCCAGTTTTGCTTAGGAGGACCTCTCCTCTTCTTCCCTTTTCCTTGACCTTTGGTCAAAACATGTGCACTAGTAGGAATGGAGGCAATACCTTTTCCCTTTATTCCTACTTTGGCTGTTCACAGGAGGTTGTGCAATTGTGACAAAGTAGTTTCATTTTTTTTAGATGATATGTCAATATGAACTGATCATTACAACTTGGCAGAGAGTTCAACGTTATGTCGATTGCTAACTCTTCATCAAAATTCACGTTGAGTTTGATTAGCCTCTCTACGTATCGTTTCATTCTCTGAGTGTGGCTACTAACAAACTCAACCTCCTTTGTCTTGCTAGCATTGAGGGACTTTACCACCTTGTACTTTTCCTGACGAGCTCGCTTATGGTATTTATCCATAAGGTCATTGTTCATCTTGTACGTCCAGTAATTTTCACAGTGTCATTGCAATTATGGAGTCATTGTGACCACCATGATGCACGCAAATTTTGAGGCATCATTATAGTGTTTCTTGTAGGCGGTCGAATTATCAAGAGTGGCGGTCTCTTCGTCAATTTCATCCAATGGTTTTTCGAGCACGTATTCCTTATCCTAAAAATGAAGCGCCATTTTTGTTGGATTAGTGTCTAAGTCCATAACTATATTTGGTATGTACTTGACCCAAGAGTATCATGGTCCATTTGGGTTGCATATCATCCGGAAAATTTGACAGGATGGACTTTTGAGAAGAGGTTATTTATGATTTATTAATATATTATAAGTTCTAATATATTAATATGAAATCATATTATTTAATTAGTATTGATCAAGAATTAATTTGGAATTAATTTTGTGATCAAAAGAGACTAACTAAATATATGGGGATTCATTATGTAAGTCATTCATTCTTGTAATGTGGGCTTATGATCCATAGTTCTTTATGTTGTGCTAAACCCATGTGGTGATCCATGGAGGTTTAAACTCATGGAGCATGAAGAATGTGGAAAGTCATGCACATTAGGGTTTACATGTTGTAACCCTAATATTGCCACACTATATAAGAAACCCCTATCTCATGAAATCGACCCATCCATGTGTTCTTGCAGAGCCATAGATGATTTTGAGTGTAAGACTTCTTCTCTTAAGTTTTCCTTTATCTTACATGTGTTGTGATTCCATTTGAGGCATTCATATTATTGGCTCTAAGCTCTTAAAGGTTCAAGGATTCCAACTACACTAAAAGATATGTCATCTAACTTGCATTTCATGTTGTTTATGCTTTATTGTATGCTAGTAAGGATGGTGATTTGGAATAATAAATGTATGCATGTGTAATAGAGAAAACATAGTTCCAAAGCATCTAGGGTTGCATGTACACCATAGGAGTGTTAGAATTCTCAAAACTCTTCAATTTTGATGTTGCACATCCATTCGTTCTAGTTCGTGCCATCCAATTGCACCTTCAAATAGACTTCAACAGTGAGAAGTTGTTGGAGGAGGAGGAAGAGGAATCAGAAGCATCCGTTGGAGTAGACATATGAAAGAGAAGATAGATAGTTTTAGTTAGATAAGAATAATCATCAGTATAACACCGAAAATGAAATATCAAGGCTAGGATCCTACTAAATAATTTACAACTTAGAAAATGGAAGTTATAATCTAATTATAAATTATATAAAGGTAGGTAAATGATGATTTACCAAATTCACCATCATAAAACGAAATTTTAATGAACTTTTTTTAAATGAAATTCCTAGATCTTTTGAGAATCATTGAAGTTTTCAATGACATGTTTAATCTTGATTTTGCTCTTCCATTTGTGACTGGGATACCAAGGATCACAAAGAAGATGTGAATAACCATGCAAATTAACTTGGTACTCTCGATGTCATTTACCATCTCATTTTAACGTGTTAGTTATCCACACATGATCCATTAATCAATGATAATTTTTGAGACACCCATTGCCACTCTTTATCCATCCCTATTAGTGTGCCGGTTAACCACATGCGCTCTACTAATGACTCATCAAGTGCAATGCATAATTTCATTGGTTGGCATATAGTTCACATTTTTCCTGAAGTAACCAAAATTGGGAATTTTATAAAACATTGTTTAGTTACTTTATAATTCAATATAGTTATTAATGAGGATTAGGTTGTCCTATCAAACCCGTTCGGCTAACAACCCTCCACCAATCAAGGATGCGGTGGGTGGGAGTGGACGCCCATTTGACTACCATTTTATAGGCAATTTCCTTATACCCCCATATAGATCGGCTTTGTGAATGAGGCGTAATAGCGGTCTGTCTGACTTGTATTATACATATAATATGTCACACCCCGAAACCGAAGGTGGAAACGTCTCGGGGCGGAGGTGACTTCATGTGAATATCATAACCAATGTACATAGTAAGCGAAGTAAAACACAAAACATTACATTACATAGATTTCATTACATCAGTTTGAAAATAAAGTAGTTCAAGTTTCATAGATACATAAGTTTAACAAAAGAAAGATGTGACTTCCATTTGCTCCGTCTTCTACAAAAGGACGTGGGGTACCTGTCTAAGTAGAACCTGAGAATACAAGCATTTTAAAAATCAGCATAAAGCTGGCGAGTTCATAAGCGGTTTGTTTTTTATGAAAATGTACAAAATTCCTTTTTGTTTTCTGAAAAAGTGGTTATCCAAGAAAATCCCATATTTTCTTAAAAGTAAAGTTTATTTGTTCTGTTATGTAACATGGTTCTGGTTATGAATTGTGATTACCCCAGGAAAATCCTATATTTTCCTAATGTGAAAGATGTATATTGATAACCTGATTAACCTTGTGAAGTATATGTTTGTTTACCAACCCAAAAAAAATGTAATGTAAAAGATGTATACTGAAAACTTGATTATCATAGTAAACTAATTCTTATGGTTATTAATTTACTATATCCATTATTACTAAAAAGTAAATCTCTGTTATCCAAATTACGAGTTCTATAACCATACTAAAGACTAGATATGACTCTAGACGAGGCCAATATCTTCTATGACTTTTGTCACCCTTGAACCTTTCGGTTCGGCTGTAGCTAGCCGCCAGGTGCGGGATAGTCAATCCCGTATAGATCTATACACTCAAGTCAGGCTCCCTATCTAAGAGATTCTGGTTACAGTGGTGGTCTTCCACTCGCGTATCTCTGTGGAGTGTTCTCCGAGGACGTGTCTCCAATTTATAGGAATAACAAATCTACAAGTAATAATGTGGAAAGTCCTGTTTAAGTTCTACCTACAAAGATGATCCTCCACTCGCGTATCTCTGTGGAGTGTTACCAAGGACGAAATGATATACTAAGTTTCATGATCAAAGTTCAAATATTATGTTTTTAACTATTATAATGTGGAAAACCATTTGTGAAAAATACAAAGTATAAGAATTTATAACATTTTTCACAAATACTATGATAATGAAATCTGCAAGTTCAAACGGTTATCTTTTATGATTATCAGTGTTAAAAACATATGTAATATGAAACACAACACATATAAAATAATTTTTCAGTACAAGTATTACTTGTACTTTGCTTGTATTCCCCCCCCCCCCCTAAAAACAGTGAAAAACATTGAAAAAGGGTAGGGTATGAACTCACCGGACGACGAAATGCGTCGACTGGGATGCTAAACGTAGGATCAAGGCTTGAAAACATGCGAGGTTCCTATTTAATGATAAATGATACACAAATGTTTCTAATTAGACTTTAAAACACTATTCAGATACGATTATACACTCCAAGACGCGAAAACACTTCAAAATAAGTGTCTGGAGTTACCCGGGTGACGTTTATGGACATGAATGGCTTTGATATGGAGTTTACTCTTCAAGTGTAAACTCTTAGAAGAGTTCACGGACCAAAGCACCACATCCCCATGAGTTTATGCCCGTAAACTCATGGTGGGGTGTCCTTATGTGCTAAATGGTCTTAATTCAATTGAGGGGTGATGCTAGGTTTGGTTCTAGGGCATTATCAAGGAATTAAATCAACCATGAGGACCAATTGATGAGTTTACGGCAGTAAACTAAGTGTTTACAGCCGTAAAATCTTATAGGCCATGACTTAATGTGATTTGAGGTCCTAGGTTAATCACAATTGATTCTACTCAATTTTACAAGCCAATAGGTGAGTTTAGGGCATCATACAACCCATTTATAGGAGTTTACGGCCCAGAAACCCATTCTTGAAGGGTTTATGGCCGTGAAATCCTTATGGAGTTTTTTTCATCAAGTTTATGGTCCCTAACTTGTTTGTGGTTGCTTCTAGACTTTATTCCAGGGCTTATGAGGTGCGTAAGTTGCATTTTAACACCCAAAAAGGAGTTTACTACCCATGAAAGGGTGTTTACGGCCCAAGCATGTTCTTGGGCAGTAAACTTATGTTTACTCCCCAAATGTTGAGTTTAAGGTGTTCTAAGTCCAATCAAGTACGTCCTTAAGCCATATCTAAGCTCTAATGGTGATTTGGAAGGATTTTAAGGCTCAAAAACCCCATTTACATGTGTTCACAGCCTAAGACTGTTCCAGGGCCGTAAACACATGTTTATGGTCCTATTCCATGATTTGAACACGAAAATGAAGGCTAAGGATGTTATACTAGGATTTAGGATAGTTACCTTAGTGTTTTGAGGCTTGAAATGAGTGACTTTTGGATCAAATTCTTGGATTGAGGAGAGAGGTTAGAGAGAGAATGAAAAGGCTTCAAATGACGCTTAAACAACTTTAAATATGATTTGAATTTGATACACGGTGTAATTCTACCCGATACTGATGTTAACGGAGGCTTTTGGTCGCACCCGATTAAGTTGTCGTTACCCGATATGGTCAAAACTAAAATTTTTCTAATTACTAGTTTGGGACGTTTTCATGTGTTTCTAACATGTTTGGATACTTATAAGATCAAAATAAAAGTCTTAACTTAATTGACCTAATCCAAAAACGAAATCGGAATAATTCGCTTAAGACGAGTTTTACGGACGGAACGGGTTACGGCGATGGAACAACTTCGGGTTGTCACATAATAATATTAGACTTTTAATGTTACATGTTGTATAAGGGTGTATTTTTAAAATGTTAAATGTGACTTGAGCATTTGGATCATGTTCATGGAGCATTTGGAGTACTTAGACCTCAATGGAGCACTTGGGGTTCATTGAGCATGTGACAAAGGAAGGGATCTTCTGAGAAAGGAATGGATCATCAGACAAAGGAACAGATCAAATGCCAAAGGATCGGATCATGTACAAGAGGTTTTGGAGCACCTGGAAGAGGTTTAGAGCACTTAGAAGAGGTTTGGAGCACTTGGAGGGATATGGAGCAATAAGGCGTCCTTGTTGTGCCATTTGAAAAAGGGATGGGCCAAGAGGGATACTCTTGCGCCATGACACTCCCTCTTACACCATCTTGTTCTCGTCTTGTGCCATGATACTTCTTGTTATGCCATGTATGGCCTTGTTGCTCCATGCATGTGCCTGTTGCTCCATGGTGATGTTGTTGCCCCAAGATTGATGTTTGTGTGACATACTTGATGCTCTTGAACCACTTATATCCCATTTGCGCCATCTAGAGTTGTTTTTGCACCATGAACTAGTTGTTGTGCCATCATGGATCGTCTTGGTACATGATGCACCATATTTATTCCTTTGTTGTGACATGTTAATCCAATTATACCTAGAAGACGATGATGCTCATGAATGAACTAGAAGATTTTGCATGGCAGATTGTAATTGGTTGACACTTTTCATGGGCCTGGGGGATAATGGGCTTGGCCCATTAGGGTTTTTGGTTTGATCCCTCATGTATAAATCAGGATGAATAATAGATCATTTTGTATCTTGATTTCTAGACTGATAGGCGAATCTATATGTAATTGTACCTGTAACCTCTATTTGAGAGCTCTTAAATAAAAGAATACTCCCCTTCTGCTTGTGGATGTAGCTTGTCATGGCCGAACCATATAAATATTGTGTCTTGTGTGCTTATAGTTTTGCTTGTTATCTGTTTTTTCTTCTTAACACATGGTATCAGAGCTGCAGTTTGTTTTCCTGTGATTGAAGATGTTTACTCACAAGTTTGATTTCGAGAATTTCAATGGCTCAATTGAGTTTACTTTGTGGAAGGTCAAGATGAGGGCTCTTCTGGTTCAACAAGGATGTTCGGTGGCACTTGAAGGAGAGGAAAATTTCCCGAAGGACATGGTGGCTGATCAGAAGGTGGACATTCTGAAGAAGGCATATAGTGTAATTTTGTTGAGTTTGATAGATGAATTATTGAGGGAGTTCATGCATCAAACTAATGGGTTTTATGCATAAGAACAATCCTATGTGCTCATACAAACCCTAATGCTTGGATCTTGGTTTTTCTATTGTACATGCAATGAATCCAAGACTTACAACCCTAGATCTAACATGTATAATTCGAAATTATCATTCCGAGAACAGATCTAAGTGTTTACCTCTTTCATTTTGCTTGGAATCCTTTGACTCTTCTTGATCTTGAACTTAGACTCACAATGGTAACTCCTCTAATGGTTCACAAACACCAAAAGCAAGAAGGCTTATTAAGAGAGAGGAGGAAGAACATTAGAAGTCGGCCCTAGGGTTTCCCTTAGAAGCAAGTATCCGAAAATTGCATCCAATGGCCTCTATTTATAGTATAGGCTGCTAGGGTTTCAGTCTAAACCCTAATGGACAACTTAGCCACCAAGCAGCCGAAGGAACCTTCTGGAATAAGGCCCTTGGACGAAAATTTGATGATCCTTCATCATAATTTCGTTCCCCCTTAGTCCATTAGGTTTCCTAGTCCAAAAATCAACTATCACACATTTGACAGTTTATGCCCCTTTATTTAATTAATCTCTTTTAGTCACCAAATTAATTCCTAATTAATTTATGACTAATACTAATTAAATAAATATGATTTCTCCTTTAATATATTATTCTTATAATATATCAATAAACCATAATATCCTCTCACTTTCTTAAATAACCTTGTCAAGTTGCTTTGGTGAAGGCAACCCAAAAGGACCATGCACAATAGGGTCAAGTACATACCAAATATAGTTACGGACTTAGACACTAATCCAACACAAACAACTACTTCTGGGCTCTGGGATAAACTTTTTGACATGTACCAGAATAACACTCTGACAAACAGGTTGTATGAGAATTTCGTTGATACAATGCTTTATGGTAGGACAACAATCATTGTGAATTATGTGAAGGACTCTCCAATGTCCAAGGATCTGAAAAGAAAAGTTCCAGGTGGAGAGGAGGTGTCTAGTTCTGGTTTGTTTGTAAAGAGACAGAGGATAGAAGAGAGGAAAGGGGGAATCATAGGGAGATGATGTTCTAAATCGAAGTCTAAAGGTTCATCAAATTCCAAGTGTTATATCTGTAAGGAGAAGGGGAAATTCAAGCGAAATTGTCCGCAGTTGAAGAATGAAAAGTCCAAGAGTGAATCAAGAAGCAATAACATTGTTGTTATGGTTCAGGAAAATTTTGATGAAGGGGACGATGGTGATGTACTGATTGTATGCACATCAAGTTCTGTTGATGCTTCGGTCTTAGATTCTGGGGGATCCTATCACATGACCTATAATCGTGACTGGTTCGGCTCCTTCAAAGAGTGGGATGGCACAGTCAAGATGGGTGATGATTGGGTGAGCAATATCAATGGTAGTGGCATGGTGCATATCAAGATGCATGATGGCATGGTCAGGAAGTTAGATTTTTGGTACGTTCCAGAACTTCGAAAGAATTTAATCTCTTTTGGTACATTGGCTAAGAATGGGATGAGGTATGATGGTGAAGGTGCCTAGGTCAAAGTGACCAAAGGTTCTCTTGTTATAATGAAAGGGAAGATGAATCATTGAGGTATCAATATCCTAGAAGGCAGTATGGTTATGGGAACGGTGGCTATCTCCCAATCCTTGAATGAAGGTGATGACAAGACAGAGTTGGGGCATCTTAGGTTGGGGCACATGGGTGAGAAGGGCATGTCAGTTCTAAGTAAATAAGGACTGCTTAGTGGAGAGGATACTGGAAAGATAATTTTTTTGAAGCTTGCGTTAAGGGAAAGCATCTCAAAGGGAAGTTCGGTACGAGTCAACACACAAGCAAGGAAATCCTGGAGTATGTTCACTCAGATCTATGGGGTCCTGCTGATGGGTTTTGAGCATTCCAACACCCCTAAGTATACATGCAACCCTAGAAAACCTTGAATTTATTCTTGTCTAAAATACATGCAAAATATGATTTCCAAGGTTCATAATCCTATCTAGCATACATGGGGAACTTTTAATCTAAAAGATGGCTAGAATTACATACCTTGTAGTTGATTTGATTCCTTGAAAACCTTGAGAGCCTAGCACCCCAAGTGTGATGCCTCAAATGCTTCCCACAACACCAAATCCTTGTAAAAATTGGCCTAGCCCTCTCTTGTTCTTAGTGTCGCCGATTTTGGTGAATATCATATTCCTTATATAGTGTGTCACATCTAGGGTTGCAACATGTAAACCCTAATGTGACATGACTCTTCATTTCCATGACCCATGGGTTTGTAACTCCCATGGATCATCCATGGAGCATCCTATGCGTTTAACCCAACTTGATAATACGTGGAGCCTTTTAGCCCACTATACAAGTTATGGATGACTTACATAATCAACCCATATATTTAATTAGTCATCTTTTGATCACTTAATTAATTCCAAATTAATTCTTGATCAATACTAATTAAATAATACTATTAATATATTAGAACTTATAATATATTAATAAACCACAAGTGTTATTTCTCACATTTAGTCTATCCAAATGCATGATACCATGCAACCCAAATGGACCATGCCGAGTCGGGTCAAGTACATACCAAATATAGTTATGGACTTAGACACCTTATCCAATAGTCTCCCACTTCGATAAGTCTAATAACTATATTTGTAGTATGACTTTAGGAACCGATCAACAATCATAGCTCTTTCAAGGTTTCTCGGAACTGAGAAGATGATGATGCGCCATTTAAGAGATGTGATCATATAATCCTCTGTTCTAGATATCAGCCGGACAAATACATGGAACAATGTCTTAGTTATTGTCCAGTAGTTTGTTTCCCGATTTTTGATTTGTTTGACATTGAACTAAATTGAACACATCAAGTTGGTTTTGACCGGGCCCGGTACATAGGTCAAAACAAAATCATCGAGGGGCCCAGATATCGCTTCTAATCCAAGAAGGAATAGATAAACTTCGACTCATATGCTTATTCTACTACATGTTGAATCACACACAAAAGTACGTTTTATAACATCGAGTTACCAATGCGGTTTCGTACGATCAATGCATAACCAACACATAGGCAACAAGTCATATCTCTAGGTTTGAAGACTTATATGATATTACCGTCACACGATCACTCGAGGTAAATTCCATGAAGTGATACCAATGATCATGGGTTGATTCCAAAGCTCAGAACTTATGAGCACTCATGAGTGTTGTAGCCCTGTCCAACAACTTAGACCTCTGCAACAAACCCATGACAGTCTTGATTCATACCTACTTCCAACATATGACCAACTGTGGAGAATTCGAATAATATGATATACCAAACATAATTATTCTGTAAGTCAAAACATGCAAAAGAAATATATTAAATGATTGACAAAAGATAGAAACACTTTACTCATAAATAAACACAACTTTTATTCATCATCACATGTCAATTACACTTTACAAATTTCAAAATTATCTAACTACTAAAACTAATATCATCCTTCAACCCTATGCTCCGAGCATGCTGGAGATGCTTATCCCGACTCAGTCCCTTCGTGAGGGGATCTGCTAGGTTCTCATCTGATGATACCCTCTTTGCCATGAGGAGTCCTTCTTCTATTCGATGTCTAATGAAATGGTATTTTATGTCGATGTGTCTGGATCTCCCGTGATCCCTTGGTTCCTTGGCTAAGGCAACTGCACTTTCATTATCACAGAAAATTTCTGTTGGCTCCTTTTGTTGGGTTTTGAGCATTCTAACACTTCCTAAGTGTACATGCAACCCTAAATACCTTGGATCTATGTTTTCTCTATTATACATGCAAATAAGAACTTCCAAGGTATTATCCTAATCTAGCATATAAAACAATGGATATAGTAGGATAGAATACATACCTTTTTGGTGTAGTAAGTCTTCATGAAGCTTGAGTGCTTAGTGCCCCAAGTGTGACACCTCAAATGGAATCACAATCATCAAAACACTTGGAATGACTTGAGAGAATTCTACACTCTTCAAAATCGGCTAGCCCTCTCTAGAATCATACTAGTGGCCGATTTTGGTCAAGAATAAGATGCTTATATAGTTAGGGTTACACCATGTAAACCCTAATTGACATGGCCTTTCATTTCCATGATCCATGGGTACAAATACACCATGGAGCATCCATGGACCATCCTATGGGTTTTAGCCCAACTTGATTATCCATGGAGCATTAGCCCACTATACAAGTATGGATGATTTACACAATCAACCCATATATTTAATTAGTCTTCTTTTGATCACTTAATTAATCCTAGATTAATTCTTGATCAATACTAATTAAATAATCTTATTATTCTTATTATTAATATACTAGAACTTATAATATATTAATAACCATAAGTGTCTTATTTCTCTCATTCAAGTGCATGATGGTATGCAACCCAAATGGACCATGCCGGGTCGGGTCAAGTCTTACCAAATATAGTTATGGACTTAGACATTAATCCAACAGTCTCCCACTTGGATAAGTCTAAAACTATTATTGCGTATGTCTTCAGGAACCAACCGGCAATCGTAGCTCTCAAAAGCTTCTGTCGAACTCTGACCTTGTCGATGAACTCTGACCTTTGTCAGTGACTTGTCCATTAGATAAGGGATCATATATTCCTCCATTCTAGATATCATATGGACTGAGACATGGATTATAATCATTCTCTCTGTCCATCTGTTGTTTCCCGATTTCCGATTTATGACGACTGACTAATTGAACAAATCAAATCAGTCCTGGCCCGGCCGAGCACTTCCATTTGTCATCATCAAATCATCGAGGGGCCCACAGATATCGCTTTTATCCCGAAGGTAAAAGGAACGGATAAACTTCGACTCATATGGCTTGTTCTACTACTTGTTGAATCATACACAAAGGCACGTTTTATAGCACAGAGTTACCAAATGCGGTTTCGTGCAATCAATGTACTATCAACTCATAGTAACAACTCATATCTCTAGGTTTGAAGAATATAAGATATTATCGTCTCATGATCACTCGTGATAGAATCCATGAAGTGATTCCAATGAGCGCGGGTTGAATCCAATACTCAGAACTTATGAGCACTCATGAGTGTTGTAGCCTTGTCCAACACCTTAGACCTCTACAAGCCAACCCATGACAGTCTTAATTCATATCTACTTCCAACATATGACCGACTGTGGATGGTTTGAATAACTTAGTCATTCCAGAAGAATAACCCAGTTTATTCGGGAAGTCAAAACATGCAAAGTGAAACACAATAATAATTGAATCCAATATGGTCTCAGAACTTATGAATATAAATAAAACACCTTTTATTTATCACCATATGATTACACATTATTCATTGTATACTGTTTCAGCTATCAACTTTATTCTTGAATTTAAAACAATAGTTGTCCCATGCTCCAAGCATGTACACTATGTTTTCTTAAACACTAGTCATGCCACACACCAAGTATGCATACTATGTTTGTCTATGATCCTTACTATGTGAACTAGATCAATTGAACATAACTTCAATGATTCTCTTTTCACACTCCCAAATCCTTACCGCAAATGCAAGAATTCCAAATTCATGCCATTTACAGAAATCTGTTAGATTCTAAACTTATATGCATTGATCCTCTTGTAACGATTATGCACAAAGTCAGAAAGACTTGACAACAATCATTACAGAGTATTCCAAAGGAGATCCACTCCTTGGAAATATCCTTCTTGCATTAAGTTTCCTTAATCTTTCACAGATTGAAAATTCTAACTTTGAAACATTTCCAGATTCCATTTTGACTATCACTTCTGAACAAGAGTTGCCTCCTTACAGATTATGTCAATATGGTCCTTCCAGAATTATCACTATACTTCCAATTGTCCTTGAGTAACCAATCTTTGGTAAACCTTAGATTGTCCTCGACAATTGTTTAATCCTTTTAGTCATATCCAGTTCTAAACCTTTTCCCTTCTTAATGCCCCAGGCATTTGGAAAATTTTAGAACGGATGATTATAGCACATGTAATCGATCCTATATCCGAAGCATATGGGACACGATTCATGATGTCTTACATAAAGACTAAACCAGTCTTTTGCTATAATATTTCCATTTCAATTTGCCAAGTTCTCATAATTCAGATTATGAAAAGGGATGCCGTAATCATAATCGAATTTTAGAACGCAAATAATGGACCCATATGCAGAATTTCCTTATGTTGAGCCATTCCAACATGAAATTCATATATATGCTTGACTAAATGATTAAAACCTCACGATCTAAGCTTATAGATTTGAGATGAAGCATAATTTCCTCTCCCTTAATTATAGCAAAACAACTTTTCCCAATTGAGACCTTTTGTTTTCTATAATTAACATTGCTAACTTGCAATACTTATCATAATTATCATGCTCCCACTAACATGATGATTATTAGCATAACACTTATGCTCCCACTAGCTTTCACATGTACTCAGAAACCAGCTGGACTTCTAGAAATCAATACTTTATTGACTTTCTTACCAAAGTTCAGATTTCTGATACTAGATTGTTTTGATAAGACTTTATCAAAATCATACACCTTCCTTTAGATAGCACACTTGTGTATCTAAACAATTATGAAGAGGGATGCCGTAATCATAATGTTTATACCTTTTTGCCACTTCTCACAAGTCCATGTTAGTGTGCCGGTTAACCACACGCGCTCCACTAACGACTTTGAGAATGCAAATATCACAATTGCTATCTAGCTAAAATCTACTTAGTGAAAGTGTTTCCTCACCATCATTTTCATGAATCGGAGAGAAACCTTATGACACTTAGATTTACTGGTGTATGTGTTCTTATCCATGTGAATGGTCAAAATCATAGTCACAAGTCAAGGATAATGACAAAACCAAAACCATATGGATTGAACTCAATCTTAACTTATTGCCACCTGGCAGCTCAAGGGCCTGCCATTGCTTCCAAGTTGTTATGCAACACATTGAGAACTCTAAGAACTCATATGCAAAGTCAACTTTAACTGGAATGGGCACAGAATAAGTCAACACGATAGGTTATAAACCTCAAGTCGTGTGCTAGTGAAGAACTTCAGGTTCTATTCTTGATTAGTTCTTGAGACTTTCAAGACCTTTAAGACTCCCACTGTCCTCTTGACCTATAAGACTCCCTTGTCAAACATCCAAGAGACAGTGTGGATTCTAATCAAGACAAACACTTCACACAATTGGCCTAAGTTGGTCTTTGTTTTATCCAAAACATCACAACTTACCAATTTCAAATGTACAAGAGTAGAAAACTTTTACTCTTACATTTCACAAGTGTTTTAAACCTTCTTTAAGACATGTCACTCAAGTTACAATCTTGGAGTATGACTCTAAGACTTGTATCGGAACGAAGTATGACTTATCTTCTTGATTTAACCATTTCAACAATTCAAGATCCCTCTTCTTAGTCATAAGAATGCACTAAGATTTCCTTAGAGAACTAATTGTGCTATGGTTTCTTAATCATTAAGATGATCACAAAAGCTGATACTAAAGTACTCTCCCATCTTTTCAGATTTGAGAAACTTTTATCCTTCTGCCTAAATTGATTCTTCTTATTCGCTCTGCCTTACATTGGAACCTTTTCCAATGTCTCAGAGTTACACTTAAGCTTGTAAGTATAATCATATTTACTGAACTTAAGTAAATCATGACGAATAGTCTTATCAAACTTTTTGTGGTGGACTTGACCAGTGCACAAGAATGTGTACTCGATCCCTTAGTCCTTTACTTGATTCACACATCCATGTGAACAAGTAATTAGTCTTAATTTTCCAAAACTTGAAAGTTCTCATTCATCATGCTATACAACTTGCATGATTCCAAGTTCCGGTCCAATTGAAACTTGGGTGATGAGAATCTTTCCTTATTTGGTAAATCTAGACATTACCACAAATGAAAGAATCAATTTCATATTTCCACTCTTGCTCTTAATGGAATCATATAAGCAACAATTTTTCCTCAAAAGCCATTGTAAGGATATTTTAAAATAAATAAAATCAAAAATTTTTCTTTTATTTTAAAACTTTGCGGAAAAACTTATCCTTACAATCCATATGAAAACTTGTTGTTATCTATTCCTAAGCAATATCTCATAACTCCTAAGAAGTTGCTCAAGAATCCGAACTTCAAACTATGCGATAGAAATCCATCTACGCCATCAGATTCAGCATATTCTTTCTTTAAGTTTCTTCACTTTTCTTTGATTCTTAAAACATCACCATGTGACCCAGTCACATCATGTATCAGGAATCTCAGAATAGAAACTTAACAGAGTTAGATAGTGGTCTTTACCTGAAGTAGAGTCAAACTTATTGACTTTAACATCCTTAGGTAAATTTGGCAACTTCGCAACCAATGCCCCCTCCCTTGGCAATATAAACATATGGACCCTTTGATAATGGTACACGAGACTATCACAGACTTAGCTTTTCTCTTTACCATTTGGTCAACCGAATTGACTATGGCCGATCCCTTTCCATTGGGAAGAGAATGCTTTACTGGATATCCAATGTCATCATTGTCAATGTCCATAAAGTTTTAGGAAGTTGATCTTAGCAAATAGATAAGATCATTAAGGGTCTTGTCATAGTCTTTTTCATAGGTGTTCCAAAAGAACTCACTATGTGACTTAGAAAGTAGTTGAACCACCAACTTTCTCAAGACTTTGACACCCAACTCTCCCGGCTTGTCAATATGTGACTACATCTCCAAGATGTGACCACACCTAGACCTTGCCTTGCCAATAGGGCCTGAGTGACCTTAAACTTTTCAAGAACTTGTGGGTTGGGGAGAATAATTGGAGGAGGTGAAAGAAGTATGATTTCCAAAGGACATCATCTTCATTTAGGAAACCTTGTTTCACTAGATTTGGGAAGATCATAGGTGTCTATTACAGACATCTTTTGGGAGATATTCAAGATAGTTGATCTTAAGTCCTTAATATGACACCCAATATGAAATATTAAGGCTAGGACCCAACAAACTATTTTATAACTTAGAAGAGGTATGCCGTAATCCAAGCTATAAAATATTTGAAGGTAGGTGAATGACGATTCACCAATTTCCACCAAGATAAACGAAATGAATTATTAGGTTTTAATTGGTTTTGAAACTCCTAGATCTTTGAGATTCATTGAACTGTTCAATGGCATGTTTCAATCTCGAGTGTGCCCTTCAGGTTTTGTGACTGGGATGCCGAGGATCACAAAACAAGGTGTGAAGTAACCATGCAAATCACTTGGTACCCTTAATAAATTACCCCTCAATCGATGTGCCGGTTAACCACACACGCTCCATCGATACTATGATAAATATTAAGTCACCCTTTACCTACCTTGTTAAGTCCAAGTTAGTGTGCCGGTTAACCACACACGCTCCACTAACGACTTAGACAAAGTGTAAAGTGTAATTTCATGGATTAGCACCTTATTCACATTTTTCCTAAGTAACTAAGATTGGGTATTATTAAGAGTTTAGTTACTTAGTATTTTCATTAATACTTTTAATGAAGGGAGAATTCTAGTCCTGTCAAACCCGTTCGGCTAACGACCCTCCACCAGTCAAGCAAGCGGTGGGTGAGAGTGGACACCCATTAAGTTGCCATTTTATAGGCAACAACCTTATACCCACCTTATAGACCGGCTTCGTGAATGAGGCGTACTAGCGGTAAGACTGACTTTACTCTTATACATATATATATATTATTAACTTATAATATTATAAAGTATAAGGGTTGAATTTTAACTTTTAAAATTCTAAGGGCTAACTTGGAATTAAAGTATTCATACTTGAAAACTTTTCAAATTCCAAAACTTGAGGGCAAGTTTTGAAACTATTCAAAACTAATTAATTCCATAACTTATGTGTTTAAAGTAGTTTTAATCCAAAAACTCTTCAAGTTCCATAACTTGAGGACAAGTTATGGAAGACTTTAAACTATTAAAAGAACTAACTTTTTCTTTATTTTATAACTTATGGATTTAATTATGGTTACATATTTTCCTTTTAATGAAGTGACTCTTGTACTTCCATAACTTGAGGACAAGTTATGGAGTCATAAAAAAAACATTCAATGACACAAGACTCTTCATTTTGTAACCATTGCCAACTCTTATGAATTTTATGAGTCTTTAATGTGACTCTTCATGTAACTTGAGGACAAGTTACACAAACACATTTTATACTCAACTCTTAGATTAAAATGGATTGAAAACAACTATTTCACTCAACATTTCTATTAATCTAAGCAACTCATAAGAACAAGATAATTCAAATCAAACTTTTTCATGTAATTAGTCTAAACCTTAAACTAATACAAAACATGAATCTATTGACAATTATCTTTGAAAATGGATTAGCATGAACATTACCACATCAAAAACAAGTTTATAAGTTCAAAAACAACTTAGGGTAATGTTCCTAGTCCATTTCTAGCCAAAAAACTCGAAAATATGCTGTCTGGGGGTCCAACTCGTCGAGTGCATGAACAAACTCGGCGAGTTGGATCGAATTCATCACTTTTTAGGCATGGACTCGTCGAGTCTCCTGATGGACTCGTCGAGTCTGATGGCCAGACAGCACCAGATTCGTTTTTTCAGCTTCTATTGCAGGTATAACAAGAAAACAAGCCTAGGCTCTGATACCACTGTTGGGTTTTGAGCATTCTAACACTTCCTAAGTGTACATGCAACCCTAAATACCTTGGATCTATGTTTTCTCTATTATACATGCAAATAAGAACTTCCAAGGTATTATCCTAATCTAGCATATAAAACAATGGATATAGTAGGATAGAATACATACCTTTTTGGTGTAGTAAGTCTTCATGAAGCTTGAGTGCTTAGTGCCCCAAGTGTGACACCTCAAATGGAATCACAATCATCAAAACACTTGGAATGACTTGAGAGAATTCTACACTCTTCAAAATCGGCTAGCCCTCTCTAGAATCATACTAGTGGCCGATTTTGGTCAAGAATAAGATGCTTATATAGTTAGGGTTACACCATGTAAACCCTAATTGACATGGCCTTTCATTTCCATGATCCATGGGTACAAATACACCATGGAGCATCCATGGACCATCCTATGGGTTTTAGCCCAACTTGATTATCCATGGAGCATTAGCCCACTATACAAGTATGGATGATTTACACAATCAACCCATATATTTAATTAGTCTTCTTTTGATCACTTAATTAATCCTAGATTAATTCTTGATCAATACTAATTAAATAATCTTATTATTCTTATTATTAATATACTAGAACTTATAATATATTAATAACCATAAGTGTCTTATTTCTCTCATTCAAGTGCATGATGGTATGCAACCCAAATGGACCATGCCGGGTCGGGTCAAGTCTTACCAAATATAGTTATGGACTTAGACATTAATCCAACACCTTTATAGCTGGTACAACTCCAAGGTCTCCAATGAAGTTCTTCAGCCATATCGCCTCCTTTCCTGGCTCGCTTGCTGCTATATACTCTGATTCGCAAGTTGAATCAGCCTCTGTCTCTTGCTTGGAACACTTCTAAGTAATTGCTCCTCCGTTTAAGGTAAAGACCCAGCCTGACAAGGAGCATAAATTATCACTATCAGTCTGAAAGCTAGCATCACTATACCCTACAACTCTCAAGTCATCACTCCCACCGAGGGTAAGGACCCAGTCCTTAGAACTCCGCATGCACTTGAGGATATTCTTTACCGCATTCCAGTGAGCCTTGCCAGGGTTCCCCTGATATCTGTTGACCATGCTTAAGGCAAAGATCACATTGGGACAAGTACAAGCCATAGCATACATGAACGAGCCTACTACAGAAGCATAAGGTACTCGACTCATTTCTGCTATCTCATCCTCAGTAATCGGGCCCTGAGTTTTACTCAGTCTGGCGTTACACTGGATGGGTAACTCTCATTTCTTGGAGTCCTGCATGATGAACCTCTTCAACACCTTATCCAAGTAGGTACTCTGACTAAGTCTAATTAGTCATTTACTCCGGTCTCTCAGAATCCTTATCCCCAGAATATAGGCAGCTTCTCCTAGGTATTTAATAGAGAAACACTTCCCAATCCAGGACTTCACTTCCTGCAAGGTTGGGATGTCATTTCCTATGAGTAGTATGTCATCCACATATAGTACCAAAAAACTGACTATACTCCCACTAGCCTTGACATAGACACAAGATTCATCTTCACTCCTTGAAAAGCCAAATTCTTTGACTTTCTCATTGAAGCAAAGATTCCATCTGCGAGGTGCCTGTTTCAATACTTAAATGGATTTCTTGAGCTTACACACTCTATTAGGGTATTCTGTACTGACAACCCCCTCTGGCTGAGACATGTAAACATCTTCAGCTAAACTTCCATTAAGGAAGGCTGTTTTGACATTTATTTGCCATATTTCATAATTATGAAATGCAGCGATGGCTAACATAACCCTTGTCTTATAGCTTTCTTTTCTTTTCTTAAATGACCCAACAAGCTCCCCCTAAAAAGTAGCTGGCTTTTCTTGTTAATCATCATTGGGAACTTGGCTTCAACATTAATCTTCAAATTCTTCACAACTTCAAGATGAACTTGATGAATCTTCAATGAATGACTTCATATTGAGCGGTTGGGGTTTTTTTTTCAGAATTTGGCTTTGAACGCATGTCGGGTGAGGAGGCTTGACGTACTGATTCTTGAAAGATAGCGCTTTTAGCTTGAGAATCTTCAGAGAGAACATCAGAGAGAACAAATCTTCTGGATCACTTCAGCAGGTTCAAGATAGCAGCAGACTGATTGAGGAGGCTTTAATGCAATCTGTCACATAATCTTCAAGTCATCTTGACCTTTCTTCTGGAGTTGAAGGATTGAATGTAGAAAAGATAATCTTCATTTCTTGCTCCTTCGAATGCGAATTCTTCGATGCTCACGGATGAAGCCTTGGCTCAGAAATTTTCGACACAAAAATTGTGAGTCTCATCTACACTTGAATTCACTTTTCAAGACAAAACAAAACTAAAAGAAAATTTTAGCACACAATATTTTTTTTGATGAATCTTGTATGTATTGATATGAATGAAGATCCGGATACAAGTTTCACACACACTAACACACACTCTTTTTTCTCTGTCTCTAGAACACCTTCAAATGCACACACTTAAGCTCCTTTAGTGTTCATCAATCTATTCCTCCCACCCCTCACCCCTGTATATGTACATGAGAAACATGGGACATAAATGGGTTTACGCCGGGGCCGTAAACACCCACCTGGCTGTAAATCTGACCGTAAACTCATAAAATATTACAGAAAAACACAATTGCCCAGAAAAGCAAAGTATAAACCATATTTTTGACCCAACAATCTCCCCCTTGGTTTATAGGTTTCTTTTCTTTTCTTAAATGACCCAACAAGCTCCCCCTAAAAAGTAGTTGGCTTTTCTTGTTAATCTTCATTGGGAACTTGGCTTCAGCATTAATCTTCAAATTCTTCACAACTTCAAGATGAACTTGATGAATCTTCAATGAATGACTTCATATTGAGCGGTTGGGTTTTTTTTTTCAGAATTTGGCTTTGAACGCATGTCGGGTGAGGAGGCTTGACGTACTGATTCTTGAAAGATAGCGCTTTTAGCTTGAGAATCTTTAGAGAGAACATCAGAGAGAACAAATCTTTTGGATCACTTCAGCAGGTCCAAGATAGCAGCAGACTGATTGAGGAGGCTTCAATGCAATCTATCACATAATCTTCAAGTCAGCTTGACCTTTCTTCTGGGGTTGAAGGATTGAATGTCGAAAGAATAATCTTCATTTCTTTCTCCTTCGAATGCGAATTCTTTGATGCTCACGGATGAAGCCTTGGCTCAGAAATTTTCGACACAAATTCCGTGAGTCTCATCTACACTTGAATTCAGTTTTCAAGACAAAACAAAACTAAAAGAAAATTTTAGCACACAATATTTTTATTTTTATTTTTATTTTTTTATTTTTTTTTAAATTTTTTTTAATTTTTTGATTTTTGTTTGGTTTTTAAAATTGTTAATTCTCCCCTAATATTTAAATTAGAAGAAAACTATGAACAAATTTAACAAAAATAAAATGATATCTAACTTTAAGAATGATTTGGGATCAAAGTTTTAGACAGCCTTTATCCGCTTGTCGGTACCTTTTATCTTCATGTCTTTGTCTGGTCGATCGCAGGTATTGTTGTCCACATAAACACGAAAAATTGTGACAAAATTAGGACATACTATTAGTTATAAGACAAAGTGATCCTAAGTTCCTAGAAACTATTTCTTAAGGACCATTCAGCTGACGACGACCAGGGATATTGTTGTCCACCTAAATTGAGCAGCGAGATCTATAGGCAATCTGTAAGTGTTCAATTTTTAATTGTACTAGAACATGGTTCCGGCTTCCTGATATGCTCCATTAATCAAAGACTTCTAGAATACTCCTTACATCGGGTGAGCAGACAATTACTAAGAAAGAAGATAGATTTAGAATGCATATGCTATACACCCAGGTCGGATCTCTTCCAATCACACAGAGGGTGAAACATATGACTAACTGAAGTTTTAGAGGGATTGAGACGTAGAATGGTGCATATACTGTGTACCAGGTCGGATTGTGAGTCACACAAAGGAGACATCATATGGCTAACAGATAGAAAGAATTGCATAGATAGAAGATGCAGTAAATAGAGTTGCATATGGTACAGTCCAGGTCGGATTTTGAGTCACGCAGAGGAGGTAACATATGACTAACAGATAGAAAGAAAGAATATAGCCTTCTACATACCTAATTTATCGGAATTCACCAATCGCCCCATCAATACCGAAATTAAGGACAGAATTCGCACATCGAGGAAAAGTTAATCCACGGTTCCAAGTACAGGTTCTTTAATGTGACCAGTAGACTTTTCAAATTTAAAAAGTCAAACTCAAAAGTCAAACTCAAAAGTCAAACTTAAAAAGTCAAACTTAAAAGTCAAACCAAAAATCTAAATTTCAAAATTTAAAAGCTAAATGAAAAAGTCAAAATTTAAAGTCAAAGTAAAGATTTTTAGCAAAAAGTCAAAAATAAAAGTATAAAATTAAAAACTAAAATTTTTGGGTTGAAAAAGGATTTTAAAAAATAAAATTTTGAATTTTTTGGGCTGATTTTGTCAAATTGCGAAACTTGGAATCGATGGGGAGAGGTTAAGTTTAAAAATTCGAAGTTAAGTCACAAGGGATTGGTTGGCTGAGTTGGTTAAGCGCGCTGAATTGTGAACTAGAGGTCCCAACTTCGAACCCCGGCACCCTCAAATCCGTTTCCCACTTATTTTTAGTGTATGCGAGGCGAAGATGCTGATGCGAGGACGAGGTTGATGACGCAATGCAAGGACGTGCGAGGCTGCTGAACGAGAAAGCGTCCTGCTGGACCATACACGTGCGGGCCGTAAACTGACGGGCCGCAAACTCCGGACCGTAAACTCGGACCGCAAACTTCGGACCGTAAACCCTTCAAAGACCGTAAACACGGCTTCAAGTCGTGAAAAAAACGATGTTTTTCACCATTTTTGCTCCAAAACTCGATCAAAAACTCGTTTTTATGAAAAAAAACGCGAAGAACAAACCCCCCTAATTTTCAGAGATCTATCCAAAAACGCGGGAATCTTTCCAAAATAAGAGCAAATCGGCTCCAGATCTGACAAAGATGAGCGATACAATCCAAGCTCTAATACCAATTGTAAGTCCCCAAAAATGCTTGTGTATCAATCAAATCCGTTTGATGGTGCAGAATCCCAATCAAACGGATGATGCCAGATCACAATAAGAAGAGAAGGAGAAGAAGATGATGATGAATCTTGTATGTATTGATATGAATGAATATCCGGATACAAGAATCACACACACTAACACACACTCTCTTTTCTCTCTCTCTCTAGAACACCTTCAAATGCACACACTTAATCTCCTCTAGTGTTCATCAATCTATTCCTCACACCCCTTACCCCTATATATGTACATGAGAAACATGGGTCGTAAATGGGTTTACGCCCGGTCCGTAAACAGGGTTTACGGCCGTACACACCCACCTGGCCGTAAACCTAACCGTGAACTCATAAAATATTACAGAAAAACACAATTGCCCAGAAAAGCAAAGTATAAACCATATTTTTGACCCAACAAAGGTCTCATCATAATCAACTCCTGGAGTTTGAGAAAAGTCCATTGCAACCAGTCGCACCGTATATGTGTGTACATTACCATCCATGTCAGTCCTCTTGTTGAAGATCCACTTGCACCCAACTGTCTTACGACCTAGTACATTGTCAACCAAGTTCCTAACTTGATTGTCATACATGGACTATATCTCGCTGTCCATTACCTCTTTCCATTTGGCAGACTCAGGGCCTGCCATGGCTTCCGCGTAACTGTTAGGTTCATCTAGACTTACCAATGTCTCATCACTGATAAGTGTCTCACCTTCCACAGTAATATGGAAACCATAATAATGCTCAAGTGCATTCCTAACCCTTTTGGAATGCCTCAGAGGTACAGACTTGTCAATTGGCTCAACAGGAGTTTCCTCCTCAGGTTGAGTGCTGGGGTTTGAAGTTCCTTCACCACTTGACTCTTGAATTTCTTCAAGGTTAATTTGCCTCCCACTGTTTCCTTGGCTTATGAACTCTCTCTCTCTCTCTCTCTCTCTCTCGAAAGACACCCCTCCTTGCTACAAAGATCACATTGCCACTAGGTCTGCAGAAGAGGTAACCAAAGGATTTCTGTGGGTAGCCGATGAAAATACACCTCTCACTTCAAGGTTCGAGCTTATCATTAGTCTCGCGTCTCACGAAAGCCTCGCAACCCCAAATCTTGATGTGGTCTAGTTTGGGAACTTTACCAGTCCACATCTCATGAGGATTTTTGGCAACTTTCTTTGTAGGGACCAAATTAAGGATATAGGCGGGAGTCTCTAAGGCATACCCCCAAAATGAGATTGTTAGCAAAGCTCGACTCATCATGGAACGAACCATATCCAAAAAGGTTCGATTGCGACTCTCAGCCACACCATTAAGCTGTGGTGTACTGGGAGGTGTCAGTTGTGAGATAATCCCACATTCCTTAAGATATTTGATGAACTCTCTACTAAGATACTCACCACCACAATCGGATAGAAGCATCTTAATGTTCCTGCCCAATTGATTCTCGACTTCCTATTTAAACTCTTTAAAGCTTTCAAAAGTCTCTGACTTATGCTTGATTAAATAGACATATTCATATCTACTATAATCATCAATAAAAGTCAAATAATAACGATTAGCATCCCTTGTGGTAGATTTGAAGGGTCCACACACATCTGTGTGCACTAGATCCAACAAACCTTCACTCCTAGCACAAGAACCAGTGAAGGGTAACTTTGTCATTTTTCCAAGTGAGCATGATTCACAACTATCATCTGACTTTATGTCAAATGACTCCAAGACTCCATCCTTTTGGAGTTGGCATATGCGTTTCTTCCTCACATGTCCAAGACGACAATGCCATAATGATGCTTTATCCAAGTTATTATTATCAGAAGAATCAATACACAACATTTATTTCCTAGATTATCTACAATAGATACAGCTTCATACACACCATCACAAGGTAATGCTTTAAAATAAAGAACATTATTAAAGAAAGCATTTATTCCACCAATTTCGTTATCAAAAGAAAAGGTAAACCCTTGTTTGTACAAATTATGAAAGGAAATAATATTTCTTGCCATTTCTGGCGAATAACAACATTTATTCAAATCTAAAGTAAACCCACTACTTAGCAACAAAGAATAAACTCCAATCTTGGTGATAGGTGAAGCTTTCCTATTCTCCATGATCAAGTTTATCTTTCCATGCTCCATATTCTCACTTCTTCTTAGTCCCTGCAAATCAGAACAGATATGAATACCACAACCGGTATCAAGGAACATATATCAAGTTTATATTTCCATGCTCCAAGAGTTAGAATAAGGTGTGTTATTAGATAGAATAGTGTAAATACCTACATGGTTGGGCTTAACTTTCCATCCTTCACACCTTACTGGTACTTTGGGCAGTTCTGCTTCCAATGCAACTTTTCATGGCAATAGAAGCATTCAGCCTCTTTTGGGTCAGAAGAAGGAGGGACAAAATCTTTCTTGGTTCCACTTGAAGAAGAGCCATCAAGGGTCCTAGCCTTGGTACCCTTCGAAGAGCTCTTCCACTTCTTCCCTCTACCTTTCCCGATTGTCAAGACATGGGTGGAATTTGGAGTTGGAGTAGGAGTGTTAACAAACAACTTACCTTTAAGACCTGTTTCTCCGGTCTTTAGAATTCCTTGAAGTTTGTTGAGCGTGACTTCTTCTTTATTCATGTGGTATGTCATGCGGAATTGATCATAACACGAGGGTAAGGAGTGCAAAATGATACCTATTGCAAGCTCCACGTGGAAGTTCACATTGAGCTTCAGCAAACGATCCAATCCATAAAGTTGACAAGCACTCTAATGGTATCTTTTCATCATATATTGGTGCATCTCAAAAGGGTAGTAGTCATCATAGGACTTCTGGAGTCCAGCTGTCATCGTGGCCATCATGATGCATGCCACTTTGGTGGCATCTCTTTCATGAGTCCGAAAGTCAACGATCTCCTGGGGAGTAGCAGTGGAATCATCGATCTCCTTTAGCTCCTTATCGAGGATATATTCCTTGTCCTCGTAACAAGTCACCAACCTAATGTTCCTGATCCAATCCATAAAGTTGGAACCATGGAAGATGACCCTCCCACATAGGTTCATTAGGGAAAAGTTGCCAGTAGGGTTTGAGCCAGAAGCAGTGTTGTTGGAAGACATCTGAAAAGAAGAGAACAAGATTGTCCTTAATAAAACACCCAAATGTAATATTAAGGCTAGGATCCAATCACAATATATCATAACTTAGAAGAGGTATGTTGTAATCTAAGCTATAACATATTTGAAAGGTAGGTAATGACGATTCACCAATTTCCACCAAAAACCGAAATATAAATTATTAGGTTTTAATTGGCTCTTAGAAATTCCTAGATTCTTTTGAGATTCAATGAGCTTTTTAGAGGCATGTTTCAATCTCTAGTGTGCCCTCCAAGTTTTGTGACTGGGATACCGAGGATCAAAAAACGAGGTGTGAAGTAACCATGCAAATCACTTGTTACCCTTAAAGTTTATCAATCAATCGATGTGCCAGTTAACCACACGCGCTCCACCGATCTATAATAAACTTTAAGTCACCTTTACCTACCTTTTTAAGTCCAGGTTAGTGTGCCGGTTAACCACACATGCTCCACTAACGAATTAAATAAAGTGTAAATTGTAATTTCATGGATTAGCACCTTATTCACATTTTCCTAAAGTAACTAAGACTGGGAATTTAATAAAACATTTAGTTACTTTATAATATTCATCATACTTTTAATGAGAATTTATAAGTCCTTGTCCTACCTGCTCGGCTAACGACCCTCCACCGATCAAGGAAGCGGTGGGTGAGAGTGGACACCCATTAAGCTGCCATTTTTTAGGCAGCAACCTTATACCCCCCCCCCCTTATAGACCGGCTTCGTGAATGAGTCCTACTAATGGTAAGACGAGTTGCTCTTATATATATATATATATATATATATATATATATATATATATATATATATATATATATATATTATTAACTTATAAGATTATAAAGTATAAGGGTTGATTTTTAACTTTTAAAAATATAGGGGTTGGAACTAAAGTTTATTAAGTGACTTTACATGTTCCAAAACTTGAGGGCAAGTTTTGTAACTTTACAAAACCTTTCAAATTCATAAGTTATGAGTTATTAAAATGAAGACTCTTCATTTTATAAATTATGTATTCTTTTAGTGGTTTTTAACACAAAGAGACTTTTGGTTATCCATGACTTGAGGACAAGTTATGGACTCCATTAAAACACGTAAAGATCATGAATTGGTCATTTAAACAAGTAATTCCTATGATCTATCAAAAACTCATAAGAACATAAATATTCATATCAAAGTTTCAAGAACATATGAACACATAAAATCATGAAAAATTGATATTAGCCATTGTAAATGGATTAAAACAACCATTACACCATCTAAAACAAGTTTTACAACACCAAAACAATTTAGGGTAATGTTTCTAGTCCATTTCCAGCAGCAAAAATCGAAATTCTACACCCTACCTCACCAAGTCATCGAGTACATGAACTGACTCGCCGAGTTGGATGCATTTTCACTTGGACTCGTCGAGTCCTCCCCATGGACTCGTCGAGTCCCCTGTGCAGACAGCTCAAAAATCAATTTTTTCACTATTTTGCATCAAGTATTAACAAACAAGCCTACGCTATGATACAACTGATGGGTTTTGAGCATTCTAACACCCCTAAGCGTACATGCAACCGTAGAAAACCTTGGATCTATGTTTGTCTAAAATACATGCAAAATATGATTTCCAAGGTTCATAATCCTACCTAGCATACATGGGGAACTTTTAATCTAAAAGATGGCTAGAATTACATACCTTGTAATTGATTTGATTCCTTGAAAACCTTGAGAGCCTAGCACCCCAAGTGTGATGATATGCCTCCATAGCTGCTCCGACACAGAGCGGGATCAGTTGGTCTTTGGAACCCAGTCCATTTTGAAACCGGGATGACCTTTTTCGTCCTTGCACGGTACTCTCTCCCATGACATATACTGTTTATCACAAACAGAAGATGAAGAAATATTAGAATCGTTAGAAGATTTGGGAGAGTGAGCCTTTGGAACCAATTTGTAGTTGGGTTTAACCCATTTCTTTTTTGATCCGATGGGTGGCTTAGTACTTTTTTTTGATCTTGATGTCGACCTATGAGATGAATTTGACCTAACCGGTCTTTGTTTCATTGGAGCATCTCTTGGATTGGGCTTCTTGGCCGACATATCCTTCTTGACTTTGGGATTTTGATTCTTGTCATTTGGAGTTTGATTCATGCCCTTCTGCGCATTCCATTCATCATTGTCTGAACGTAACCTTGAGGGGTTTCTTTTGGAGTATCTCCCTCTTGGCGCGTTCTACCATCCTTGTGCATAGTAGGGAACGTATGCACGATTAGGACAATTTTTGGCAATGTGTCCAGGTGTTCCACAGTGAAAACAAGTCTTTTTCTTCACTGGGAAATTGCTTCTTCCTGCCCCTGGTGGCGTGTCTTTGCCTTGTTTCTTGCTTTTCCCACACGCACAGTTACAACAGGCACTCTGTTTCACTGGAATTGGTGGCCTGTATTTCTCAACAGCAGGTTGATCAGAAGCAGCTGAGTTCAAAGCAACATATTCAGAGCTCAAGGAGATGTTGGTATGTTCAGAGGTGTTCTCCTTGTTCTCATCCTCTGATACTTTACCTGCACATGAAGTAGATGTGCTAGAAATAGGAACATCAATATTTTCAAACAAGTAATCAAATATGTCAAAAAAGTTTAACTTAACATGATCTGATGCAAAAGCATCAAAGGCATCACAAGATGTATCATCAACTTTAATATCAGAAGCAGAAGGTTTTTCATTGGAAACAGAAACATCAAGTTCATGCTCAGTTTTGTTATCAGAAACAGATCCTTCAACTTTGAGCTTTGACTGATCTAAGGATTGATCTGCAGGGGAAGTAGAAATGTTAGTACTTTAAACATTAATAAATCCTCTTGAAACAAAACCAGATGGGTTGCCATAAACCATGAATGGTTCGTTGGCAATCTCCTCTTTGGATAGGGGTTGATACTAATATGTATGATTATAAGGAGGAGGTACACTATCATATACTAAACCCTTTGACTGTTTTCGTTTGAACTGCATGCACTGATCAATCATGTTGGCAACTACCTCCCTTAATCCCTCAAATTTTCTAAAATCAAAATTTGCGGTTTCAAATTATCTTTTTAATGTATCAAGCTTGGTAATTAACTCATCATTTTGTCTCTTAACATAATCATACAGTTCACATTTTTCACTGTATTCTGACTGAATTCTTCTAAAATCCTTTATTTTTGTTTCTAATTTAGCCTTCAGGGATTTTTGTTCTTTTCTGAGTTGATATCCTTCATATCTCAGGTCCTCAACTTCTCTTTTTAATAAATCAATTTGTTTCCAAAGAAATTTAATCGTAGTTTCACAAGATTGAGAACATGAAACTTTATTGACTGGAACGTTTGAAGAACTCATTGTTTTTTTTATTTAATTGCCCTTTGACTTAAAAACAAAACGAGAAAGTCAACCTTAAAATTCAAATTTAAAAAGTCAAACTCAAAAGTCAAACTTAAAAAGTCAAACTTAAAAGTCAAACCAAAAATCTAAATTTCAAAATTTAAAAGCTAAATGAAAAAGTCAAAATTTAAAGTCAAAGTAAAGATTTTTAGCAAAAAGTCAAAAATAAAAGTATAAAATTAAAAACTAAAATTTTTGGGTTGAAAAAGGATTTTAAAAAATAAAATTTTGAATTTTTTGGGCTGATTTTGTCAAATTGCGAAACTTGGAATCGATGGGGAGAGGTTAAGTTTAAAAATTCGAAGTTAAGTCACAAGGGATTGGTTGGCTGAGTTGGTTAAGCGCGCTGAATTGTGAACTAGAGGTCCCAACTTCGAACCCCGGCACCCTCAAATCCGTTTCCCACTTATTTTTAGTGTATGCGAGGCGAAGATGCTGATGCGAGGACGAGGTTGATGACGCAATGCAAGGACGTGCGAGGCTGCTGAACGAGAAAGCGTCCTGTTGGACCATACACGTGCGGGCCGTAAACTGACGGGCCGCAAACTCCGGACCGTAAACTCGGACCGCAAACTTCGGACCGTAAACCCTTCAAAGACCGTAAACACGGCTTCAAGTCGTGAAAAAAACGATGTTTTTCACCATTTTTGCTCCAAAACTCGATCAAAAACTCGTTTTTATGAAAAAAAAAACGCGAAGAACAAACCCCCCTAATTTTCAGAGATCTATCCAAAAACGCGGGAATCTTTCCAAAATAAGAGCAAATCGGCTCCACATCTGACAAAGATGAGCGATACAATCCAAGCTCTAATACCAATTGTAAGTCCCCAAAAATGCTTGTGTATCAATCAAATCCGTTTGATGGTGCAGAATCCCAATCAAACGGATGATGCCAGATCACAATAAGAAGAGAAGGAGAAGAAGATGATGATGAATCTTGTATGTATTGATATGAATGAATATCCGGATACAAGAATCACACACACTAACACACACTCTCTTTTCTCTCTCTCTCTAGAACACCTTCAAATGCACACACTTAATCTCCTCTAGTGTTCATCAATCTATTCCTCACACCCCTTACCCCTATATATGTACATGAGAAACATGGGTCGTAAATGGGTTTACGCCCGGGCCGTAAACAGGGTTTACGGCCGTACACACCCACCTGGCCGTAAACCTAACCGTGAACTCATAAAATATTACAGAAAAACACAATTGCCCAGAAAAGCAAAGTATAAACCATATTTTTGACCCAACAAAGGTCTCATCATAATCAACTCCTGGAGTTTGAGAAAAGTCCATTGCAACCAGTCGCACCGTATATGTGTGTACATTACCATCCATGTCAGTCCTCTTGTTGAAGATCCACTTGCACCCAACTGTCTTACGACCTAGTACATTGTCAACCAAGTTCCTAACTTGATTGTCATACATGGACTATATCTCGCTGTCCATTACCTCTTTCCATTTGGCAGACTCAGGGCCTGCCATGGCTTCCGCGTAACTGTTAGGTTCATCTAGACTTACCAATGTCTCATCACTGATAAGTGTCTCACCTTCCACAGTAATATGGAAACCATAATAATGCTCAAGTGCATTCCTAACCCTTTTGGAATGCCTCAGAGGTACAGACTTGTCAATTGGCTCAACAGGAGTTTCCTCCTCAGGTTGAGTGCTGGGGTTTGAAGTTCCTTCACCACTTGACTCTTGAATTTCTTCAAGGTTAATTTGCCTCCCACTGTTTCCTTGGCTTATGAACTCTCTCTCTCTCTCTCTCTCTCTCTCTCGAAAGACACCCCTCCTTGCTACAAAGATCACATTGCCACTAGGTCTGCAGAAGAGGTAACCAAAGGATTTCTGTGGGTAGCCGATGAAAATACACCTCTCACTTCAAGGTTCGAGCTTATCATTAGTCTCGCGTCTCACGAAAGCCTCGCAACCCCAAATCTTGATGTGGTCTAGTTTGGGAACTTTACCAGTCCACATCTCATGAGGATTTTTGGCAACTTTCTTTGTAGGGACCAAATTAAGGATATAGGCGGGAGTCTCTAAGGCATACCCCCAAAATGAGATTGTTAGCAAAGCTCGACTCATCATGGAACGAACCATATCCAAAAAGGTTCGATTGCGACTCTCAGCCACACCATTAAGCTGTGGTGTACTGGGAGGTGTCAGTTGTGAGATAATCCCACATTCCTTAAGATATTTGATGAACTCTCTACTAAGATACTCACCACCACAATCGGATAGAAGCATCTTAATGTTCCTGCCCAATTGATTCTCGACTTCCTATTTAAACTCTTTAAAGCTTTCAAAAGTCTCTGACTTATGCTTGATTAAATAGACATATTCATATCTACTATAATCATCAATAAAAGTCAAATAATAACGATTAGCATCCCTTGTGGTAGATTTGAAGGGTCCACACACATCTGTGTGCACTAGATCCAACAAACCTTCACTCCTAGCACAAGAACCAGTGAAGGGTAACTTTGTCATTTTTCCAAGTGAGCATGATTCACAACTATCATCTGACTTTATGTCAAATGACTCCAAGACTCCATCCTTTTGGAGTTGGCATATGCGTTTCTTCCTCACATGTCCAAGACGACAATGCCATAATGATGCTTTATCCAAGTTATTATTATCAGAAGAATCAATACACAACATTTATTTCCTAGATTATCTACAATAGATACAGCTTCATACACACCATCACAAGGTAATGCTTTAAAATAAAGAACATTATTAAAGAAAGCATTTATTCCACCAATTTCGTTATCAAAAGAAAAGGTAAACCCTTGTTTGTACAAATTATGAAAGGAAATAATATTTCTTGCCATTTCTGGCGAATAACAACATTTATTCAAATCTAAAGTAAACCCACTACTTAGCAACAAAGAATAAACTCCAATCTTGGTGATAGGTGAAGCTTTCCTATTCTCCATGATCAAGTTTATCTTTCCATGCTCCATATTCTCACTTCTTCTTAGTCCCTGCAAATCAGAACAGATATGAATACCACAACCGGTATCAAGGAACATATATCAAGTTTATATTTCCATGCTCCAAGAGTTAGAATAAGGTGTGTTATTAGATAGAATAGTGTAAATACCTACATGGTTGGGCTTAACTTTCCATCCTTCACACCTTACTGGTACTTTGGGCAGTTCTGCTTCCAATGCAACTTTTCATGGCAATAGAAGCATTCAGCCTCTTTTGGGTCAGAAGAAGGAGGGACAAAATCTTTCTTGGTTCCACTTGAAGAAGAGCCATCAAGGGTCCTAGCCTTGGTACCCTTCGAAGAGCTCTTCCACTTCTTCCCTCTACCTTTCCCGATTGTCAAGACATGGGTGGAATTTGGAGTTGGAGTAGGAGTGTTAACAAACAACTTACCTTTAAGACCTGTTTCTCCGGTCTTTAGAATTCCTTGAAGTTTGTTGAGCGTGACTTCTTCTTTATTCATGTGGTATGTCATGCGGAATTGATCATAACACGAGGGTAAGGAGTGAAAAATGATACCTATTGCAAGCTCCACGTGGAAGTTCACATTGAGCTTCAGCAAACGATCCAATCCATAAAGTTGACAAGCACTCTAATGGTATCTTTTCATCATATATTGGTGCATCTCAAAAGGGTAGTAGTCATCATAGGACTTCTGGAGTCCAGCTGTCATCGTGGCCATCATGATGCATGCCACTTTGGTGGCATCTCTTTCATGAGTCCGAAAGTCAACGATCTCCTGGGGAGTAGCAGTGGAATCATCGATCTCCTTTAGCTCCTTATCGAGGATATATTCCTTGTCCTCGTAACAAGTCACCATCCTAATGTTCCTGATCCAATCCATAAAGTTGGAACCATGGAAGATGACCCTCCCACATAGGTTCATTAGGGAAAAGTTGCCAGTAGGGTTTGAGCCAGAAGCAGTGTTGTTGGAAGACATCTGAAAAGAAGAGAACAAGATTGTCCTTAATAAAACACCCAAATGTAATATTAAGGCTAGGATCCAATCACAATATATCATAACTTAGAAGAGGTATGTTGTAATCTAAGCTATAACATATTTGAAAGGTAGGTAATGACGATTCACCAATTTCCACCAAAAACCGAAATATAAATTATTAGGTTTTAATTGGCTCTTAGAAATTCCTAGATTCTTTTGAGATTCAATGAGCTTTTTAGAGGCATGTTTCAATCTCTAGTGTGCCCTCCAAGTTTTGTGACTGGGATACCGAGGATCAAAAAACGAGGTGTGAAGTAACCATGCAAATCACTTGTTACCCTTAAAGTTTATCAATCAATCGATGTGCCAGTTAACCACACGCGCTCCACCGATCTATAATAAACTTTAAGTCACCTTTACCTACCTTGTTAAGTCCAGGTTAGTGTGCCGGTTAACCACACATGCTCCACTAACGAATTAAATAAAGTGTAAATTGTAATTTCATGGATTAGCACCTTATTCACATTTTCCTAAAGTAACTAAGACTGGGAATTTAATAAAACATTTAGTTACTTTATAATATTCATCATACTTTTAATGAGAATTTATAAGTCCTTGTCCTACCTGCTCGGCTAACGACCCTCCACCGATCAAGGAAGCGGTGGGTGAGAGTGGACACCCATTAAGCTGCCATTTTTTAGGCAGCAACCTTATACCCCCCCCCCCCCTTATAGACCGGCTTCGTGAATGAGTCCTACTAATGGTAAGACGAGTTGCTCTTATATATATATATATATATATATATATATATATTATTAACTTATAAGATTATAAAGTATAAGGGTTGATTTTTAACTTTTAAAAATATAGGGGTTGGAACTAAAGTTTATTAAGTGACTTTACATGTTCCAAAACTTGAGGGCAAGTTTTGTAACTTTACAAAACCTTTCAAATTCATAACTTATGAGTTATTAAAATGAAGACTCTTCATTTTATAAATTATGTATTCTTTTAGTGGTTTTTAACACAAAGAGACTTTTGGTTATCCATGACTTGAGGACAAGTTATGGACTCCATTAAAACACGTAAAGATCATGAATTGGTCATTTAAACAAGTAATTCCTATGATCTATCAAAAACTCATAAGAACATAAATATTCATATCAAAGTTTCAAGAACATATGAACACATAAAATCATGAAAAATTGATATTAGCCATTGTAAATGGATTAAAACAACCATTACACCATCTAAAACAAGTTTTACAACACCAAAACAATTTAGGGTAATGTTTCTAGTCCATTTCCAGCAGCAAAAATCGAAATTCTACACCCTACCTCGCCAAGTCATCGAGTACATGAACTGACTCGCCGAGTTGGATGCATTTTCACTTGGACTCGTCGAGTCCTCCCCATGGACTCGTCGAGTCCCCTGTGCAGACAGCTCAAAAATCAATTTTTTCACTATTTTGCATCAAGTATTAACAAACAAGCCTACGCTATGATACAACTGATGGGTTTTGAGCATTCTAACACCCCTAAGCGTACATGCAACCGTAGAAAACCTTGGATCTATGTTTGTCTAAAATACATGCAAAATATGATTTCCAAGGTTCATAATCCTACCTAGCATACATGGGGAACTTTTAATCTAAAAGATGGCTAGAATTACATACCTTGTAATTGATTTGATTCCTTGAAAACCTTGAGAGCCTAGCACCCCAAGTGTGATGCCTCAAATGCTTCACATAACACCAAATGCTTTGGAATAACATAAGAGAATGTATAACACTTGTAAAAATCGGCCTAGCCCTCTCTTGTTCTTGGTGTCACCGGTTTTGGTGAATATCATATTCCTTATATAGTGTGTCACATCTAGGGTTACACCATGTAAACCATAATGTGACATGACTCTTCATTTCCATGACCCATGGGTTTGTAACTCCCATGGAGCATCCATAGAGCATCCTATGGGTTTAACCCAACTTGATAATCCATGGAGCCTTTTAGCCCACTATACAAGTTATGGATGATTTAAATAACCAACCCATATATTTAATTAGTCATCTTTTGATCACTTAATTAATTCCAAATTAATTCTTGATCAATACTAATTTAATAATACTATTAATATATAAGAACTTATAATATATTAATAAACCACAAGTGTTATTTCTCTCATTTACTCTATCCAAATGCATGATGCCATGCAACCCAAATAGACCATGTTGGGTCGGGTCAAGTACATACCAAATATAGTTATGGACTTAGACACCTTATCCAACACCTGCAACAATGAAGTCTCAACAAGGATGCTCATACTTTGTGACGTTCATTGATGATTATTCAAGGAAGATTTGGTTGTACTTTCTGAAGACCGAAGATGAAGTGTTCGGGAAGTTCAAGGAGTGGAAAACCATGATTGAGAAAAGGTCTGGAAAATAGGTCAAAACTCTAAGGATTGACAATGGATTGGAGTTCTGCAATGCTCCATTCAACAATTTCTGCAAGGCAGAAGGTATAGTGAGGCACCACACTATACAACACACACAACAACAAAATGAAGTGGCAAAACGGATGAACTAAACACTCATGCAACGTGCAAGGTGCATGAGTGTTAACAATCCTTGCTATCTGGTGAACAATCCTTGCTATCTGGTGAACAGATCACTATCAACTGCTATTGACTTGAAGACTCCTTAAGAGGTATGGTTGGGGAAACCCTTTGAATACTATGATTTATATATATTTGGATGCCCCACATATGCTCATGTGAGTGATGGTAAACTTGAGCCAAGGGAAATGAAGTTCATATTTCTAGGATATGTGATGGGAGTAAAAGGTTATCGACTGTGGTGTACATAAGAAGGAAGAACTCCTAAATTTATCATGAGCAGAGATGTGACCTTTGATGAATCTACCATGGGTAACCAGGAAGGAGGTGATATAAGTCAAGCAGGGAACAAAGATCAGGGTGCTAGCCATAAGGTGGAGTTTGCAACTCGAACTCCATACAGAGTTGTGATAAGTGACAAAGAGCAAGGCGGTAGTGAGCAACCTGGACAAGATGAAACCCAAGATTAACCCATGGGATCTTCGTCTAGTGGTTTTGATATTGGGAAGGATAATAGGTCTACATCAATAGCCAACAGAAGGTCAACGAGGGTCATTCAACATCCTAATAGATATGTGGGATATGTGAATTCAGGTGAAATTGAATCCATTTCTTTTCCTTTACCAATTAGAGAAGACATTGACACTAAGGAGCGTCAATCGTATAAAGAGGTTGTGGCGAGTAAAGAAGATAATGACTGGTTGATGGCCATGAATAAAAAAATGCAATCTTTAGAGAAGAATGACACATGGGATCTTGTAACATTACCAAAGGGAGCGAAGCTAGTGGGCTGCAAATGGATCTTTAAGAAGAAGGAAGGGATACCAGAAGTTGAACTAGCTAAGTTCAAGGCAAGGTTGGTGGCGAAAGGGTTTTCTCATAAAGAAGGAATTGATTATCACAAGGTGTTCTCGCTGGTCGTGAAGCACAAGACAATTCAGGTGCTTTTGGCCATGGTGAGTTCATTCGATCTGGAGCTTGAGCAGCTCGATGTGAAAATTTCATTTCTTCATGGGAATTTAGAAGAGAAGATTTATATGTCCCATCCAGAAGTGTTCCTTGAATTCTTAGAAGGATGATGTATGTTTGTTGAAGAATTCGTTGTATGGGTTGGAGCAGTATCCAAGAAATTGGTATAAGATATTTGATTCACTCATGATCTCAAATTGCTATAGTCGGAACCAGTTTGACAATTGTGTTTACTCAAAGGAATTATCACCAGATTCGTACATATAGTTGTTGCTATGTGTTGATGATATTCTCATCGCAGCTAAGTACATGGCTGGAATAAATGACTTGAAGGTGAACCTGAAGAATGAGTTTGAGATGAAGGATTTAGGAGTAGCAAAGAAGATACTATGGATGGAGATTCAAGGGACATAAGATCAGGGCGGTTAATGTATTTCTCAACAAAAGTACATTGAGAAACTCCTACATTCCTTCAATTGTGATCAGTCCAATCCAATTGTAACTCCTTTGGTGGCTCACTTTAAACTTGGTCCAAGCACTATACCCACTACTAATGATAAGAGGAAGTACATGAGCAGGGTTCCATACTCAAGTGTTGTTGGAGGTCTCATGTATGTTATGGTCTATACCAGAACTGCTTTGGCTCATGCAGTTAGTGGGGTTAGTATGTTTATGAGTAATTCATGGAAGACTCATTAGGAATTTTGAAAGTGGATCTTCCGATACTTTAAGGGAATGACTGATGTTTCCTTGGTGCATGGATCTAATATGAAGAGTAACTTGGTGGTAAATGTTGACTTTGATTATGGTGGTGACTTGTCGAAGCGCATGTCACGAACATGCTACATATTCACTTTATTTGGATGTGCCATCAGTTGGCAGTCAATGTTACAAGATACCGTTTCTTTGTCCACAATTGAATCTGAGTACACGTCTATGACGGAAGGAATAAAGGAGGAGATATGGTTGCAAGGGCTTATTCAGAATCCTTGTGTGAAGGTGGAGAAACATGTCTTGTGTTGTGATCGTCAAAGTGCATTAAATCTTGCAAAGAACCATGTGTATCATGAGAAGACAAAGCACATTGATGTTTGGCTGAATTTCATTCGGGATATTCTAGAAGAAGACAAATTTTCAATATTGAAGATTGATACCAAGGTTAACCCATCAGTCTTGTTGATAAAGTCATTTCCCACTAAGAATTTCAAGCTTTGCTTGGACTTGGTTGATGTTAACTGTAGGTAGGTCCCTTCAGGGACGAATTGGTAGGAAGGGAGAGGAAGTTCTTGTTCGATGTGAAGTTCGGAGGATGCTCAAGTCAAGGTGGAGATTGTTAAATGTGACTCGAGCATTTAGATCATGTTCATGGATCATTTGGAGTACTTAGACCTTAATGGATCACTTGGGTTTCATGGACCATGTGACAAAGGAATAAATCTTCTGAGAGAGGAATGATCATAAGAAAAAGGAACGAATCGTGTTCCAAAGGAACAGATCATGTACAAGGGGGTTTGGAGCACTTGGAAGTGATTTGGAGACCTTGGAAGAGGTTTGAAGCACTTGGGAGGGATTTAAAGCCACAAGGGGTCCTTGTTGTGCCATTTGAAAAAGGGATGGGCCAAGAGGGATGCTCTTGCACCATGGCAATCCTTCTTGTGCCATCTTGTTCTCCTCTTGCGCCATGATGCTTGTTGTTGCGCCATGCTTGTACTTGTTGCTCCATGATGATGTTTTTACTCCAATATTGATGCTTGTGCACCATACTTGACGCTCTTGCACCATTTATACCCCTTGTGCACCATCTAGAGTTACTGGTGTTCCCTGAAGAAGTTGTTGTGCCATCATGGACCATCTTAGTACATGATGCACCATATTGATTCCTTTGTTGTGACATGTTGATCCAAGTATGCCTAGAAGATGATGATGCTCAATAATGGTCCAGAAGATGTTGTATGGCGGATTATGATAGGTTGACACCTTTCATGGTCATATGGGCCGATAGGCTTGGCCCATTAGGGTTTTAGGTATGATCCCTCAATTATAAATAGGGATGAATGTTATGTCATTTTGTATCTTGAATTCTAGACTGATAGGCGAATCGCTGTGTAATTGTACTTATAACTTCTGCTTGAGAGCTCTAAAATAAAAGAATACTCGCTTCCTGTACATGGACGTGGGCCACCTTGATCGTACTACATAAATAATGTGTCTTCTGTGCATATAGTTTTGCTAGTTATCCGTTTTTCTTCCTAACATAAAGCTTTTTCAAAAATATTGGGTTATATTTTTTTTTAATTTTCGAAAAATTAATAAGTTAATTTTAATCTAAAAGTAAACCAATTATGAAGTCAAGATAAGGATATCAAATTACTTGGAAAAATATTTAGTTTTATACAATTAAAATGTTATTAAAGGTAATTACCCTACTCAATTCATGAGATATTGATAAAACTGAATTTTATGGATCTCACTGCCCACCACGTCGTGGTAGAAAAAAATTGTAGGTCACCACGTCGCCGGGTCAAAACAAAATGACGATTTCATTTTGCTACTCCTTGTTCAAGTTCAACGGTTGTATCAATTCAATAGAAAATTAAACCTACGCTCTGATAACACTGATGGGTATTATGCAAAACATATAATCCCTATGTGTTCATGAAACCCTAATGCTCGATCTATGTTTTCTCTAACTCAACATACAACTTTTAACAACAAAATAGAAACCCTAGAACACTAACATATTTTCGAAAATACAAATAGAGTTAGGAGAAACATACCTTGATTGCTATTTAGTATTAACAATAAAAATCCTTGTGTTGTTGAAGCCTTGAGAGCAAGCGTCACAAATATCACGCCTCTAGTGGTTGACACCCAACACTAGCAAAGGAAGATGATTGAGAGAGAGGAGGAAGGCATTAAAATTCGGCTGGCTCTTCACAAATACAGGTGTCCGAAAACTCTAGTGTTGAGGCTGCATTTATAGTGTAGTTAGGAAACCCTATATAAGCCCAAATCCAAGATTATCTTAAACCGGGTAATTATCCACCTTCCTGTTTATCCACCAAGGATAATTCTAGAAACCCTAAGGCCTATGAAAATTGTCCAAGCATTATGGAGGGTTCTAGATTGCCTCTTATTCAACTATTGAACAATTGTACTTCAGTCCATGCACTTCCAATTAATTCATTTAATCCCACAATTAACTCCAATTAATTTCTGATTAAATATTATCATTTCTAATTAATATATTATTCTCATCATATATTAACAAATTATCTATCTCAATTTATCAATCAAATAATAAATCAATCTCTCTCTCCAAAAAAATCATTTTGTCTAGTTGCTAGTTTTGAGGGCAACCCAAAAAGACTGTGCTACTATTAATTCAAGTATATACCAATTATAGTTATGGGTTTAGACACCTAATCCAACACTAATAGTTATAAAATGCCTTGCTCTTTGTACAACACGATGTGATATCGATAATCACATGTGATTATTAATATAATTACATATGAGATAGACAATCACATGTAATTAGCACCATATAGAATAAATCATATATGATTATAGACATTTTTATAATACATTTATATTGAATAACTTAAAAATAATTTATATATCAATTGAATATGTGATTAAACATATAAACATTAATATAAACACAAGTGATTAGAAAAATTATACAAAGACATAAACTCTTGTATAATGCTTTATTTGCACAATGACATGGATTATGAATGTAATCACATATTATTTGGAAAATTATGTGTGATTATATTCATAATCATTTACAAAATAATTAACATATGTTTTCGACAAACACATGTAATTTAAAGATTCTTGATCAGAAATATAAAATCAGAAAGAATCATATATGATTAATTTGCATCTGTTATGAACAATGTATGATTTATACGTCAATCACATGTAATTATAAACAAAAACATAATTTAAATACTTAATCACATATGATTACCATATGTAATATAGTCCAACAGATTAAATCAAAGACACTCACATATGATTATCACTGGTAAAGAAAATTGAAAACAAACTCAAATATGATTATTATCATTTGTTATGAACATATAATGCTTAAAAAATAGAAAACTAATAATCAAAAAATAAATCTCATAAGAATGAAATTTGATTATAACTTAAAAAATCATATATGATTATCACTTCTTATGAACATTGTATGTTATACATCATTTATGAGCTACAAATCTACTTGGACAAGTACGACTATTGTGCAGTTCTCTTCACTACTAGAAAAAAAAGCCTTTTACGACGCTCATTGTGCGTCGTAAAAGGCTCAGACGACGCGCAAATGCATGTCAAGGAAGGCCTTGTCATAAAGAGAGATGACGCACATTTACGACGCTCATTTACGACGTGCAATTACGATGCACGTTTACGACACGCAATGCGTATCAAGGAAGGCCCTGTCATAAAGGAAGACGACACGCATTCGCGCGTCGTAACCTTACGACGCGCGTGTTAATGACACGCAATGCGTATCAAGAAATCCCCTGTCAAGAAAGGCCATGTCATAAATGAAGATGACCCACATTTTTGCGTATCATAATTTTAAATGTTAAAAAAAAGGTATTATTTATAGATTTACTAATTTTCAAATTAAATAATACATTAAAAATCTCATAATACAAAATAAAATACCATAAATAACAAAGATAATTAATTTCACTAATATGTCAAATACAAATAATTATTCCAATAGTGAGTAAATGTTATAAAAAAAATGAACTCATTTATATACAACTGCATTATTTAGCTTACTATGTGCCAACAACTCTCTGTGTGTTTACTTTTGCTTGAGTCTCGTTTCCTCCAAAGCTTCTAGCCATGCCAAAATATGATATCATAAATTCATCAAGTCCTTGGCGTGAAGTCTTAGATAGAAGCTTAACCGCAATATCCAATCCTTCTAGCAGACCCTAAAGATCATTATTGACCATATAGCAGGATCAACCTGCAATCTCTTTTCTGCCTTCTTAAGTCATTTGGTGTATCTCCAAAGTCACCTCCATATGCCCAGTATTTGCTACTGTATGCATTTTCCTTGAGTAACCCCTAAAACCATATGCAAATATTTAGAACTACCCTTGCACCACATTTACAATTTTATAAAATTTAAGAGATGAATCTGGTCAACCCAATCCCAAATAAACATGGTCAACCCAATCCCAAATAAACCCTCCTTGCCTACTTAGACATGATTCACAGTCGATAATGTTGCCTGATGCATCTTTCAGGGTGACAACTAATGTATACAGATTTGGCTGCATGCAACATAATCCAATGTTATTAGATGAAGAGGTGAAAAGAAAAGTAATTTGTTTGATTAAAAGACAAGATTTCTCACTTGCTCTGCAGACCAAAGCTTGGGATTTTTCAGTTTTCCTTCTAATCGATACCCATGAAACCCTAAAGGAAAATGAGGGGGCTGCTGAAGCTCCAAACTGGCCACGTTAGTTGATAGCAGATTGGAACCCTCATTGGTATTGATAGCAAACAGTGTGGCTTCAATTTTGACATCTGTAATGTCATTGATCTTCATAGACTTATCAAGTGTTACTTCAACCTAGTGTATAAAAACAAAATAATTCCACCATTATACAACTTTTCTTACTTTAAAAGATCACGAAATTATGAAGGCGAAAAATCAGTTGTGAAGATGCTAATTACCTTTAAATCTGCATAGGTAGAACTTTCGGCCAAACTTGATCTGAAGAAATAATCTGCAATGAATACCACCTTAACACATGTAGACAACATAAGTTTGTGTGAAAGAATAGAATTAAACACTTGATCTGAAGAAATAATCTCCATGACTTTCCCATAGTGGGACAAAGTCGTGAAGAAAGCTTAGTAGTTATCCCATCACCAGCATTAAGACCTTCTGCAGCATTAAGGAATTCATGAAGACCTTCTGCTGCAAGTTCCACTGTCCCATCACCTGCATTAATATTTCTAAACAATGGAAATGCCCGTCCTATAAATCTATCAACTAAATTTCCAAGAATTACATGGTTTTGTCTTCCATTTGGCCCAATAGGGAGTGAACATAAGACTGCACACAAGGCACCATAGGCTGTTGCAGCAGTTTGGTGTACCGTATATGATCTACATAAAGTAAACACAATAAGTATAATGATTACCAAAAATATGAAATATAAGTGTGCATCTTGCACAATAAGTTCCATCACAGAACAGAAAACATTCCAGAAAGGGAAAATTAGATCTATAGCATAGGGAAAATAAAAGTATACATCATAACATGTCTTTAGCTGATTCGTCCACAGAGACAGTAAAATTATGTAAATACTTAACACCAATCGATTAGGTTTAGCACAAAGCATGGTTAATTCGTGCACACACACTACTAGTTTTACGCTCATACCATGTTAATTAGACACTATGATTAGTGTTAATTTGTTTTTGCTTCATACCCGTGGTGTCACAAGTTCACATGGTACTTGTGGCTCCATTCGATCACAAAGGTACTGAATTATAAGCAAATAGGAAAAGAAATAAATTATTTATTTGTACACAGAAAGTAAATGATGCATTACTGTTTACCCAAGTAAATAGATTATTAAACTACCTTCATGAGAAATGACATGTGTCTACAAACACCAAATTGTAGAGTTCCAATAGGGACAAAAGGCTTGTTATAGTTTGTGCAGACAAAAGGCTTGTTATAGTTTGATCCAGATACAGACTTGCGTGCCCTCCAAATTGATCAGATACTAACAGAGCAAGAAAGAAAGAAATCTGTAATTTACCAAGAAAAATGTCTCCCTAATCTTTCGTGGAACCATACATCCGATTTAAATGATACAAAAATGATTGAGGACAAAGTGTTACAACATCCAACTCTTCATCTTTTTCCCTGAAAAAACATTAACATCAGTTTACATATCATTGTCCTTCAATAGAAAATAGCTGATTATCAAGATTAAAAAAGCTACCTATCCATGACTATAACTTCACGTGAGCCAAGATGCAAGCTTTTCTCATAGCTGCTAAGAGGCAAGAAAGGATGATCTCGCCCTGCATCATAATTGAACAAGCTTTCTTTGGTATTTTGCATTCAAAAAAAATTAAATGTTTAATCACTCTAATAGTTCATATTTGAACAAGCTTGTACTTACTAGACCTTGAGCATATTAATACATTGTCACCTGCTTTCAGAAACTCTTTAGCTAAGGTGTAACCTATTCTTGAAAAACAGTATTTAAATTAGCAAGAAAACTAGAATTTTCATATAAACAATAACTCGTCTTTACATATCAATCATCATCCTCATATTTTTCCGTTAATTTCCATTTGCTGACTAATTATAAAAAAAATACAAAATAACATACAAAATTCAAATTAAACATAAACCATTAAAAATATAAATATAAATTTTGATTTTAACATATATGCACTTCCAAAACAATTGGTTTCAGCAATACTCTAATATACTTCTACAATACTAAACATGTATCATGCATATCAAATAACATACAATTGCAACAATATTATGCATATTATCTAATTCCCAACAACAAATATCATTTGATTTCAAGAAACAAATACAAAAGGGAATTCGTTTTGCTTCTAGTTTAGCAAAAACTACATTGATTCATATCACATATATCAAATAACATATGATTGGAGCAATACTATACATCTTATCTGATTTTCTAATTTCCATCAACAAATATCTTTCAAGAAACAAATACCATATGTTTTTGTTTTCGCTTCCAGTTCAGAAAAAATAATATTTGATTTCTTATCATACATATCAAAGAACATGTAATTGCAACAATACTATGTATCTTATCCGATTTCTAGAAACAAATATCATCAGGTTTCGTTTGCTTCCAATTCAGAAAAGAAAAAAAAACAAAAAAAACTTTTGAAGACCTTACCTTCTTCTGATGCAGTGGATGGAAGTCGACTGGAGGTGGTGATCAACCGGCGGTGGTGATCGACTAGCAGAGAGTAGAGGCGATGAGACTTGTGTGATTCTCCTACACGATCGCTGATGAAAAACTGATAGAAACGTGTTGGAGTATTGTGTAGCAGCGTAGGGTTAGAAACAAGAATAACAAAAAAAAAGACTCGGTTAGCTATAATTTTTGGATGGCTGGGTAAGAGGCATAATGACCCGGTAAGAGGTAAAAAGTGTTGTAATCAAACGTCCTTATCGGACCGAGTAAGAGATAACCTCTTACTGGACCAGTTCTTGAGTACGTCAATAAACAGAAGAACCCGAAGTTTCTTCTAACTTAATATGGATCAAAAAGGTTACAAAAATCAGACTAAAAAAGTAAGATACACTAGTAGTTATTTTTAATGTGATATTGATGAATAATGAGACAAAAGGTAAAATTGTAAATTTGCAAACATGTACCAATAATTTTTTTATTTCCTGAAAAAGGGCAAAATGGTCATTTATCACAAAGTTTATAAACTACAATGTATAAACAAGCTCAAATCAATATTTAAACAATCCCTAATACCAATTTACTTTCACTCTACTTCCATTTGTTGCATTTAAGCCTTTAAAAATAATAATTATACCATCTCCTTGAAGTGTCTTGTAGACAATGAATCAAAAAGAATCATATACAACAACAACAATAGCATATGTGTTGGTTCATGCCTTGTTTCACACAACAAAAACAGAGTAAAAAGAGAGAAGATGAAGGGGTCAATTCTCTTCATTCCAATCTTTAGTGAGTCCTTCCAGATATACCTTTTTAGGATGGACAACCCGTTATCATGAAGGTCCGAAACCCTTGATCTAATTTCTCCCAAATTTCATTAGCATCAAATGATAATTAATAATAATGTTCTTGATGATTGCAGATACTTGAAACCTATTTTGCTGGTTCCTACCTAGAACACAATAAGAAACACATTAAGGAAAGGCAACTGTCATCATTGGTCACACCAGACCTGCTTAATTTCCTTCTCTGGAAAAACAGCACAGGAGGGCAAAATCGTGATTGTTTTTTTCATCTTCTCAAGTTCAATTCGTTACATAGGCTTGTAATGTCTGGAACTATACCTCCTCCATGTCCTTGATTTTGGTAGCTCCTTGTAATCCCATCACCAGCAAGATCATTAAGTAATTGTGTAGGATCTTTAGCTCCACCATGTTGAAGTAACTTTTTTCTAATAACAGTACCAGTATCTAATGACAATGGATCCTCCTTGCATACTCTTTCCCATAAGGTTGATGCAAAATACTTTGCATACAAGTAGCTATAATAACCTACAATAAAAAACATTTTTTTCAAGTCAAATGTTGACATATTTAACTCTGCCTAATTTACTACAATTTCTTTTACCTATGATTGCTTTTCCCCTGTTCTATCTATTTCTTTTACCTTGGTGCACAAGGTGCAAATTGAATGTAACTGCAATGCCCTGAACAAAGATCTCTGAGAATGTCTTGTTGTTTGGTCCACTACATATTTGAACTTAAATAAGCAGCAAGTATATTTGTCTGTTATTGTATCCAAACACAAGATTTGATGTTCCCTATAACAGATAAATGTGAATGTTCATATGTTAAGGAATCATCAAACCATTAATTATCACCAATATTTTCATTAGTCTCGCATGTTTTGGTTCCCAAATTAGAAAAAAAAAATCAAATTCGTCCCAGAGAAGAAATAAGCCCTAACAGTGATGAATAGGAAAAAGTATCATTTTAAGCAACAATTATTATACCTGGTAGAGAAGAAATAAGGAGCTTTGTTAACCCTTGTCGCAGCCATTAATCTTTGTATCCTCACATAGTCACACAAGGAGCATGGAGCGATCTCAGAAGTCTCACAGGTCTCGTCAATCTGGCCCCTCAGTCAAGAAGAAATCCGATACTGATAAGAAGAAACGAGGCCTCACTGATGATAAGAAACGACACCCTAGTATTGATATGAAGAAACGCGACCTCACCGATGATAAGAAGCGAAACCCTAAGGTTTTTCGAATGTTTCTTGATTTTCCAGAACAAGATCAGAACAAGTGTGGTGTGGACTTACAAGTAAGACCGTATAGAGGTGAATAGGAGGCTGAGATCAATCCTAAGCGATGATAGAAGTTCAGCTACGCAGGAAGATGCTAAGACCGGAGAAGAACTCTTTTATGAATTGCAGCATCACGAGCAAACCTGATAATTACCTGATGGAAAACCGAGAAGATGAAGGAAGATGAGACGATCATAGAAGCGAAGAATAAAGAAAGGGCAGAGATAGTTGGAGACAGCGAGGGAGGGCGACATACGACAATGAAAAACTTCATCATCTTCTTCCACTACCTGGCGGTGTGTGATTCGCGGTGACGACGTGATTAGGGCAAAAAGGAAACAACCATCAAAATCGACAATGCCATCTCCGAGATTGACCGGAAAGCACCTTCATTCATCATCACCGACAGACCCATCCTAGTCTCCCTTCTTTCCGTCACTTCTCACTATAGAGAACACAAGAGGGGAGAGTCGATTGTGAAGATGAAGAAAAGAAGGTAGAAAAGAAAGGCGGGTTTTCAAAATTTTAGGGTTTCGTTTTCCCCCATTATCTTCTCAAGGCGCGTTTCACTAAAATTATAAAGTGACACCTATAGAAGACGCACGTTTAAGATAAAGCGCCCTCCGTGTTTTTAATTTTTTTTTTCTTGAGACACTCATTTAAGGGCATGCAAAAATGCGTGTCCACTATCCTTCAAATTTTGGAAGTCTGACACTATTTTTAAGGACACTCAGAAATGCGTAACGTGAATCAGCGAGTGTCATTGTTTGCGCGTCATTAAAGGCTATTTTTCTTGTAGTGCTTTTACCACACACTGAGCATTTTCTGGTCTTCTTTGGAACTTTCATAATTGATTTTTCAACTTCACCAATAAGCCTTTTCTTTCTACATCCTTTATAGTGTGGAACATGTGGAACAAAAATCTCAACCTCTTCTGGTATAGTAACCTTATAAAGTCTCTCAACGACATCCAATTTGTAATAGGCACTTCATTTGAAGAATTACTCTTCACATCATTCAACAAAATCTAAAGAAGACTCAATATTTAAAAAATTACTTCATTGACCAGTTTAGTAACATATGCATCCTCTTCATCAAAATGATCTCTTGATAGTTGATAATTTGAAGATATTACATCCTTTCTCTATATCCTAAGAATATATTTATCCAGAATTTCATCCAAATTTTTGTTTATCAATATTTTGAAAGCATGTCTACACATTATACCAAAACGATTAAAATGTCCACGAGTGTAGTTCACTTCTTTTTCAGCATAGTTTAGTTCCACCAGTAACAATACAAAATCACATATGATTATACATTAACCATCTGATTATATATGTACTTATAATCATATATGATTATACAGGTACTTGTAATCATATGTACTTATAATCACACATGATTTTAATAATATATACGAATAATCACATCTGAAGTGGCACATATGATCACATGTGATTTTAATCACATGTATAATTAAATCTGATTATAATCATATGTGATTTAAAAAATTAAAATTTTGTAACATTTGATTATAATCACATGTGATTATAATCATATGTATCTAAAAACACATCTGATTTTAACATTATGAAAATATAAAAATAAGGTATACTTAAAAAATAAAATACCGTATATGTTCCTTTTTACTTCATGTTTATGGTTCATGTGCATAACTTTAAAAAGTTATCATTCATCTCCCTCGCCAAAATCTTTAAGATCACAATACCATCCTCCTTTATAAATCTCTTTTTGAACTTCAAAAAGTAACTTGCTCGTGTAGACGTTTGTTGTATGTTCTTCTATCATACATGGAGACATCAAAGAGTAATGTGCTCACTTAGTTTTTTATGATCAAGTTCACATTTTTTATATTGTTGTTTTTGAATGGAATTGTTGTAATTCTTCATATAATTTAGAAGGAGATTTTTCGTTTGTGAGTATGTATTGAAAAAGGAATTGATACTTTCAAACCTTGATGTTGTCTTCATCAACCCACACATTGGAAAATCACTTAAATATATAGGTACCCATGCTTCTGTATTTTCAAAAATATCTTTAAACCACCTCTCATCTTCAAGATTAAATTCTTTCATCAACAGTTCCCAGTTCCACTTAAAAACATCACGCTCAATATACATGTCCCAAAACAAGCTTATTGAATCTTTTTTTGAAATCGGTGATTTTAAGAAATTCCACAGATAGTTGTAATAATCACATGTGATTCACATATTAATATTCAAATATAAAGTTAATAATAAGATCTCAAAACTTAAAATGATTCAATCACAAGTTATTATAAACATAAAACAACAAACAATGTGCTTTAATTATATGCGATTAGAATCCGTTACAATAAAATAACATTTAATAACAATCTTAAATGTATTAATCTTTAATGGATATATGACTAATATCATATGTGATAATAAATCTTTTATATATCCAAATATGTTCGATCATATAAGATTAATAGAAGCAAACATATACAAAAAAAAAGTTTCTTCATGATATGCCACATGCACAATTTATGCTTTGACTAATAAAAAACTGAATCAATAGATTGCTTCAATGTTGGATCTTGATCTGTTAAAACCAGTAATGGTTTTTTATTTGAATGAGCCTTCAAAAATTGTTCAAGTAGCCATATGTACAAATCCATATCCTCGGTGCTTAACAACCTAGCTCGAACAGTAACAGATGATTTATGGTGATCAATAGCAGTGAATGGAACAAAAATCAATGCATATATGTTTCATATATAATAACATAACCAAAATACAATTAAGCATATTTAGAACTTAGAAATAAACTAAAAATAATGATATTAATCACATATTATTAAACAAAAAATCAAATCATAATGCTTGTTAACAATTATTAAATCACATGTGATTAGAAAATAATTACATCAGCATACTTGTTGAGATTTAATCAATCATCAATCATATGTGATTATAACACATAATAACATCAGTATGCTTGTTGATAAAAATCAATCATATATAATTATGATAATAAACACATTACAATACATGTTGATCATTCATCAATCGCATGTGATTACAATCATAATCACATCAGTATAATTGTTGACAATTGATAAATCACATGTGATTTAAAAATAATTACATAAGCATACTTATTGTGTATTCATAAATCACATATAATTAAAAAGATAAATATAGAAGAAAAACTTACTTGTTTGTACAAAAGGTTGCATCAAAAGATATAACATCCACAAATTCATTGTAGTATGCTTTCTTCGTTTCATCTGCCTAAAACACTGCATTCAAAACCTTATTTACATCGCAATTAAAGAATAACTCGGATAGTTGTTTTCTTTATCATTCATCTTATTCATGATAAATTGTGCATCTTTGAATCAGATAATAAATCCCATATACCTCTTGAAAGTTATGTAATCTACAATATTCATTGTAGACGCCCGAAAAATGACCACTTTGTTGGAATTTGAAAGTGTCCTTGTACTTTTGAAGTGAAAGGTATCTTCAAGGTCGTGGTTGTGATTTTCTTGAAATTTGTCAAGTTTATACTCCCTCATCAACATCTTTGAACCTCATTGACTTAGTAGGTTTAAATCTGGTCTGATATCATGCAAGGGCTTTGACATATAAAAATCTGATACACAACTTGTACCCATCATACTGCTTGAATTTGCATCACTAGAAGAAGTACAACATTCATGTGACAACCCGAAACTTTGTCCGTTTCTGTCACGCGATTTCCGTTAATAAAGTTTTGAATTCATTAATTTTTCCATCAAAATTTTGGTTTAATAAAATAATCTAGTTATATTTAATTAAACTATTTACGAGTCGGAACCAAAAATCGCACGGAAACCCGAATATCTCGAGAAAACTACATTTTCGGTCTAAAATGCGATTACGACCGTAAACCTGTTTACGGTCAATGGAAAGTGGATCCCTCACCTCAGCCCTATAAATACAATGCCTCCACCTTCATTAGAACATTTATAGACAAAAACTCTTTCCCTCTGTCTCTCTAGACCTCGACCGTAAACACTCAAAGCGCCTTCAAACTTCGGAGAGCATCGAGAAAACCACGTCTGGAGTCTTTTGGAAAGTCTGGAATCACTCAGCTCGTCAAAATCAGCATCCAAATCCCATTTTCCGAGTTTATGATCCAGCCTTCAAAGACCGTAAACTCAGTTCTTGAGTTTACAGCCGTAAACTCGGCAAACTATAGAAACCGTAAACTCGTGTTATAAGGCCGTAAACTCACCTTCAAAATCCGTAAATTCGTGTTTTAAGGCTGTCAACTCATTCATTCGATTCAAGCAAGTCTCGGTAACATTCCTCAACCAAATTCAAGTGTTTCCGACACTTTATTTATCGAAATTGCTAATTTAGATACATATATGTATTTATTTGATAACAGGATTTCGTTAAGTGTCACGCACAACAACTCGGGAATCTTCATTTTAGTCAACAACTCCACGAAACAACTATGAGTTCATACCCCTACGTTTTTCCGAGTTATTTTAAAGTTTTAAGGGGGGGGGGGGGGGGGGGAATACAAGCAAAAGTACAAGGAAACTTGTGCTTAAAATATATGATTTTGTTTAAGATAACCATATTTCAACATGCTTTTGACACGAAAAATAGTTTTACCAAACGATTAAGAAATCACCTCGTAGAAACAGTTTTTTTTTTTTTTTAACTAGAAAAAGGAACTTGTGAAGCATATAGTAAAATGTATTATTTTATAAAGGATTCATGCAAATCATAAACATGATTTCTGGTGTTATTACGTGTAAATTTTGTTAGGCTATGTTTGAGACATGTCCTTGGTAACACTCACCACATTAAACAGAGTGGAGGACTAGCCCTTGTGACCAGAATCTCTTATAGGGAGAGGGTGACTGTTGTGTATAGATCTATATGGGATTGACAATCTGCACCTCACTGCTAGCTACAGTTGGACTGGCAGGTCTGCGGGTGAGAAAGTCATTAAGGATATCGGCCGTTGAGGGCCATGTCCAGTCAGTTATGGTTACGAAACTCACAACCTAGATAACAGGAGTTTACTTTGTAATAATGAATCAAATGAACTAACCTCAAAGTAGCAACCGTTAGATTACTGGAGGGTATTAATAATACTTTCAGGACTTAGTTCATCACGGTTTCTTTTATTTAGCTTTTAAGACTAATATATCTCTGGGTGTAACCAGGGTCTTTAAAAGAAAACTGCTTATATGTATATACATGATTATGGTAGATACTTGCAAACCTCAGTTTGAAACCCATAATCAACCAACCACCTTTCAGGAAAAATATAGGATTTTCCCAGGATAAACCGGCTATTCAAAATGGATTGTTTTTCAACCAACGGATATTCATATTCATTCCACGACACATTGGATTGTACATGTTCTGTATGAACCTGGAAGTCATGGAATGAATGGGTTTTCAAACGTGCTTTTCATAAGAAAATATAGGATTTTCTTGAGGAACACTTTTCAAAAGGATTCAAAGAACACTTTTCCACCAAAACTAAATGCTTATGAACTCACCAGCTTTATGCTGACTTTCAAACTGCTTGTATTCTCAGGGAATTAGTAGATAGGTACTTCCAAGAGTTCGGAGAAGTCGAAGCGTTAGTGTCATGAATTTCTATTTTACCTTTGATAAGAACAAAACTATGTATTAAACAATGTAAACCTTTTTCACATATGTATTCAATGTATGGTTGTGTTTACTATGCTTGTTGTTATTCATTGGTTGTGATGCTATGCATGACGTCACCTCCGCCCCGAAACGTTTCCGCCATCGGTTTCGGGGTGTGACAGATTGGTATCAGAGCCCTCTTTTATAGCGAACTAAGTATACCGAACCTTACATGGTATACAACTATAAATATTAAGGGGCTTAAGTGCTCTAAACTAAAAAGTATACTTTCGAAAATCCAAGTATTTTTATAAAAGTATATAAGTATACCTGAGTATCAGAATCCGTGCCGTGAGTACAACAAAACAAAAGTATTCGGATATTGGACACTGCGGTTAAACCTGGGCAGTTATGTAATCATGTATACGGTCAATATAGCCTGATCAACTATATTCATTCGAGACATGACCAATATGTGCTTGGGAGTAACTATGGCGTTACAACAAGTCTAAAACTTACCTAGATACCAAAAGAGTTCTAGAATTGAGCATAAGGATTAAAATACTGTAGGAGTATTTTAGTTTTCTATAATGATCGAAACAGAGTTTTACCCAGGAGAATCAATCATGTAACTATATTACATTAGAAGTATTATAGATTCGATGCCTATTAACTATTCCTTTACCCTCGCCTCGCGTAGATAGCATGGCTGGATTCCATCTTCCTGGCGACCCGTACTTTCCTAACCAAGGAGATGATGGATGGATCGAACTAGAGCCAGAAGGAAACCATGAAATCCCTTTTGATGATGGCATTGCCGAACCATTTTGCTGAAGAGACTGACTCGGAACCAGAAGTCGAGAACTTACCCCCAGTGGCCCCAATACCAAATCCCAACCCTCATCTTGTACTCGAAGGCCCAACACCCATGTGGTTCGGAAGCCTGGATAGGTGTAGTCACGAACAAGGCCAACCACGCCCGTATAATGGGGATCGCCGCTTCTACAATGTGGACGGAGGAGGATCCGCCGATAAAGCCCTTCCAATCATAATCCGCCGAGTGGCCCGCAATGTCGAGATGAACGTGGCGGCCATTCAACGAACTGTGGAACTCGAGGCAGACTCGGATGCCAACACAAACCGTATTCGCAGTCTCGAGGTTGCTTATGGGAGGATTTTGAGAGACAACGAAGCCCAACAGCGAGAACTAGCTGCAACTTGAGTTGAATTCGTGGAGCTCCGAGCACGCCAATCAGTATACGAGAGTCGCCTGCTTGAAATGGAGCGCCAGTTGACTAACCTAAGGTTCCGCCCGAGAAGTGCCCGTCGCCAGTAAGAAATATTCTACTTGTTTTTCCTTTTGGTCTAAGGAATAGCTTCCCTATTTATGTTCCAAGTAGATCCTTTCTCTAGAGACATTCTTGTCTTGCAAGTATCAATTTGCTAGTTCTTTATGTTGTCAAATTGTTCCTCTGTTGGTATGTGGTAGACCTACTCCTAGGTCAAATTCTTCAAACTATGTGTAATCTTCATATTGATAATGGTGGCAACTATCATATTTCAGTTAAAGATTTTCATTGTCAAAAGTGTACCTTAGATTGATAGCATGAAAAGTAAGCAGCTTTATCAAGGTCCCATCGCTGTTTTACCCTCAAAACGTGAATCATAAGATGTACTTAGACGATTATTCCTTTCCCCATCAATTTCGTGTCAGCTTCGATATCCTAACTGGCATGAAATGGTTAGACCTCGAATCATGCTGATATCCCTTGCTTCGGGGAAAGCAATTCGTCCTTTCAACGAAATCCTCACTGTTCTCAGTGATAAGATTTTTCGAACCTTCGTATCATTTCCTGCATCAAGTCTAGGAGCATATGCGGAAGGAATTTTATGCATTCCTGGCTCATGTTGTCAATGAAACACAAGAAGTTAAAGACCTCGAGAGCATCTTCGAAGTCTGCAACTTTCCCGATGTCTTCCCCGAAGACATTCCAGGAATTTATTCCGAGTGCCAAGTTGAATCCCGTATCGACTTGATCCTCGGAACTACCCTCATAGCCAAATCTCCATATCGTCAAAAGCCTACAAAAATGTGAGAGTTACTCAGCCAGTCCGATGAGCTGAGCAACCAGGATTTCGTAAACTTATTATATGCGAACTTTGTGTGTTCAAATCTTTTCTATCATAGCTAAGACCACATCATGGGGATGTGGGTCGAATCACTGAGAGTCCCGTAGCTTAACGGGAAATCTCAACACATAGATAAACATTTAGGATATATCCGGGGGAAACCATTGTTGCTCACAATCTTCTTTCCTTGATATGTAGCAGATCATGCCTCCGAAGAAACGTAACCAACCCACCAGTAAGACACCAATCCTCCATATGGACCCAACTATGTTCCAAGCTACCGTCACAGCAGCTGTAGCAGCCGCCCTAGTTGTTCTTAACGCTAACAACATGAATGTGGGTGGAAGTGTGAATGGCAATCTGAATTTTGGTGCTAACCAATCTCAACAACAAGTACCTACTAGAAAGGACACACCTAATCTCCAACCTAACATCCTAAAACGTAAGTTAAACGGGAGTTGTTCAACCCAAAGATCTACTGAGAGGCAACGAATTGGGACAGTCAGTACCCCAGTCAGCCCTGTTGTTCCCACACCAACCATACCCTACTATGGAAATCTCCAACACTGCAACAAGTGCAACTACCATCATCATGGGGTCTGCCGATTGCTGCATTGCACCAGATGCAATAGGAAGGGACACACCTCCCGCGGTTGTAGAACCCTAGTCAAGTTCATCACTCCGACTACCAATGTTGGGACAAGTCCAACTTGTTACCTCTGTGGAAGTTTAGTACATTTCAAAAGAGACTGCCCAACAGAAAAGAACAATGGGGAAACAGGAGGAGTCTGACCTCAGAGAATGAGGAAGCATCAAAGAACCCTGCTATGTTTTGGTACGTTTTTGAAAACCACTATAATTGTGATTAATTTCTCTTCCAAATTCAATTGCGACATTCCTATAAGATTTAAAAGCCTTGATGAACAAATTATGATAACTTAGTGAATACGCTAGGGTCGGTTGTAATTATACACGAATTGTGTACACCAAACGATCATAGGGAATCTAGTAAGAACCATTTCATGAAAGTTCATAGCTTCAAGACATCAGAACCCTCGTGTTAGTAGTACTTGTTAATTTCGAATCAAACACAACAAACACCAGAGACATGCACCCGGAGGCATCAATGTGCTAATGAAACGCTCTTTCCGGACGAACTTAACGCGCGATCCTACAACGTCGTCCTGTTTAGTCTGGTCGAGACTATGTCATACTAAACCCTTTTGTCTTAAAATCGTTCAATCGCAAAACTCTCGTTGCTCGTAATGACAAATTAGATGCGAACCTCGAAAATTCATCCCTCTTTAAAGCCCTCTATGGTCGTAAGTACAGATTCCATCCTTGCTGGGCTGAGGTAGGTGACACGCAACTAGTCAAGAGTCAAGTCCCCGGCAGCACTTCCGCAATTCCTGAAATTATCCGAAAGACGACTGAGAAGATCGTGCAAAAAGGGGCTACGCTGATGAGAGACAAAAACCATTAGAGTTACAGATGGGTGGACGCGTCTCTTGCGGGTCTCACCCTGGAAAGGCCTTATACACTTCAGAAAGCGTGGAAAGCAAAAATCAAGACACGTTGGACAGTCCAAGATCATTGCTAGGATCGGTCCCGTAAGCATACAAACGCCAGTTACCCCGAGAACTCAGCAAAGTCCATCCCTTCTTCCTCGTGTTGAACCAAAAAGAGTGTCCGTCCGATGAGACACCTGCGAATTCCCCTCGAAAACCACAAGTTAGACGAGAGTCTACACTTTGTGTGAGAATCACCTGAACTCACGGATCGAAAAGTCAAGCGAACGAAATAACGTCACATCCCGATAGTGAAGGTCCGCTGGAATGTTAAACAGGAACTTGGATTCACTTGGGAGCAAGAAGATCAGATGAAACAGTAGTATCCGCATCTCTTTCCTAATCCATGATTTGTATTCCATGTTCAAATTTCGGGACGAAATTCCCTCTAACGGGGGGATGATGTGACAACCCGAAACTTTGTCCGTTTCTGTCACGCGATTTTCGTTAATAAAGTTTTGAATTCATTAATTTTTCCGTCAAAATTTTGGTTTAATAAAATAATCTAGTTATATTTAATTAAACTATTTACGAGTCGGAACCAAAAATCACGCGGAAACCCGAATATCTCGAGAAAACTACATTTTTGGTCTAAAATGGGATTACGACCGTAAACTAGTTTACGGCCGTAAACATGTTTACAGTTAGTAGAAAGTGGACCCCTGCACCTCACCCCTATAAATATGATGCCTCCACCTTCATTAGAACATTTATGGCCAAAAACTCTCTCCCTCTCTCTCTCTCTCTAGAACTCGACCGTAAACACTCAAAAGGCCTTCAAACTTCGGAGAGCATCGAGAAAACCTTGTTTGGAGTCTTTCAGAACGTCTGGAATCACTCAGCTCGTCGAAATCAGCATCCAAATCCCATTTTCCGAGTTTACGGTCCAGCCTTCAAAGACCGTAAACTCGGTTCTTGAGTTTACGGCCGTAAACTCAACAAACTTCAAAAACCGTAAACTCGTGTTCTAAGGCCGTAAACTCACCTTCAGAATCCGTAAATTCGTGTTTTAAGGTTGTCAACTCATTCCTTCGATTCAAGCAAGTCTCGATAATATTTCTCAACCAAATTCAAGTGTTTCCGACACTTTATTTATCGAAATCGCTAATTTAGATACATATACGTATTTATTTGATAATAGGATTTCGTTAAGTGTCACGCGCAACAACTCGGGAATCTTCATTTCAGTTAACAACTCCACGAAACAACTGTGAGCTCATACCCCTGCGTTTTTCCGAGTTATTTTTATGTTAATACAAGCAAAACTACAAGGAAAAATGTGCTAAAAATATATTATTTTGTTTAAGATAACCATATTTCAACATGCTTTTGACACGAAAAACAGTTTTACCAAACGATTAAGAAATCAACTCGTAGAAACAGTTTTTTTTTTTTTAAACTAGAACAAGGAACTTGTGAAGCATATAGTAAAATGTATTATTTTATAAAGGATTCATGCAAATCATAAACACGATTTTTGGTGTTATTACGTGTAAATTTTGTTAGGCTATGTTTGAGACACGTCCTTGGTAACACTTACCGCATTAAACAGAGTGGAGGACTAGCCCTCGTGACCAGAATCTCTTGTAGGGAGAGCGTGACTGTTGTGTATTGATCTATACGAGACTGACAATCCCGCACCTCACTGCTAGCTACAGTTGGATTGGCAGGTCTGCGGGTGACAAAGTCATTAAGGATATCGGCCATTGCAGGCCATGTCCAGTCAGTTATGGTTACGAAACTCACAACCTAGATAACATGAATTTACTTTGTAATAATGAATCAAATAAACTAACCTCAAAGTAACAACTGTTAGATTACTGGAGGGTATTAATAATACCTTCAGGACTTAGTTCATCACGATTTCTTTTATTTAGCTTTTAAGACTAATATATCTCTGGGTGTAACCAGAGTCTTTAAAAGAAAACTGCTTATATATATATATATATATATATATATATATATATATATATATATATATATATATATACATGAGTATGATAGATACTTGCAAACCTCAATTTAAAACGGATAATCAACCAACCACCTTTAGGTAAATATATAGGATTTTCCCGGGATAAACCGGGTATTCAAAACATATTGTTTTTCAACCAACGGATATTGATATTCATTCCACGAGACATTGGATTGTACACGTTCTGTACAAACCTGGAAGTCATGGAATGATTGGGTTTTCAAACGCACTTTTCATAAGAAAATATAGGATTTTCTTGAGGAACACTTTTCAAAAGGATTCAAAGAACAGTTTGCCACCAAAACTAAATGCTTATGAACTCACCAGCTTTATGCTGACTTTCAAACTGCTTGTATTCTCAGGGAATTAGTAGACAGATACTTCCAGGAGTTCGAAGAAGTCAAAGCGTTAGTGTCGTGAATTTCTATTTTACCTTTGATAAGAACAAAACTATGTATTAAACAATGTAAACTTTTTCACATATGTATTCAATGTCTGGTTGTGTTTACTATGCTTGCTGTTATTCATTGGTTGTGATGCTATGCATGACGTCACCTCCGCCCCGAAACGTTTCGGCCATCGGTTTCGGGGTGTGACAATTCACCTGTAGAATCAATGAATAATCACATGTGATCTAAAATGAGTTCATTATATAATCATATGTGATTATCACAGATAATTGAACATATATAAAATGACAATCACTTATGATTATCAATATAATAAACTGACAATCACATATGATTAACACTATAATAAATATATTTCATAAAGAACTATTGAATAATCACATAACATAAAATTGAATATACAACAATGTATTAAATGTAAAATCACATGTGATTAAGGATAAATTTATTAACAAAATCAAATGACTAATCACATGTAATTAATAATGAATTCCTTGAATAATCATATGTGATTATAATAAAAATTGAACATAGATAAAATAAACAGATGTAAATATTTATTAAAATATGAAAAAATGAATAATCACATATGATTAACAAAATATTAATCGCATTTACTAAAAAATTACTGAACAATCACATAATATTATAAAAACATATTCAATTCTAAATACATCAATAATTAAAATTCACTTAAAAAACTGTACATTTGGTTTTGATGACTTTATTGTTCAACATCTTCATTAACAACTTCAACACTCTCAACAAAAGTAATAATTTGATGTTTATTTATAAAGAAACTCACATTATCGCTTGTAAAAGACATTGTCAAACAACATAACCTATCACTAACAACATAAACATTTATTATTAAAACAAATATTAATAATATATGATATAAAACACTATACTATAATATGTAATTGTTATGTTATAATATAAAATGTAAATGTTCATAACATCTGTGATCACAACATATATCAATCACATATGATTTTTAACATATATAACTAAAACATTTATGATTATAACTTATATTAATAATTTATGATTTAAAGCATTGTATTATAGTTTATATCATATATCAATAACATAAGATTTTATCAATGTTAATAAAACATTTACAGTTTATAACAAATATCAATGATATCAATCACATATAATTTATGTTGAATATTATAGTTTACATAACAGATATCAATGACCTCTGTTTATTTAATAGCTAATCATAAACTGTTAATAAAAGAATTTAATCACATGTGATTTAAATAATAGATTTTTAAACATATACTAATCAAATGATTTCTCAATGATTTAGGTTTTCTTGCAAACATAAATCACTATTATTAAGTTCTTACTCAACAATTTCGATTTATACTACATAAATACAACAACAAGTGCAATGATCGACGTTAAATGATCAACATAACGTACAATATATTAAACCCAACTCCTTTCGAACTCAAAACTTTCAATTTATACTTCCAACTTCACAATTTTGATTTATTCTACATAAATACAGTAACAAATGCAATAATCGACGTTAAATGATCAACATAAGGTACAATATATTGTAGTCTTAATCATGAAAGAAAGATGTGGATAAAATCGAGAAAATCATTCTTATTCTAAGAATGACATATGTAGAAATAGCACCTGTAAGTGAAAAGTGTTAGGAGTGGACTAAGTTTGACTAGGATTTGGATAGCCTCCTGAGCGTTAAACCCTTTCAAGCTATCCAATCTGATTTCAATGAGGTTGGCACGATAAGATTTCGCCAAATTCATTTGAATCAACATTTGATCCACCGTATCTGCCATTATCGGTGCACATATTAGTGTTGAATTCCTCTTAATCCCTTCGCGTCCACCCATCTTCTCGACAGCAGGCGTTACCTGACGAAAAAATGTCAATGAAACTTAAATCCCCAAACTTGAATAAACAAAAGAATTCATCCCCATACTTGGGAGAATGCAGTAGAATCAACTCATAATTACTCAAACCCAATTTCCAAATCCTCAGTCAAATCAAGCTCTTTCAGCATAGAAATGCAAATAGACATGCATAAAGAGATAAATATAGGTTGGATGAACATAGAAGCATTGGAGGCGCTGAAAGTGGCTGAAGACGAAGACCCTAGGGCTTCTTTCTTGCTAATTGGAGGAGGCGAGGGGGATTTTAATTTTTCAGATAGAACAGGAGAGGGTTAATTTTTGGGGATTTCATTTTCCCCCTTAAAACACATGTTTCATTAAAAAAATATAAAGCGACACACTTACATGACACACATTTTATGATAGGCGCCCTCCGTATTTTTTTTCTTTTCTGACACTAATTTTAGGGCACGCACAAATGCGTGTCCTCTATCCTTAAAATTTTGGAAAACTGACATTATTTTCAGGACACGCAAAAAATGCGTATCGTAAATCAGTGCGTGTCATTAACCGGTTGTTTTCTAGCAGTGAATGTAATTATAATGCAAGAATCGACGATAAATGATCAAAATAAGTTTTGAAAAGTAACGATCTTTATTTTTTGATTAACAATATGTTAAACCTAACTCCTTTGAAACTCAAAACTCATTCTATTACTAGAATAGATGAAATAAATAAAAATGTCAGTGTTTAATCATAAAAAAAAATGGTGCAAAGAGAAGATTTTTACCTTATAATGGAACAAACAGTTAAACCTCAAATTCTTGGACGATAACCCAATTTCTTCTTTTATAACAACAGATGAACAACAAACATAGAATTTTGGAAGAAAAATCCTATAAATCACTGAGATCTAGGATAAATTGCAAAAAAAAAAAATCGAATTGAATCACTCTTAATTAGACAAAATAATCGTTTATAACAGACAAAATTACGTAATACCCTAAAGATACAAATACATTTGTTTTTTAATGTGATAGGCAAAAAAATATTCTCAAATATACACAATCCAAAAAATGTTTTCATTTGAATATATATATATATATATATATATATATATATATATATATATATATATATATATATATATATATACACACACACACAAAGAGGTTCATGCAAAAATATAAATATTTTGCGAAAATGTGAAAACAGATTTTATCTTATAAAAATCAAACACATGTACTATAAAAATAAATTTATTAGCAATAAATTAAAGATAGTAAGTTTACATTGGATGGTGTTATGATAATATAAATTTAAAAACGGTTTTATAATTACATTTTTTTCACGTCCTTAAACATTTTTGAATTCATGTTTTCATAATAAAAATTTCAAAAATCATACTTTGCTAATATAAAAAATTTCTCATTTATTATCGATTAACATCATGTATTTCAAAGTTTAGATGAGTTATTGTCGAAAATATAATGTTGATGTGGCATAGTGTCATAAGTTTTTCTTATTTTCGCGTTTTCGGAAATTATTTGTATTTTCGTATGAATTCTTCTCTCTCTCTCTCTCTCTCTCTCTCTCTCTCTCTCTCTCTATATATATATATATATATATATATATATATATATATATATATATATATATATATATATATATATATATATATATATATATATATATATATATATATATTCTCTCGGGGTATGGGGGAGTAAGTATATGGTAATTACGGTCGTTAGGATCATAAAGGCACATGTGATCACCTATACATTGCGATACAAAACAAGTTTTCTCAGTCAAAAAATCTTCATGGACTGTTGAAGGGCACCAAATTACATGGAAGTTCTAGAAGACAAAGAGTCCACAGACATAATGAGCGCCATTGTCACCTTTTAGGGTTTTTACAGTCACCATAAGTTAGAACAGGACAGATATATAAAAATCATCTTAAAAATAAAGTTATATTCACGTAAAACAGCCATGTCCTTATAATATAACTGTGTATATTTTCTGGCATAACTAACTGGGTTGTACTAGAAAACCATCTCAAAAAACAATGTGGGTGATTTTGGGTAATACAAGTATTTTGTATAATTGATATAAAATTGAAGCCGGCCAAATTAATCAGGATTAATCAAGATTTCTTGAAACTATATGTAATAAATAAATAGAAGAATTATATTATAATTCATTAATATATTCAACCAAATTGTTAAATTGATTAATTTTCTCAATAAATTAATGTAATCTTCAGTTAATGCAAACATTTTTTAAACCGTATATAATTCAAGATTTGTTCATTTGTTGAACCTGTATTTAAGTATTAGTCGATTCAATGTAATAAAATTAACAAGATTTCATGAAACTATATATAATGATTCAAATTTATAGCTAGTCTGTTCAAAAACTACCAAATTCATGTAAATACAACAATTTCAGATTAATGCATATGACTGATTTCACCATAACAAATCAAGATTTATCGCAAGTAATTATCATATAGTTAATTAATAACTAAAGCTTCATAATGATTTTATTCAAAATAATGGCAAATTTTTTCACATAATAATTAATATGTCTCTACATAATTGTGTATTATATCTAATAACTCTAGCTAATATTTTCAGTGCTTAAGCAAATATATCATCCATGGCATCTTACCTAAATTTGGCAGCAAACCAGCTACACATTCACACCAACTGTAGACCATTTTGTCTTACCAAAATTAACAAAAATTTCATCTTTTTCATATGTTCGATTCAAGAGTACCAATTATTCATGTCAGGCAACTGAAACTGTTGTCGGAATATGCTTTCTCCGGGAGCCACCAGCATTGTTTGCTGATGCATTTGTGAAACTGTTTGTGGTATCTGACTAAGTAAACTCCCCATTGATCCATTGTTTTCCTCGGTGGTTCCAGTCGGTTGCGCTGCCATCGGACTTCCATCCTGGTTATTCTCCGAAGTCAGAAACATCTTGGTGTACGCCGTAGATGATGATGAATTTCCTGTATTACCCTCTTCGTTCCAGAACAACCCTGGTAGTGTTAATCGTCTTGTCTGCAGGAGATTGGAGGTGGTGATGTTATGGTGGTGGTGGTTATTATCGTCGGCGTCGACGGAGTTGGTATTTAGCATGACGTTCTCGTAAAGAACGTTGGTGTGTTCATGATTCTCCATCATTGTATTATACCCTGTGTAGCCTCCAGTGGGTTTCATTATTCCCGGGTGGTTGAATGACCTACTCGCCGGTGGAGATACCATCATCCCGTTCATCGTCAGATCACTGCCACCGCCGCCGCCGTCACTGTCCACCGGTCTCTGCATATTACTCTTCTTGTAGATTCGACACAATACCCAATCATCCAACTGCGAATTTATCAACCCGATCAACCCATCACAAACAGTAATCAGAATCTTTTTTAATTTATATCCATAATTCTTATTATTTTTTTTTTGTAAATTATAAGCTTGAATATTCATTTCCAAGAAAACGAACCACTACCATGGTTATCTATCGAGCTACAGAAAGGAATCTTCTTTATATCCATAATATTATTTACATCAACAAACTTAAAAGTGTGAATATTTTTCAAGAAACAAGCCACCACCATGGTTATCGATCACATGTATATAAGATTATAACTGAAAAAACTGAATAGACGACTGATTATTACCCTTAAAGATCCTTTATTTTTCACAGGATCGCAGCCAGGTGGTTTGCAGACGGATTTACCATCAGTGAGTCGATACTCATGCATGATCCAATTCGTTTTAACACCTTTCGGGGGTTTACCTCCATAGAAAACAAGAGCTTTCTTCACACCAACTTTCTGTGTTCCACCAGCCGTCAATACCGGTTTATCAGTTCCGGTGGCTTTCCAGTAACCCGACGTCGCCGCCCTGTTTGGCCGAGCTCCGTTCGGATATTTTCTGTCTCTAGGACTGAAGAAATACCACTCTTGCTCACCAAAAGCCGCCTTAGCTATAAACACAGAAAACAGAAAGCTTAGAAACCCTAATCATCGTAAAACGGAGATCCATGTATAACAAGATGATCACAGGATAGTAGATGTTGTTGTTATTTATATGTGTGTGTGTGTATACCTGGAAGCTCCCATGGATCAAACTTATAGAGATCAACTTCGGCGATGATGGCCACCGGAAGAGGAGCGGAGGCTGCCTTTTTCTTGAGGTAGTGAACCACCAACTCTTCATCGGTGGGGTGGAAGCGGAACCCCGGCGGCAGGTGTGGTTGTTGTGAAGATGTAGATGAATCAGTACTTTCCATGCTTAAAGATATTCCGATGATCGCTTTGTTAGCTTCAGAACAAATCGGAGAAGATCGCCGGCATGTTCTTGACGTTAACCAGAGAGAGAGAGAGAGAGAGAGAGAGAGAGAGAGAGAGGGAGAGAGATGAAATTAGATATAGGTGAATAAGTGTGCGTATTACGGACCATGGTATTTAAGATGAGGTGAACCGTACATGATCAAGTGTAATACAGCCGTTAGTACGAGGACTATTGTTTGACAGTAATTCTACGCCACGTCACAAATGAGGGGTAGATTAATCATTTTATGTAGGGTTGTAAAGTTGTGGAAGATTTATGGATGTAGAGGATGATGACGTAAGAAGGATTTTTGATGAAGTGGAAGATAGCCAATGAAAATTTGACACGAGTGAGTGAGAGGGGACACGTGGCTAACGAGGAGCGGAAGACGGCGTAAAACGGAGTGGGGACCAGGATGAATGAGATCTTTTATATGTGGGCGAGATATTTCTCGACGGAACCCATGCATGATGTTTTAAATAAGTTTAAATGTTTAGATATTTTAATTACCTGTGCCACATAAAAAGAAGACGGATAATTACAGAAATAGGAAGACGGGAGGGTGATGAATATTGAATATTAAATGTGTTTACATTAAACAAATATATCCATTTTATAAAAACAAAATGATTTTGCAAAAAGGCATGCCCTTCTATAATTTTAAAAGAAAAAAATAGAAAAATTGAGGAAAATAATTACCATAAAAGAGATTTATTTTTTTTAGCTCTTTGAAAAAATAACTATTTACTCGGAATGCTTCATTTCGAATTATATATATATATATATATATATATATATATATATATATATATATATATATATATATATATATATATATATATATATATATATATATATATATATATATATATATATATATATATATATATATATACACTAGCCGTCTACCCCCGCGAAGCGGCGGTCGGCGAATAATTTGATCACTTTAGAGTTAAAATTATTTTGCGTTCACTTCAAGAAATGAATATTAAATGACATATATTTTTCAAAAGCATTACCATACCATATTAAGAGGGTGTTTGGTTAAACTTTTTTAAAGCAACTTATTAGGTTCCACATCACTATAAGTTAAAAAAATGTTTAGATTAAAATAACTTATTCCGGTGGGGAACCTCTAATACGTCATTTTTTCATAAGTTATCTTACACTTACTTATTAACTTATAAGCTAATAAACTAATAAGCAATAAGTTTTTTTGCCAAACACCCCGTAAATGGTTATTACTTTCGTTTATACATATCCAAACCACTTGTACTGTTTATCGCTCTTTTTTTTTTTCGATTTCCTTAATTCCTTTATTAATTTAATGACCTACTAAGTAAAATGCTAAAATATATAAATAATAGTTTATATAAAAATAAACCTTTAGAATATCAGGTGTTGTGATTCAAAAGTCGATAAATAGGCCTTTGAGAATGCCAAAATACTCAGGTGTCAACTTGTTCATTGTGATTTTAAACCAAGTTTGGTCACAAATTAAAACATTTTCAACGATGGTATGAAATTCAAGGATTCATATTGATGTAGGTTCTCGAAACCTTAAAATATTGAGCAAAATCTATATACAACCTTATAATAAGGACAATAATCACCGTAATCAGGAAGTCCATGTGGTGAAACTTGATAGTATAAGGACCAATAATGAAAAAGGTTTCATTTTTAGACTAAACAAGATGAAAAATATACAAACTACCTTAATCATGTCAAATCTTATGTTTAACCGTTCTTTATTGCAAAAGTAAGAAGCCAAAATATACAAACTAATGATAATACAATGCTCTAACTGGCCCTCTTGGTTGAGTTCTTTGTGCCTGCAAAGCCAACACATTAAAGAAACATAGTAAAAACCTTTTTAGGAACAAACCTAATAGAATAAAACATTCATCCAATATATTTATAAGATAAAAATACAAAAAGTTACAAATGATGAAATCAATTACAAGTAAGTATTAAAATAAAAATATGTTAAGAAAGAGCCATCTGCAGGAGGGATATTTGAATCAACATGTATTTTCTGATGGTTTCAAATTTTGAATTGTCCGAAATTCAGGGAAGGAAATAGAACTTGTTGAGAAATATAAGGATTCAAAACACAGGTTAAAATTTAATATTATTTTATTGATGACTACTTGTATTATTAACTTATTGATTTGAACGTCTTAAAAAAATAATATTATTATATTCAATCTATTTTTTAGAAATAGTGGGATTTCTTTTATAAGATAGTATATATATATATATATATATATATATATATATATATATATATATATATATATATATATATATATTAATGTGAAAACATAAATATCTTACGAAAATGCGAAGACATATTTTATCTTATAAAAATCAAACACATGTACTATACAAAATAAACTTTTTAGCAATAAATTAAAAATAGTAAGTTTACATTGGATAATGTCATGGTAATATAGATTTAAAGACGGTTTTAATAATTTTTTTCACATCCTTAATCATTTTTAAATTAATGTTTTCATAATAAAAATGTTAAATATCATACTTTGCTAATATGCAACAATTTCTCATCTATCATCGATTATCATTATGTATTTCAAATTAAGTTTAGATGAATTATTTTTCAAAATATAATGTTGAGGTGACACAATATCATACGTTTTTCTTGTTTTCGAGTTTTCGCAAATTATTTGTATTTTGCATTAACCCTCCCACATATATATATATATATATATATATATATATATATATATATATATATATATATATATATATATATATATGGAAATAATCAAATGAGAACACCTAAAAGGTTGAGAACGCAAGAACAGGTATATTCATTTGTGATTCCATGTATTCATTTGTTGAGAAATAATAAATTTTTACGCACAATCAACATGAATATGCTTTTTCTCTTCAATTGAAATTAAAGGCGTAAAAATTTATCATTCCTCCACAAATTAGTAAATGGAATCACAAATGAATATACTTTGTTATCGTGTTCTTAACCTTTTTGGTGTTCTCATTTGATCCTACTCCTATATATAATTAGGTTCAAATATTCTAACTAAAATTTGTGCGGATATAGTATGCTATAAGAATTATTAAAAGAATAAGTTGTTTACCAATGTGAATGCGTTCAACTTTACAAAAATATCGTCATTTTAATGCATTCTCGCTAATTATTATTTATTTTTGTTCTCACACATCGTTTTTCACTCATTTTCATTCTGACAGAATACGACCTAATAAAGATTCTGACAGAAATGATAATAATAATAATAATAATAAGTGTATAATAACCTTATAGACGATTTAATTAGTAAGAATATGTGTTAATGACAATTGTTATGTAAGACTGAACGTATTTATATTATCAAACAACATATTTTGTTTATCATTCTCATAGCATACGATATCCGCACTATAATTAGTTAGAATAAAATAACCTAAGCCTATATATATATATATATATATATATATATATATATATATATATATATGTTGACCATATTTCAATTAAATTTTGGATTTTACGCCTTAATATCGATTATAGTTCAAATTTAAGTAAAAAAAATGAATTTTAATTGAAAATTCTGAAATTGTTCATTGTATTTCGTATTTGTTTTTGAAATTCCATAGTATTTTTCTTAACTCTGAAATTTTGGTTCGGAATCCGGTTTCTCGATCCGAAATATAGTTTTTTTCTCGCAAAAACTGTTTTGTTTTAATTCGGAATGCCCATTCCACACTAAGTGATTATTTTTTTCAAAAAACAATTTTTTTTGGTTATTTTAATCAAATACATATTAAATTGTGGTTAAATTATTTAATTTCTCATTCAAATAATTTATATTTTTTGTTCCCACAAATCTTCTTATTCGATAAAAGAAACATTACAAATGTCAAAATCAAGAAAGTGGTTTAAGAAAGTGAATTAATGGATTTCATATCACTTTATATTATATGAGTAAAAGGATATATATATATATATATATAATGACCGTATTTCAATTAAATTTTGGATTTTACGCCTTAATATCGATTATAGTTCAAATTTAAGTAAAAAAATGAATTTTAATTGAAAATTCTGAAAGTGTTCATTGTATTTCGTATTTGTTTTTGAAATTCCATAGTATTTTTCTGAACTCTGAAATTTTGGTCCGGATTCCGGTTTCTCGATCCGAAATATAGTTTTTTTCTCGTGAAAACTGTTTTTTTAATTTGGAATGCCCATTCCACACTAAGTGATTATTTTTTTTCAAAAACCAATTTTTTTTTGTTATTTTAATCAAATACATATTAAATTGTGGTTAAATTACTTAATTTCTCATTCAAATAATTTATATTTTTTGTTACCACAAATCTTCCTATTCGATAAAAAAAAACAACACAAATGTCAAAATCAAGAAAGTGGTTTAAGAAAGAGAATTAATGGATTTCATCACTTTATATTATATATATATATATATATATATATATATATATATATATATATATATATATATATATATATATATATATATATATATATATATATTGTGACATCCAGAAAATCATAAGCTAAAAAGAAAAAAAAATCATTTTTAATATATATTCAAACATTCATTTATCTTTGTTAAAACATTTAAAGGTATTCCAAAATAAACAATTATGAGAGTAAAATCTAAAATCATGAATTGCGGAAAAACACGGGTGTATGGATTGCGGTCAAGCCAGTCCCTTCCCTTTCGAACCAGAAGTACATGAAACCATAACCCACAAACTTTAAGCACAAAGTTTAGTGAGTTCCCCAAATACCACATAACATACACATCAAATGAGTCATACATATCATACATATCCAACAATCAATAAAAAGTGCTATGTGCCAACCATAGTCTTGCCATTATGCCACAAGTCGTATCTTGATCTTCATTGTCAGGCCAGGGGCCAAAACCCTGACTCTTACAGATAAGTGTCAGGAGCCACCTCATGGTCTTCTATGTAAGCATCACAAAGACAACCGACATACAATCTACAACTACTTAACTAATTAATTGCTAGAGTTCAGACTCTGGTCTTGCATATAGTTTGGTAGGAGTCACCTCCCGGTCTTTCATACAATTGCCAAGGGCCATCCCGGGTCTTCCTATAAAACATAAACTACATGGACCGGCATTGGTGCATTTGACCCATAGTATAGTGAGAAGACTCACCTCGAATGTTGAAGCTCACTGAAAGAAATCTTTAGTTGTTGCCCTAACGACTCCCCGAGCTATTAGTAAAAAATAATACCCAATTAGAACTTGGGTTCCAATCTATGGCCCATAATCCATCCTTGGGGTAAAACGACCATTTTACCCCCTGGCCAAGCTTGAACCAAAACTGAGGCCCAAATCCATAAACCAAAAAGGCCCAAAACCAAAAGATCCACAAAGGCCTACTTACGACCCAATTTTCCAATTTGGTCCCCAACCCCCATATGGGCCTTATCCTAAAGCCAACTAATTCCTTAGTCCAAAAAGTTGATCTGAGATGGCCCAAAGGCCCAAAGCAATAAAGTGCAAGAAGTGGCCCAAAGATACAAAGCCCCAAAACACAACAAATCCAAAACCCAGTTGAGTATTATACGCGTAGCGTACGCTCAGTTACGTTGGGCGTACTTGACGAATCCAGATCGCGAACACAACTCGGTATGTTGTGCGTACGGTCAGTTACATGGGGCGTAAACTAACTTATTCCAAAACAGATATTATGGCTAAACCACTTAAGCACTTTGCATCCAAACTTTAGAGAACCATACAATAAAGCTCTTAATGCATAAAGTTTGCACCTTTATGCATTTGTATGTCTTAATGGGACCCAACAACCATCTTAATCCATTAATACCTATATAAATCCAACTATAACATGCATGGACCAAAAGCAAGGATCAAGATACCATTTTTATGAACTTATAAACTCAGAAAGGGCAAGATCTTGTAATCTTAGCTCCTAGAGTGGCTCAAACTCATAAAGAGGACTCAAAACACCAAAATAAGAACAAATCTAGACTTAAACCCCAAAAGCATAACAAGAAGCCAATGTGTGAACTTGATACCTTAAATGAGCTGGAAATGAAGCCAAGACTCTGGATCTATAAGTCTTCCTTTGAACCAAAAGCTAGAACCAATCACCTTTTCCTTGAAAATGATCAAAAGCACACTAAAATGCACACTTAGATCTCACAAAACACTCAATGAGAGATTAGTGTTTCCAAAATGTGGCTAAAGGTGAGCGGAGGCTGAGAAATGAGAGAGCCTTGAGCTTATAATGATGTTTAAATACTACCTAAACCCTAAACACTAGAATTTGGCACTCTGCCAATTACGTCGGGCGTACTCACCCAGGCACGCACCAACTTACCATGCACACATGGGACCTATGTTGCCAATCTTATCAACTAAGGACCATTTCTGCAATTATTTGAAAGTGCCCTAACTTCCTCATCTTAGGTCTGTTTCTAACGAACCTTATATCCATGGAAAGGTGGCGACAAGCCCTACGCTTCTAACAACTCACCATAGCCTTAAAAATTACCGAACAAAACCCAAAATTCATAAAGGATCGAATTATCAAATTACAATTATACCCTTAGGCTCCGAAAACAACGTCGAACACTTGGATCACTTAAACCATAACACCCACATCCCAAAATGGCCACATCCTTTCTTCCCCAAGGCCCTAAGCCTCATGACAACTGATGATTGGGCCGCAACCCTAAATAACGAAGCAAATCCAAAACCGAATGTTACAACTCTCCCCTACTTAATTTAGATTTCGTCCTTAAAAGCTCTCCTTACTAACACTCAGATCATACTAAACAACCTGTGGAACGTAACCGAAAATTCTAAGCATAAAGTGACCTTCCCAAGACAACTGAACCCAAACAAATCCTTAGCCCCTGCAGAAAACCACTTCTACCCTTCCTAAACCTGAAATCTACATTGGTTTGACTCCCCAAATAATAGACTAAACAAAACACTTCTAACCTTGATTATCTTGATGCTAGCAATGGAAACAAAGTCTCTGACCATAAACAACTACAAAACACTTATACTTAACAGAAGGCTCAAATAATCCTTCGAGTAGAACATTCATCCCAGCAACGGTTATGTTGGATTAATGTCTAAGTCCATAACTATATTTGGTATGTACTTGACCCGATTGTGCATGGTCCTTTTGGGTTGCCTTCACCAAAGCAACTTGACAGGATGATTTATGGTGAAAGAGGATATTATGGTTTATTAATATATTGCATGAGTGATATATTAAAAGAGAAATCATATTAGTTAGTTAATAGTAATCAAGAATTAATTAGGAAATTAATTCTGAGATTAAAAGAGATTAATTAAACTAAGGGGACTGGTATTGCAATTATAAGATAATTGGTTTTGGGTTGTAAATCCTTATGGACATAAGGCGGGGAGGAAATTAGGGTGGAAGCCCACCTTAAAATCATCCAAGCCTTATTTCAGTAGATTCCTTGGACCGCTTAAGGCCTAAGTTATCCAATTAGGGTTTTGGCTGAAACCCTAGCAACTCAAGTATATAAGGAACCACTGGGCTTCAATTTTCGGCTACCAGAAGAAACCCTAGAGCTCCTATAGCCGAAATTGTGCCTCCTTTCCCTCTCTTCTAGATCATATTCTTTCCTTGGTGTTTGTGAGCCATTAAAGGTATTACAATTGTGATACTAAGCTCTTGAAGATTGAAGATTCTTGCTATTATCACAAGGTAATCATCTAAACTTGTATTAGTTGTAGATTTCGTTTTATAGTATGCTAGATTAGGGTTTGAAAGCTTCGGATAAATTTGCATGTACAATAGAGAAACCTAGATCCAAAGCTTTAGGGTCTTGCATGTGCACATAGGATGTTCTTTTGCTCAAAAACAATCAGTAGTATCAGAGCCTTGCTTGGTTTGTATTGTATTTGAGGCATTGTATGTTTTTCATTTGCTTAAATTTGATTTGTAGCCTTCTGCCTGACAGAGGGAAATTTGGGATTTTTGCTAATTTTGACTTAGGATAATTACCATAACTGTTTTTAGTTAATAAAATCCAAATTTTATTGATTCCTTGTGATTATCCTTGTAAAAATAAAAGATATTTATCATTTAATTAGATAATTATTACCTTATTTGATAAATCTTAATTATTTGAATTATTTGATCAATTATCTTGCATGTAATTCGATTAGGTCAAAATTAGATAATTCCATATTAATTTTTTAATTGTATTATTTGAATTTTGATCTAGATAGTTTTGAAATTTAAATTTTTGATTAGAAAGTTTAATTTTGAAATAATTAAATTCCAAACCCTAGAATTTTACAAGTTTAAAATTCAACCCTATACTATTATAATATTATAAGAATAATCATTATATATGTATAAGATAAATGCTAGTCTTACCGTTAGTAGGCCTCATTCATGAAGCTAATCTCTAAGGGGGGTATAAGGTTATGGCCTATAAAATGGCCGTTTAATGGGTGTCTACTCTCACCCACCGCTTCCTTGATTGGTGGAGGGTCGTTAGCCGGACGGGTAGGATAGGGCAACTAGTTCCTCATTAAAAGTACAATGATTAATAAAGTAACTAAATGTTTTTATAAAATTCCCAATCTTAGCTACTTTAGGAAAAATGTGAATTTGATGCTATTCCATGAAATTACACTTTATACACTTGCTAAGACGTTAGTGGAGCGTGTGTGGTTAACCGGCACACTAATTTGGCTCTAAACAAAGGTGGAAAAGGGTGACTCGATGTTTGTTATAGATCAATGGAGCGTGTGTGGCTAACCGACACATTGATTAGGTGACTGTAACATTAGGGGCACCATGTACATTTGTATGGTTATTCACACCTTGTTTGTGATCCTCGGTATCCCAGTCACAAACTTGAAGGGCATATTGAGATTTAAACATGCCATTGAGAAGTTCAATGAATCTCAAAAGATCTAGGAGTTTTCAATACATTTAAAACTTAATTCTTTTTGTTTTTCATGGTGGAAATTAGTGAATCATCATTCACTTACCTTGAAATTATTTGTTGTTTAGATTAAGACATCCCTCTTCTAAATTGCAAATAATGTTGTTGGATCCTAGCCCTAATTTCTAATTTGGGTGTTTAATTGAGCATTCTTATGTAATTAAACTTTGTCTCTTTTCCTTTTCAGATGTCTAACTCAAACAACAACAATGATTCAGGCTCAACCTCATCCGGCTCATTCTCACTCACGAACTTGTATGGGAGGGTGATCTTCGATGGGACCAATTTTAATGATTGGATCCGGAACATCCGAATGGTTACCCGCTACGAGGAAAAGGAGTATGTCCTCAACAAGGAGCTGAAGGAGGTGAACATCAACACTGCTACTCCCGAGGAGACCGATGCCTTTGAGGCCCACCAGCATGATGCTACGAAATTCTATTACATCATGCTCATGACATGACTGCAAAAACTCCAAAAATCCTACAAGGACTACTATCCATATAAGATGCACCAGGATTTGCTGGACCGGTACCACCAGAGTGACAGGAAGGAGAGGTATGAGATCATCACTTCGATGATCACGACCAAGATGAGGGACGGAGAGTTTGTCACTGCCCATCTGCAAAAAATGCAGAGATAAATCGTAACACCCGCAAATTCGGGCTAGTCAATTTAGAGACAATGAGCATCAAAAATGACTTTTTGATGGAAGATTATTTAGAATGAGTAATCTTAACCAAGTTATAGTATACGTCACAAGGGTTCCGTACATATAAAGAACGCTGAAATCCGAGTTATAACGAAGAAGTTATGACCCGTCAAAGTTTTACGGCAAAACCGACACGACACTGGGAATCGTAAAAAGTGAATTTATGATAAAATAATTTCTAGCCTTAGCAATCTAAATGAAAGTTGTAGTATATGTTAAACCGAGAGTGTGCATAAAAAGAATGTCCAAATCTGACTTCGTATGAGGAAGTTATGATTTTTCTAAGATTTAGCAAAGTAGTAACCCGAAATTCGAATTTTGGATCGGTCGATTTTTAACCAAAATAGTCTAGAAGAGAATTGAAGATATCGTTAATAGGAACTCAACGATAACAAAGACAGTCGAAAACGGAGCTTGTATGCGAAAGATATGGATGAAACCTAGTCCCTACTCTTCGAGCGCAGCGAATTCGATATAGTTTTGTAAATCTGAGATAGAGTGTGAATTAGCCGATGGGATCTAAATGAAAGTTGTAGTAATCGTAAATACCAACGTGTGGATATAAATAATGTCGATAATAGAGCTCGTATGCGAAAGATACGAATGCAAATTAGTCCTTTGAGCGCGATAAATTCGATACAGTTTTGCAAATCGGAGATAGAATGAGAATTAGTCGACGAGGTCTAAATGAAAGTTTAGTACTCATAAATACCAACGCGTGGATATATAGAACGTAGAAAACAAATCTTGAACGCGGAAGATATGGACAAAATTTAGGGCATATTCTACGAGAATACCCCTATAAATAAGAGATGAACTCTTCATATTTTCTTCACACCATATTTCTTTCTCTCTCTAAATTCTGTTGGGTCGTGTTTTGTTAAGTATTGCGTCGATTGGGCTCGCTAGTTAGTCCAGTTTTGTAACTCCGGTTTAGGCCTGTCCAACCATGAGCTTGATAGGGTTTATTATAAATATAGGTGCTTGCATGCATCTTTGGTTAACGACTGAAACGATAGTAACAAAAGAATAGATCGATGAGAGTAGTTTCATTATCGTTCTGTAACCCTAAGTCCTCTACAGCGGAAGTTCTTAGTCGAGCTCTGCTGAGGATTGTTTGAATTAATCATTCGACATATTGTGATTCATCTTTGTCTTGTTTATTGTTTATGTTCTTCGCACTACCTGTTACAAAGATCTAATCGATCTTCAAGTTTAGTTTTAATCTTATCAATTGGTATCAGAGCAGGAGGCTGTGTAATTCATACACATCTTTTCTGTGAAAAAGGTTGCGATTAGGGTTATTCCGCATTAATCAATATTTATTGAGCCGTCATCCCATAATTGACGTAACTCAGCATTTATTTGTTTTGCCCTAATTTAATACATTACAAGTCTGATCTTTTAAACAGGTTATTCGATCAAGCATGGACGAGTCACAATCCAATCCCATTAACATTTCAAACAACATTGGATCAACGACAAAGATTCTCATTCTTTATACTCAGGATTACGAAGTCTGGGCACATCATTTTGAAGATTATATCATCGGATCTGAGGATAATGGATATCTCATCTGGGAAGCAATCGTATCTGGACCATTCGCTCATTCAGCAACTTCAAGAATTATTAAAACTCAGAAGGAGTATAATGATCTTTTGAAAGACGTTAAAGATATTGCTCAAGACGAAAAAGATAAATTTCAGTGCAATATTAAAGCATTGAGATTAATCAGATTCGCTCTTCAATTTGACACTTTCAGGCTGGTGAGTTCATGCACAACTGCCAAAGAAATATGGGATAGGCTACGAGAATTGTATTCTACGGACGAGGATCTTGAGCATTCCATTCAAACCTTGCTACTCTCCGAGTTTGGTGAATTCAAGCAGATTCCTGAAGAAACTGTAACTCAGACATTCGATCGCTTCAATCATCTTCTCAGTAAGATGATTAAACATGATATTTAAAGGAAGTTGATTGAACAAAAGGTTACCTTTTTAAACGGTCTCAGATCTGAGTGGAGAGTGGTTGTGTCCACAGTTAAAGCGCATGAGCAATTCAAATCTTACTCTTTGGCGAAACTGGTAGGCATTCTGAAATCTCAAGAAAAGATCATGTTACAGGAGAAAAATGTGGTTTCAAGCTTGGGTTCATTGGCCCTTCTGTCCAAAAGCAAAGCTATGATGGAAGATGAAGACCTCAACCTAGAGGATTATGACCTTACCTCTGAAGACTATGCAATGATGGTGTCGAACCCAAAAAGGTTCATCAAGAAAAGGTTCCCCACCAATAAGAACCGAAATTGGCAGGGAAGTTATAGTTCTAAAAAGGTCAGGGAAGAACCGAAGGTAGAAGAACCAAAGAAGGAACCGAAAGCTGAAGGAGATTCGGGAGTGAGCTGCTATTATTGTGGAGGAAAGAACCACTATGCCAAAGATTGTGTTCTTAAGAAAATGGCAGAAAAGGATGAGGAGAAAGATGAAGAAGCAGTGTTGTTGAAAAGGCTGGAAGAGATCAAGAGAAAGAAATCTACTGCTAACCCTTCTATGAATGCTTTAATTGTACAGGGTTCGGTAGCGAATGATGAGTTCGGTGGCGTGGAGATCTGGTCAACCGACTCTGAGGATGATGAAGTAAGGAAGCCTTCTCATGGAAAGGCTTATGTGGCGAAAGATGATGGTAGCGGTGGAAAATGCTTGATGGTGTCTGATGTGTCTCAGATGAGGGGATACAACACAGATGGTGGGAATGAAGACACAAAGGAGCGAGAGGACTTGTGCTTCACAGCAAAACCGCTCAGCGTGCAGTTCAACGAACTTGATGAATTAATCAAGAAGGTACAATCCGTTTTTATTGCATTCAAAGTCCCACAAAGTTCAAATGAAAAAGAATTAAAAAATGTTAATTCAAGAATCTCTCATCTAGACAACAATTTAACTCAAACACGAGTCACCAATTCTAACCTAACTGACCAAATAAGCAGGGTGTCTTCAAAGAGTGAGGAACGAAGGATGTGGATCGAACTGAAGGAGTCGGAGTTAATCAAAACCAAGGATGAAAACATTTATTTGCAAAGAGACAATTTAAAACTTTTAAAACAAAGAAATGTCTTTTGTTTAATTGCTAAGCGTCTTTATACTAATATCACTCAGCTTCATTTGGACTGTGAAATAGGACAAAAAATTCATCGCATGATTTTGCCCTTCCGTGAGTTTAAGGGGGATGAAATTGATGCTGAAGCGTATAATTGTGAAAGTGTTGTTTCGTCTGAGGATGTTAATCCGACATATATGTATGGTCTAGAGAAAATCGAATCTTTCATAAAGTCCAAGGACCATAAGGACATGCTGAAAAACCTTTTGGATGAAAATGATAAACTGAAACTAAGGACCGAAACCATACAAAAGTTTGACTCATTGAGTACCAACTTGAGCTCAAAGAATAAAATTGATGTTGAAAATGCATCTGAGCTTAATGATGACGATGATATGAGTGAAATTTCTGTAGAGGACGTAGTTGACTGTTCTGAGTTTGTCAAGAGCGAACCCAAAAACCACAAGAATCTTATTTCAGAAAATTCTGTGGAGTTTGCTCGTTTGTCCCAACAAAAGTCCCCGATCCTTGAAGAAAAGGCTGTAGTATACCAAAAGGTTAGAACCACTCCAAATCAGGTGTATAAGGTCACAGGTGTAACCGAACATCAGACAGCTGAACTCATAGCCATTGTAAACGAAGATAATGCTGATGGCTGCGATGAGTTCTTCTGGTCAGCTCCTATCAACAATGCTGACGAAACAGTTGGTCTGTCAGAAAGGACATCATGGAAAACCAAAGGCAGATATGTGCCAGAACCTTTGAACAAGCCTGATAGCTTCGACGTGCCAAGTACTAGTGGTACAAAAGATGTTCCTGAATAAAAAGGAATTCCTTCAAAAGAAGTCACTCCTTTAAGCGAAACATCATCAGTTCAGAGTGAACCAGCTGATGGAAAACAAAAACCAAAAGCGAATATCCATCATCAGCCGAAGCAGGTGAGAAATCAAAAACAGCAAAGGAATCAGAGATACAAGAAGAATCTCTTTGAAAGAAAACAGTTTTGGCAATCTCAAAATGCCTATTTCTCATATCGTGACAGAAATTTAAAGTCAGAGAAAAGTACTGTTAGATCACAAGAGAGCAATAACAACCGAAAGCAGAGGTTCGGTTCAGAAAAAAATATCAACCGAAAGCAGAGGTTCGGTTCAGAGAACATTATCTACCGAAAGCAAAGATTCGGTTCAGAGAGCAAAAGCGACCAAAATTCTAGGTTCGGTCCCACTGATGATCAAAAACAAAAGGGTCACCTAGAATCTCGAGTCAAGAAATCATCTTAGTCTAAATTCTTTCATTCTAACTCTTCTAATTCTTTCAATTCTTCTAATTCCTCTCAACCACATTCTAAATTCTATTCTGTTCGCTCTCAAAAACCTAAATCATCAACTGATCTGAAAGGAAAATTAAAGGTTTCGTCAGTTAAACCAGAGTCCAAAACAAGAGCAACAAATCCCAATAAAATTAAGGTTTTCACCATCAAAAAGAAAGATGAAACAACACTAATAAAAAGAACATATCTTGTTGACATCTCTCTTACTATTCCTGTTCCTGTGAAAGACTCACGTGGACCCAAGAAACTTTGGGTTCCTAAATCTGCTTAATTTTTGCAGGTTATCAGTGATGAGCAGTTTGACGAAGAATGGTACATTGACAGTGGCTGCTCACGTCACATGACAGGAAGGAAGGAAGAGCTAAGGGAATTTAGGTCTCTTTCAAACGGTGGAAATGTCAAGTTCGGGAACAACCCCTTCGGCACCATAAAAGGCTATAGAATGATTACAAACGGTGATTTCACGATTAGGAAGGTTGCATACATAGAAGGACTACAACATAACCTCATCAGTGTATCTCGGCTTGTTGGAGGTACCGGTCTCAAGGTTTCATTCAACGATGAGGGTTCAGAAATAATTGAGAAGAAGACGAAAAGAGTTATTCTCAAGTCGGAGCGCAAAGGTGAAATGTTTCCCCTGAACCTCAAACCCATCAAAGGGAATCCAGCTATCTGCCTGTTATCCAAAGAACAATCTGACGAAAGCTGGCTGTGGCACCGAAGGCTCTCACATCTCAACTTTAAGGATATCAACAAACTTGTCACTGGGGGTCATGTTCGAGGTCTTCCATTACTCAAGTACGATAGAGAACATCTGTGTGCTTCATGTGAAATGGGGAAGCAGAGTCGTCAAAGTCATCCATCAATAATAAACACTAAAGTTGTTGAACCACTAGAGTTACTTCATATTGATTTGTGTGGTCCATCATCTATCGAAAGCATCGGCGGTAGCAAGTACATTCTTGTTATTGTTGATGACTTTTTGCGTTTTACATGGGTGTTCTTTCTGAAGCTTAAATCTGAAGCGACTCACAAGCTAAAGATGTTCATCAAGCAGGTTGAAGTACAGCTGAAGAAAGTCGTTCGCAACATCAGGAGCAACAATGGGTTGGAGTTCAAAAATAAAGAATTCGAAGAATTCTTGGCAGAAAAAGGAACCAGTCACAACTTCTCAGGTCCTTACACACCTCAACAAAACGGAATTGTCGAAAGACGAAACCGATCTTTGTGTGAAGCGGCCCGAACCATGCTAAGTTTTGCTTCTTTACCTTTATATTTTTAGGCTGATGCTATCTCTGCAGCTTGTTTTACACAGAACAGGTCATATCTCAATAAGCGATTCACTCTCACTCCTTATGAGATCATTAACAATAGGAAGCCAAATGTCAAATTTTTCCATGTCTTCGGTTCACAGTGCTTCATCTTCAATTCTAAAGAACACCGCAACAAGTTTGATGTCAAAGCCGATGAAGGGATTTTTCTGGGCTATTCTCTCACTTCTAAAGCGTACATGGTATTAAACAAACGCTCGAGGAAAATAGAAGAAACTTATTACGTGACTTTTGATGATAGCTATGTCAAAAAGCTAAAGGCCAACGAAGACACAACTGGAGAAATCTTTCCTCAAACAGGTCAAGTCACAGTCTCGATTGCAAACCTCTTTGAGAAGTTCGTCGAGTTATTTGATGAACCAGAGAAGGCCATTCTCTCGGAAGCCAGCGTAGCAGACAACAGGGTAGATCATCTGAAGCAACTTGTCGAAGATGCTACAACGTGAATGAATGAAGGAGTATCCAGTTCCAACAAATCTCCATAGCACAATGCTTCAGTCGAGGGGGAGGATCCATCTTCGTCATCACAGCCGAGCTCACATGTTGAGGGGGAGAACAGTTCTCAAGCTGCTCCCGAACGCTCTTCAACAACCGAAAGTGCCTCACCACCCGAAGGTGCATCAACACCCGAAAGCTCAGCACCGCCAGAAACCTCTGTAGCTCAAGATACTCAAGAAATACCTGAAAGCTTATCTGTCGAGGGGGAGAATGCCGATATGCTTTGTGACGATGAAAGTCAATCCGAACTAGAAGAGATGGTAAACGCTGAATTGGATCCATCCTATGATCCAAATTACCCTCCTCTTATCAAATGGACCAGAGATCATCCTGTCTCTCAAGTTGTCGGTAATGTCTCTAAAAAGGTTCTGACCCGATCACAACTTAAGGCAAAACAAACTTCCTTATTTTTAAAAGTAGAATTCTGTATGTTTAACTCCTTCGTATCAAAAGTTGAACCAAAGACAGTTAACACTGCTCTTGATCACTCCGATTGGGTTCAAGCTATGCAAGACGAACTGAATGAATTCGAAAGGAACAAAGTTTGGCGCCTCATTCCAACTCCTCAAAATGCCTCATTTGCTGGTCTCAAATGGGTATTCAGAAACAAAATGGACAAGGAAGGGAACGTGATATGAAACAAAGCACGTCTAGTGGTGAAAGGATACTGTCAGGAGGAAGGAATTGACTATGAAGAAACTTTTGCTGCTGTAGCTAGGCTGGAATCCGTTAGAATATTTCTTGCCTATGCTGCAGACAAAAACTTTAAAGTCTACCAAATGGATGTCAAGTGTGCATTTCTAAATGGAGAAATTGAAGAAACAGTGTACGTGGAGCAACCTCCTGGATTCGTAAATGAAAGGTACCCTAATCATTGTTATATTTTGGACAAAGCCGTATATGGACTGAAACAAGCTCTGAGAGCTTGGTATGAAACGCTAACAAAGTTTTTAAAGATGTCCAAATTCAAACAAGGTTCGGTTGACCCAACCTTCTTTCGTAAGAAGGAAGGTAACCACCTTATGATTGTTCAAATTTACGTCGATGATATCATCTTTGGCTCAACGAATCCTAGCTTAACGGCTGAATTCAGAAAGCTGATGGAGACTAAATTTGAAATGAGCTCAATGGGTCCAATTAACTTTTTCCTTGGTTTAAATATTAAACAGGGACCCGAAGGCATCTTTATTAATCAGGAAGCTTACACAAAGACTCTCCTGGCAAAATTTGGCATGATGGGAGATTCAAAGGTTAAAGTTCCAATGGCGTTCGACACCAAGCTCACTCCATCCTTGGATAAGCCAGCAGTTGATATTACGCTATATCGCCAGATGATCGGTTCTCTGATGTATCTTACTACTAGCAGGCCTGATATAATGTTCTCTGTATGCTACTGTGCTAGATTTCAGGTGAATCCACGTGAACCTCATATGCTTGCAGTGAAGAACATACTTCGTTATCTCAAGCGAACTACCTCTTTAGGTCTATGGTATCCTTCCAACTCAGGCTTCTTCATTCAAGCCTACTCAGATGCAGACCTTGGAGGTTGTGGACTAGACAGGAAAAGCACCACTGGAGGCTGCCAATTCCTTAATGGGAAGTTGGTTAGCTAGTAATCAAAGAAACAAACTTGTGTGTCTTTGTCCACAGCTGAAGCAGAATACATTGCAGCTGCCTCCTGCACTTCTCAAGTGATTTGGATCCAAAGTCAACTCCGGGACTATGGACTCAATATGAAAAAGATCCCACTATATTGTGACTCTGAAAGTGCAATTAGGATCTGTCATAACCCAGTACAACACTCCAAGACCAAGCACATAGCACTGAGGTATCACTTCATTAAAGATCATGTGGAAGAGGGGAACGTTGAAATTCATTTTGTTAGAACCACTGATCAACTGGCTGACGTCTTTACCAAAGCCCTTCCTAAAGCGTCGTTCAACAAAATTCTACAAGGGCTAGGCATGATGGAATCAGAGTCAGTACCACAAATTACCTCTCAAACTCAAAAGTAAGAAGCGAAATAGACCGAACGTTCGGGTTCGGGTCTTGTACTCATGTACCGAAATGAACCGAACGCTCGGGTTCGGTTGGATAATCTGCTTTTCGCTCATCAATCAAAGGTGGTTTTCTTGGTTGTAAATTTCATGTACAATTGTTCCAAATTCATTTATCTTATTGTCAAAAGTATTCGCTTTTTGAAAATCTATTTTCTTTGGTAACCGAAATAGACCGAACGTTCGGGTTCGGTTCCTCAATTTTTCTCACCCGAAATAGACCGAACGCTAGGGTTCGGTTCCAAAGTTTTTCACAACCGAAATAGACCGAACGCTCGGGTTCGGTTTCTCAAATTCTCACAACCGAAATAGACCGAACGCTCAGGTTCGGTTCCAAAGTTTTTTTTTAACTTTTTATTTTCTTTCTCAGTCTTATTTTTTTATTTTTTTATTTTATTTTATTTTATTTATTTATTTTTTCTTTCACTATTATTTATCAAAACTTCCAAAAATATTTTTCTTAATATATAATTTCAAAAACTCCAAAAATATTTTGTTCTTTATTTCCTTTTTGGCTTTAATTTTATTTGTGTGTTTGTTTATGGGGGAAATTGTTGAATTAGTTAAGTGTCCCTAGAAGCATGCTGCTGTATGTGTCCAAAGCCTCATCTGATTATGAATAATAGCCTTAATGACTTGGTATACACAAACCTTGTCTTCCCAATTAGGCTATCCCATTTATTCTAATCGTGAGCTACCTAACTTTCTTCTCACAAGAGATAAGAGTTTTCTGCTTAGTCCTATTTTTCACAGCAGAGGTACTTTGATTTCTTACACCATCTACATTACATTTCTCCATCCCACTCAGTTCACAAACGTAACCCTTGAGACTCTCAGAAATTACCACTGTGGTTTATGGTTACCCAATAACTGCATTCATTATCTTAGTTTCGTGCCACTACAAGCTGAGTGAAACCCAAAATTCAATACCCAATCTGAATTGACGGTGAACAACTAATTTGCTCTAGTTTTCACTAATGAATTGACGGACGTATTTTCATGAAATCTCAAATTTCTCTTTTGTGTGATTCCTATGAAATTGTTAAAAACAATAACATTTCTTCCCTTGGGATCCAGTTTTTAATTTTTGTTGAGATTTTATATTTCCCAGCTAATTTAAAATTATTACCAACCTACTTGTTCAACAGACTACACCGGTCTCACAAGTACTTTGTTCACTTTCTATCTTATTTCAAGATTAGGACTATTGAATCAAAGCGAAAGCCACCCTAAGAAGCCTAATTAAAAGAAGCCTTTCAACACTTCTTAATAAGTGTTTGATCGTTATTCCAACGGGAAACCAAACAAACACTTTAAGGTCTCTCTTGACTTTGAAGAAAGAGATTCGTGCCCGGGATCATTTGTTTCGTGTCTTTATTGACATCACAATTTTTTCCCTAAAAAGTATTGCTTTATTTCTTTTCTTTTACACCCTTAGCACGAAAATCTTTAATTTTCCAAAATTCCGGTTCTATTAATTACAGGCATTTTCATTGGATTGGTGGTTAATTACAAGTTGTGGTTAATTTTAATCCACGTGGGAGCATTGTTCAAAAGATGCCGTTACAATTTAAAAGGATAAGATGATGACATGCTGACTCAGGCGGGAGTCTAATCGATTTGATTTCAAACGACGCTAAAAGGGAACGCATGCAAATTGGAAACGTCTTATCTCCAAATGGCGTCGCAGAAGCGCGTGTGAATTTGAAACGGTTTATATTCAAACGACGCTTGATGGGAGGCGTGTTCTTAGGGGTCTGACACTCTCTCTCATGCGTGATCATCGACAACCCCAACTGTCACGCATCAGTCAACTCCGAAAAACCCTTCCATTCTCAATCGAAGATTTGGGAAGATCTTTCTCTCTCCTTAAACCCCAGTATAAAAGGCAACACAATCCTTCATTTACCTCTTTACCGCCATCAAAATTCCCAGAGAGCCAAAATTCCTTGATTCTTCCCTATTCATCATCTTCTTCACTCTCTTCAAACAATGGCATATTCATCTTCTATTCACGCAACATCCCATATACTTCCCATTCGCCCTTAACAAAGCCTCATCATTGATTTAGCTCCTCAGTCTTACGATGCCTTCATGTTCCCTATAATCGAGTGCTTGTGATTTTCTCCGATCGCTCCTGCACTTACAAGAGATGAATCAGTTCCAATGGAGTTCTTGTCACAAATCTTTGCGACTGCTCATTATGACAAAGCGGTTGACAGAATCTTCTTTGACGTTTTTCAGCACAAAGCATCAATTTCCAAGCAACGATTTTGCTCCCTGTTAGGGTTTGAAGCTGACTCTACGAGGGTTAATCCTGAGACGATTCCACTGGGGCACTTGTTCAATATGTTTTACAACATGGGTTATACGGAGGTGCTTACTTCAGTCGCGAAATTCAAGAAGTCGTGCTTGCCTCCACAGTGGAACGGGATGTTCACTGTTTTATTCAAAGGCCTTTCTGAAAGGAGTGCTGGCTCTGATGGTGCCAGTCGACTATTTATGTCAATCATGTATGGTATCTACAATGGCATCAATGTAGATTATGGGTCTGTTCTATGGAAACAACTCATCCAGAGTCTCTCCTCTTCCTCAAGGCATTCAGAAGTTTCTTACGCTAGGTTTTGGACCTTGATCACGAAATGGGTGATGGACAAGTACCACGTCCCCATTGTCGCCGGTGCTCCGATGTCTTCGATTGGTACATTTCATACCACAAAGATCATTGTCTCAGATGCTTCCAAGTTTCCATTCAATGGTTCAATTCCGGAGTCTATGTATGGTGACGTTCCAACTGATAGCCGGATTATTAGAACTTACAAAGAATTTAAGCGTTCCGGTACGAGGGATCTCACTCCGGAGATGTTGAAGTCTATTCATGACGCCGACAAGCCTGCTCCAAGAGGCAAGAAGGCTGATAAGGGGAAACATATGGCGAAAGGAGCTAAAGGCCCGTCTCCAAAGAAGAGGAAACCCATAAAGGCTGCTCAGTCTCCGCAGCAAAAGAGGCGAAAAACCCAACCCAGGAGAAAGCTGTTATCGCTTCCTCCTCAAGCGAGTCTGAGGGTGAGAGTTCGGATTCTGAAGACTCTCCACGAGGCAACACTCCACCCAGATCTCCTACCCTTGAAATTCAAATCCCTCCTTCTCCAATTCCCTCTCCTCCTAAAACTATTCCTACTTCCATTCCCACCATAAACCCCTTTACACATATTCCAAACACTTCAATCCCAATGTCACCACCAATATTCACCGATGCAACCACAACATCCATTGCAAATGTTAGAGCCAACGTATCTGATACGGGGGTTCATACTGCTGCACCCAAAACCACTCAAGCACCCGAAACCACCAACGCACCCGAAACTACCAAAACGCCCGAACGTACACCCACACCTACACCCGAAACAACCCAACCAAAACCTACCCATACTACGGTACCACCAGCTTCTTCACCACCACCATCTCCCGGTCACGCCTCCGAGGGAGACGAAACATTCCTTGGCGGGGAAAATATGACGTTTGACTCGGTCTACTATAGTCCGTTTCAAGTACAGAGCAATGATGATGATGACGCTACGGTTACAAAGAAACATCTCAAGGGGCTCCATGACAAGGTTGACTTGCTCATTGCCTCTTCTTCCACGTCTCAACCATCACTTTCTGAAGCTGCAGTTCAGATGATTGTTGATGCTTTCTCAAAGGCTCAGCAAGATTCTCTCGCTTCTGCAACCTCCGCCATTGATGCCTCAACAAAAGCCTGTCAGGCTGCGACCGAAAAAGTCGATAAACTATTTTCTGATGCCTCTGCCCTGTTAAAGTCTTTACAGGAGAGTGCAAATGCCGCTAAGACTACGTTGGAACCAATTGTTCAACAGTTGGCCACATTTGTCTCCACTGAGTTGATGTCCTTCGCTTCATTTCGTCAAACGCTCTCAGACGACAACTCAACATTTCGTGCTACTATTGATGATCGTCTCTCAAAGCTCCAAGCCGATTTGGCTGCTGAGAACTCGTTGATGGATTTTAGCCTGGAAGACCACCGCTATGAAGGTCAAGAGTGTTCAACTCTCTAACTCTCAACAGGAGGTTGATTCTCTTCCGTCCGAAAGGGAGGTGATTAAGTCGTGTGTTTCGGATGTCCACTCTGCCATATCCAACATCCTTGAAGCACATGATCCCATCCTGAACTACACTATGAGGCGAGACCTTGCAGAGAAGCTCGCTCCCGCCCTTGCCCTGCTAAGCAAAATTGAAGGGCTTCTTGTTTTCGTGTCCATTCCGAAACAAGGGGGAGAGAAGGAGTCCATGTCTCAACCACCTCCACCCTCAAAGTCAACTCACACAACCGAACCTCCTCCAGTAGGTCAAGCCTTCGGTTCTGGTGTGAAAGATAAAGGCAAGAATATTGTTGAGGATGAAGATGAAGATCAAGAGAGTATCGCTGATCTTTTAAAGCGAAAACGTCGAGTCGATGATGCTGATATCAGTGCTCGTGTGGCTAAAGAAGCTGAAGAAGCAGAAAGAAAACAGAAGGAAGCCCACGACCTTCTTGAGAGTAGGAAAACTCTTTTTCCTGTCTGGACTCTCGAGAGGATGATAAAAGAAGCCATCGACACTCCAAGCATCTTGTGGCTGGAACCTGTTATATCGCTTGATTGTTCCAACACTGTCGACTCTCAATTCGACATGCCTCTGACCCGAAAGGCGTTCATCTTTCACGCCTTCGCCAACGTTTCAGAGTTCCCTCATCCTCATCCACAGGTTTATCGGGACTTGATTAATTTCTATCTGAAGATTGCTCATCCTCAATATCAGACTTGGAGCGCTCAGAAAATTATAAACGTTCGGTTCTTGAAGCCGTATACTGAAGGGAACTTCATCAACGTTCGGTTCAAGGTGCTTCGGGGGTCTGCCAAAACCGAACATGCCATTTCTTTAGCAGATCTTCCAAACCTCAATTCCCATGATTGGATAATCTTGCACAACATCCTTCTGACCAATGAAGCTGAATACGGTCCGATTATCGATCATTTCAAAAGGATGCTCGTGTGCTACATCATGGAAGTTGCATTGATGGATCAGGAGATAGCAAGCGTCTTCAAGAAGAAACCAACAATATCTCCTGTTGGCTCGGCCAGTGATCTGAACCAAATGCAGATGGGCAAAATTGACTCGAGACGGAATTCAGTCATGTTTACTAGGAACGAAGGACAGAAATGTCTTTTTGCCTTAGCTGATAAACATCTGTACACCACTGCTTGCCTAGAGCATGTGTTGAGGATCATCCACAGATGAAAGCAAAACACAGCGGATGATATCAAGTACTTCGATGACATGATACATTGGTACATTCGGTTCAGACAGACGATCCTTGCGCTAATCTCTCGTTTGTTTGATACCACGAAGAAAGTTCCCGCTGCTGGCCCAAGCAAGAAGAAGAAGTAGTCTCGCTCCAATTTGACGCAAAGGGGGAGATTGTTGGGTCGTGTTTTGTTAAGTATTGCGTCGATTGGGCTCGCTAGTTAGTCCAGTTTTGTAACTCCGGTTTGGGCCTGTCCAACCGTGAGCTTGATAGGGTTTATTATAAATATAGGTGCTTGCATGCATCTTTGGTTAACGACTGAAACGATAGTAACAAAAGAATAGATCGATGAGAGTAGTTTCATTATCGTTCTGTAACCCTAAGTCCTCTACAGCGGAAGTTCTTAGTCGAGCTCTGCTGAGGATTGTTTGAATTAATCATTCGACATATTGTGATTCATCTTTGTCTTGTTTATTGTTTATGTTCTTCGCACTACCTGTTACAAAGATCTAATCGATCTTCAAGTTTAGTTTTAATCTTATCAAATTCTCTATAGACTCCTAAAACCCCTCTAAATCCCTAGTAACCTCAAGTTGTTAGAGGAAAGACCCGAAGCGCCCAAAGATTCCGAGAAAAAGAGCTTTTCGGCTCAGAAGCTCGTCTCCAGCTGAACCCGGTTTTTAGCAAAACCCGTTGTAAGTGAGATACGCCTACCCTACTTTAAATATAGCTTATATCTTAATATATAATATCATTATTATGAACCTATAAATAAGATTTATCAGTGATTCAAAGTCGATATATTAATTGATCTACTTACGAGGATGATGTCTAGGCTGTGATTTAGTGAGGTGTTTAAAGTGGGATTTCCAAACAGTGTACGTCGTATACCAAACGGACCCTACCTCCGATATGATACTACCTTGTTGTTCCTTACTTGATAGATCATGAATAGACTATGAGTCATTGACGAATATAGACTAATAATCAGTTGCAATAAATATTAGACTAAAATCTAGTGGTAATAATACTTGGTTTCATTGAAGGAAATTATATTGTTAAGAAGCAAAGCGCTGTCTGAGTTTGGAATCATCACTTTAACAAGTGAGTGCATAGTTACTTTCATCTTACACATAGATATGAAGTATTTTATATAAATTACGTGCTATGTGTGCATATTATCTGTATACTTGGTATCTATGTTGGATGAACGATTTTATACAGGTTTTATGTGATTTAAATTGTATATGTATTTTATATCTTCAAAATATGTTGGGTAAAACATGTTTAGATGAATGATGAGGGATGAAAGTTGATATAGAGGAACATTGGCAGTATAGACATAGTGCCCTATAGGTGAACATTGGCAGCAATGGACCTAGTACCCTATAGATGAGCATTGGCAGTCGCCCCATAACCTATAGATTTTTTTAATCTACTCTAAACATCCTAGCAGCTACGCTCTAAGGTTAGTATCGGCAGTTGCGTCTAATAGAGAACATCATAATCCCGGCAGCTGCGCCCAAAGGACAATATCGGCAACTGCACCTAATAGAGAATGTCATAATTTTGGTAGCTACGCCTAAATGATAATATTGGCAGATGTGCTTAATAGATAATATTGATAACTATGTCATTGAGAACGATGGAATTCGTGCCTACTCCTTAGGATTGAATGAGTGAATGATAAATGGTTCTTAGGGGAGATACTTAAGAAATAAAGAATATAATGGGGATGGGTAATTGGCTTGATTGTTTAATGATTAAACATAATTATATTATTTTGGGTTGAAAACCCTATGTACTCACCAGATTTCACAACCTGACCCACTCAAGTTTATTTTATCACAAGTATCGATATGAAGTTACATTACACTGAGAGATTAAGGAGATGTAAATCACTAGTGTTAATGAATGTAAGTTCTATTTATTCTTATGTTTCTATATTGACGATGACATCCCAAAGTTTTAAAATGAATATAATACATTTCTTCAAAAAATGATTTGATAACGTATTTATCATGTTTTTCTGGGAGCAAATTCCACAACACTTTTCTTTAAAATGTACTCTGATTTTTAAACAAGCATAAACAAAATCGGTCTTTTCTGGCCGCGAAAATGGGGATGTCACATGTTGACCACCTGCTAAAGTTAAATGTTAACTTCGATGAAGAGTTGGTGCTTAATATCATTCTTCACTCACTGCCACCCTGCTTCAACCAGTTTCACATGACCTACCACATGAACAAAGAGGAGGTCAGCTTGAGCAAGCTTTAAGGCTTGTTGACGACTGCTGAGAGCAAACTTAAGGATAAATCCGTTGCATCAAATCCCGCTACAGCTGCCCCCCTCTTAGCTATTGGGCATGGGAAGGGTAAGAAGAGGAAGGCTCCTTCGGAGAGCCACCATAAGGGAAAGTCCCATGATGGCACCTTTTATAGTGGAACCAAGGTTGGTCCCGCTGCACCCACTTCCAACCCAAAGGATGCAGAGTGCTACTACTGCCATGAGAAGGGGCATTAGAAACGAAGCTGCCTGAATATTTGCAAGATATCAAGGATGGGAAGATCAAGCCGTCCTTCGTAGGTATTTACATTATTCAATCAAATAACTCATCGCATGCTATTTCTTGAGTTCTTGGTACAGGATGTGGTTTTCACATTTTTTATGATTTACAGGGCCTAAGAAGAAATAGGGAAATGGAGCATGGGAAGATAAACTTGATCATGGGAAACAGAAGATTGTCGCCTATCACCAAGATTGGAGTTTACCCTTTAGTACTTAGTAGTGGGTTAGGACTAGAGTTGAATAATTGTTGCTATTCGCTAGAAATGGCAAGAAAGATCATTTCTTTTCATGGTTTGTATAGACAAGGATTTAGATTTTTGTTTGATAATGAAAAAGGTTCTATTAATGCTTTTCTTAATGGTGTTTTCTATTTTGAAGCATTGCCGTGTAATGGAATATATGAAACTATGATGGTTGTAGACAACTTAGGAAATGATGTGTTGCATAATGAATCTTCCAATAGTTTAGACAAATCATGCTTGTGGCATTGTCATCTTGGATAGGTCAACAAGAAACGCATAACCTAAATCTAAAAGGATGGAGTGTTGGAGTTATTCGACCTTAGGGACGACGACGTGTGTGAGTCTTGTTTACTTGGAAAGATGACCAAGTCACCTTTCACTGGCACTTGTGAAAGGGGTGAGGGTTTATTGGATCTGATACACACCGATGTATGTGGGACCTTTAGATCCAGCATAAGGGATGCGAGCTGCTTCTATGTGACTTTCACCGATGATTATAGCTGATATGGGTATATCTACTTGATTAAACACAAGTCAGAAACCTTTGAAAAGTTCAAAGAGTTTAAGCAAGAAGTGGAGAATCAGTTGGGTTGGAAAATCAAGATGCTTCGAACTGATTGAGGAGGAGAGTACCTTAGTCTTGAATTCCACGACTACCTCAAGGAACGCGGAATCGTTTCGTAATAGACACCACCTAGGATACCACAAATGAATGGTGTAGCTGAGAGGCGTAATCAAACATTGCTAGACATGATTCATTCCGTCATGATTCGTGCTTCGCTACCTATCTCATTCTGGGGGTATGCCTTAGAGACTGCTGCCTATATCCTTAACATAGTCCATATAAAGAAGGTTGCCAAAGCACCTCATGAGATGTAGACAGGGAAGGCTCCCTCATTGGCATATGTCAATGTTTGGGGTTGCGAGGATTTTGTAAGACGAGAGACTCACGACAAGCTCGAACCTCATAGTGAGCGGTGTATTTTCATCGACTATCCGCAAAAGTACTTTGGATATCTCTTCTATAAACTGAGTGGCAATGTTATCTTCATTGCGAGGAGAGGGGTTTTCAGAGAGCGAGAACTCATAAGCCAAGGGGACAATGGGAGGCAAATTGATCTTGAAGAGCTTCAAGAATCAAGTGATGAGGGAACCTCTAACACTGGCGCTCAACTTGAGGAGGAAACTACTGTTGAACCAATTGACGAGTCCTTACCTCTTAGACATTCCAACAGAGTTAGCGTTCTGCCTGTGTTGTATAGTTTTCATATAACAAGAGAAGGTGACAAGTTTATTAGTGATAGTACACTGATAAATTTGGATGAACCTAACAGCTACAAGGAAGCCATGGCAAGCTTGGAGCCTATAAAATGGAAAGAGGCTATGGACATCGAGATTCAGTCCATGTATGACAACCAAGTTTGGAATTTGGTTGACAATGTTCCGGGTCGTAAGACGGTCGGGTGCAAGTGGATCTTCAAGAAGAAGACCGACATGGATGGGAAGGTACAAACTTATAAGGTCCGATTAGTTGCGAAGGGCTTTACTTAAACTCCCGGAGTTGACTATGATGAGACCTTCTCACCAGTTGTGAAGATAAAGTCTATTAGGGTGATGCTAGCCATTGCTACATTTCATGACTATGAAATATGGAAGATGGATGTCAAAACCGCTTTCCTTAATGGGAAGTTAGCTGAGGATGTTTACATGAGTTAGCTAGAGGGTTTTGTCGATGCGAAGCTTCCTAATAGAGTGTCTAAGATTGAGAAATCCATTTATGGATTGAAACAAGCGTCTCGCAGATGGAATCTTTGTTTCGATGAGAAAGTCAAAGAGTTTGGCTTCTGGCGAAGCAAGGATGAGTCATGTGTATATGTCAAAGCCAGTGGGAGTATAGTTAGCCTCCTCGTTTTGTATGTCGATGACATACTACTCATAGGAAACGACATCCCGAACCTACAGGAGGATAAGTCCTGGCTTGGGAAGTGTTTCGCTATGAAGGACATCGGAGAGGCTGCAAATATTCTGGGAATAAGGATAATGAGAAACAGGAGTAAAAGACTAATAGGACTTAGTCAAAATACTTACTTGGACAAGATACTAAAGAGTTTTAGTATGGAGAATTCCATGAAAGGGGATTTACCGATCCAAAGTAATGCCAAGTTGAGTAAGACTCAAAGTCCGAGTACCGAAGTCGAGATAGAAGAGATGAGCCGAGTACCTTACGCTTCCGTAGTTGGCTCGATCATGTATGCTATGACCTGTAATCACGTTGATGTGGCCTTCGCTTTGAGCATGGTCAGCATATATCAAGGGAACCCTGTAGTCAAGAATATTCTTAAGTACCTTCGGAGGACCAAGGAATGGTTTCTAGTCCTCGGTGGGAGTGATGACTTAAGGGTGCGAGGGTATAGTGACGCCAGTTTTCAGACCGACCAAGACAATTGCCGTTCACAGTCAGGCTGGGTCTTTACCCTGAATGGAGGAGTAGTGACTTAGAAAAGTTCCAAGCAGGAGACCGTAGCTGATTCAACATGCAAATCAGAGTATATAGCAGCGAGTGAAGCATCAAAGGAGGCAATATGGTTGAAGAACTTCATCGGAGACCTTGGAGTTGTACCAGCCATAAAGGATCCCATGGAAATTCTCTGTGATAATGAATGAGCGGTTTCTTTCACCAAGGAACCAAGGGATCATGGAAGATCCCGACATATCGACATGAAATATCACTTTATTAGATATCGGGTGGAGGAGGGACTCCTCATAGTGAAGAGGGTATCGTCAGAGGATAACCCAACAGATCCCCTTACGAAGGGACGGAGTAGGGTTAAGCACTTGCAACACGCTAGGAGCATTGTGCTGAAGGCTGATATTAGTTTAGATTAGATAGCTTCGAAATGTGTAATAGATAAATTGTAATTAACATTTGATGATTAAATAAAGGAGTGTTATTTATGAGTAAAGTTACTGTCTTGTGTTAATTATTTACCTATTGTTTCACTTTGCATGTTTTGACTTCCTGAATAATAAGATTATTTGAATAGTCCACAGTCATACTTTGGAAGTAGGTATGAAAGAAGAATGTCATGAATTGGTTTGTAGACTGTTTAAAGTGTATTAGACATAGCAAAAGTTTGTTGCAACGTTCATGAGTGCTTTTGAATAAGATTTGAGCATTGGATTAAACCCACACTTGCTAACATCACTTCATGGAATTTATCACGAGTAATCGCAAGACGATAATATCATATAGTCTTTAAACCTAGATATATCGTTTATTGTTTGCAAGTTTGTTGTGCATTGATAATGCGTAAACGCATCAGTAACTTGATGTTATAAAACGCATTGTTGTGCATGATTTGATGAGTGAATGATAACTGAATATAAGTCGAAGTTTATCTAATCCTTTTATCCTAAGAGGGTAAAATTGATATCTAGGCCCCTCGATGATTTGGTTTGACTTATGTGCCAGGCCTGGTTAGGACTGAATTGATGTGTTCAATTAAGTTCTGTGTCAGACAAATCAGAGATCGAGAAACAGACTGCAGGACAATAAGTATAACTATGTTCCATGTAATTGTCCACACGACATCAAGAACGGAGGACTATACGATCCCTTATCTCAAGGACAGGTTATTGATAAGATCAGAGTTCGACATCGTCTTTGAGAGTTACGATTGCTAATCGGATCCCGAAGTTGTACTTGCATTTGTAGTTATTAGACTTATCCAAGTGGGAGACTGTTAGATTAGTGTCTAAGTCCATAACTATATTTGGTATGTACTTGACCCGGTTGTGCATGGTCCTTTTGGGTTGCCTTCACCAAAGCAACTTGACAAGATAATTTATCGAGAAAGAGCATATTATGGTTTATTAATGTATTGTGTGATTGATATATTAAAAGAGAAACCATATTAGTTAGTTAATATTAACCAAGAATTAATTAGGAAATTAATTATGTGATTAAAAGAGATTAATTGAACTAAGGGGACTGGTATTGCAATTATAAGATAATTGGTTTTGGGCTGTGAATCCTTATGGACATAAGGGGGGACGAAATTAGGGTGGAAGCCCACCTTAAAATCGCCCATGCCTTATTCCAGAAGATTCATTGGACTGCTTAAGGCCTAAGCTATCCAATTAGGGTTTTGGCTGAAACCCTAGCAGCTCAAGTATATAAGGAACCCCAGGGCTTTAGTTTTCGGCTAACAGAAGAAACCCTAGAGTTCCTATAGCCGAAAATGTGCCTCATTTCCCTCTCTTCTAGACCATCTTCTTGCCTTAGTGTTTGTGAGCCATTAGATGTATTACAGTTGTTATACTAAGCTCTTGAAGATTGAAGATTCTTGCTACTATCAAGAGGTGATCATCTAAACTTGTATTAGTTGTAGATTTCATTTTATAGTATGCTAGATTAGGGTTTGAAAGCTTTGGATAAATTTTCATGTACAATAGGGAAACCTAGATCAAAAGCTTTACAGTTTTGCTTGTGCACATAGGATGTTCTTTTGCTCAAAACCCATCAGCTTAGACTCAAACGAGAGCTGTGCAACAGGTTCAAATAAATTACGCCAAGATTATTTAATCGAAACTACAAGTGACTTAGCATTTCCCAAATAACAAGCTACTCCACACACAGGAGTCCCGGATCACTAATATTGCCCGAAACATCATGTTGCCTCCTAGTTGCTTTCCAAAAGCAGCTGAGACCACCGTGGTCCCAACTTGTCGGCCAACTATCTGAAATACCGGATTCCTTCTCGGTTGCTGACCCAAAAAAATACCCACACACTCGCCCTACATGACTTCCGAAAGAAAGCATCAACTGAAAATAATACTCGAACCATCTCGACACCAAACCCAATCCTAAATTGAACGCTACAAGACCAAATGTACTCTGACATCATAACCGGTTTGCAATGACCTACCATTTCCTGATTCCAATCATGTTGTGGCTCTCCTTCAGTCTTGCGAACTGACCCACCCTGGTCTAAACCATATGAATACATTCGGGAGGAAATCATAGATTTGCCACACTCTCACCGCTACATAGGGACCAGCGAATGTTATGGGCCACCTCGAAGTCTTACAACACTCCCATGCTAACTATCCATTAGTAGATGTAGTTGTGAGCATTTGGATCAGACCGAACCGAACCGGACTTGACTGAATTTTGGACCGGACTGGTTTCGGAGAATATTGTGGACCGTGGACTGAACCGGATGAGACTTACTGGGTCCAGGTCCATGTCTGGGTCTAGGTTTAGGTATTCTAGTTTTTGGACCCGTTTGGACCGGTACAACTTTATATGCATACGGTACAACTTGCTAAAACGCATTTTTGGGTTTAATACAAGTCGTTAAACGAATTTGTTGTTGGGTTTGATACGTTACAACATGATAAAATAAATACTTTTTTTGGATTTGATACGGTACAAGTTGTAAAAATGAATAGGTTTTCGTTTATTATTCCATGAACAATCAAACTTTGTTTATTTATAAATTATACCATTTGTTTGAAGGATTGTAATATAACACCAAAAACAACAAAATTATTGTCTAAAAACATCTAGAAACTCTAAATTACATGATGGAAAAGAGCGCAAGTTAATTCGACTTAAAACGAATGAGGTATGCTTGTTTAGAGAATTTCACAGAATACAAAAATTGAAATTTCTTGCTGAAATACTGAAATATTATAGCTTTAATATCTCATCTTTGAAAGATTGTAACGCATTGAATATAACACCAAAATCAAGAAAATTATAGTCTAAAATCATCTACAAAATCAAAGTTACAAGTTTGAGAAAATCGCATCTCAATCCTACTTAAAACGAATGAGATATGCTTATTTGAAGAATTTCACAAAATACAAAAGTTTAAATTTCTTGCTAAAAAGCTGAAATATTTCAGCTTTGATATCTCATCTTTGAAACAATGTAACTCATTGAATATAATACCAAAAAACAACAAAATTATAGTCTAAAATCATCTAAAAACTCTAAATCACATGTTAGAAAAAACCGCATGTTAATCCGATTTAAAACGATTAAGATATGCTTATTTAAAAAATTTCACAAAATATGGAAGTTTACATATCTTGCTGAAAAGCTTAAACGTTTCAGCTGTGATACCTCATGTTTGAAGGATTGTAACTTATCAAATATAACCCCGAAAACAACAAAATTATAGTCAAAAATCATCTACATACTCTAAATTACACATTGGAAAAAGTCACATGTTAATCCGACTTAAAATGAAAAAGATATGGTTGTTTAAAGAACTTTACAAAATACATTTTTTAAAAAAATAAGCCGTTCCAAAACCGGTTTTTTACCCGGAACTGGTAAAAAAACCGAACCGGTTTCGCTAAAATCCTAGAACCGAGAACCGGCAGGGGGTTCCAAAAAAATGGACATGTCTGGTCCAATTCCGTCCACAAGTCCAAATGCTCACCCCTAAGTGAATGCTACGGGCCAACCCACAGTCCTTCAACACTTCCACTTTGCCATAGCCGTCGCCCATGGTTTTACCGCTAATCTATCAATCCAAACACATCCAGAGTCGAGCATGCACTCGACCAAACACCCATGTTGAAGTCAATTCATGACTGTAATCCCAACCCGGGTCCACCAAAAGCCTGCTATCCATCACCAAGAAGTTGCTAACCAATTGTTGGGCGATTTCCCGAACTCCCAACTCATGTATTTCTCGATCCAGACAACCACTTAGGCCGCCTTGCTCCCTGACGTGGATGCGAAACTCATCCTAGTTTCACGCCTGCTTCTGATCCTGAATACATGAACGGTTCTCCCCCACTTTGATTCGACTCAGCTCTTACAGAACATATGATTTAACGGATTCCGAATCCATCTTACCCTCCGATACCCGAATTGCTGACAACCTGTGCTTACCAATGCTAGTGAACCATCGCTAGCGATACCCAAAAGGCCGTACTACCCTTGAAGAGAAGATGAACATTTCCTGAAATCCCATAAAAACCGATAACCTGGAAGCTTTTAATGATATGAAAATTAAATTTTGAAGTCCAATGAACAGATGCTCATACCAAAACCTCAGTAATAGACCACTTCGATTGGCACCCCAAGAGCCAACCAAACATAGTTGCTAAAACCACACAATCCTCAGAATACTGGATAACTAACCCACTGAATTCTGACCATAAACCTTTCACATAATGCCCCGGGACTTATCTCAACCAAAAAAACTAGAATAACAGTTGAACACTTTGGAATCCGCTACACAAGATACCACCCTTACTAGCCCACTAACAATTCATGGCATGCAAATGGCATATAAAAATTCTTGAAGATATTACCCTAACATAAATAGAGAATTCAACCAAAGATAAAGCTTACCCATCCTAATACAAGATTCACAACATAAATACTGATAAAAAGTGAATGCAAAGCAAAAGATAACACACTTTCAATGTCTCCTGTTGGAGTCTTGACATCCCCTGTCTGACACTGCAATGCATGGATCCTCTCTGCTGGGGCTCCTACCATACTCTCTCGTCCATCGGTGACCCTCAAAGTAGCCAGAGCAGGCACACTCACTGCCCTTCTCCTCAACATCGGACAGTCGGCCTTCTTGTGGCCCACCTTGTTGCAGTGAAAACATAACGGGCTTTCCCCCTGAGGACAATTCCTACTGACATGACCAACCCTGCCACACTTGTAGTAGCCCATACCCCTGGAACGACAAACTTCATCGTGTAGTTTCCCGTATGTGCTGCACTGACTCCGACCCAATTGGCCTCTCAAATGCTGATCAGAAGTCTTGGGTTTCTTCCCGAGACTCTCCACTATATGCACCTGATCGGGCCCACTCGTCCCAAGGTGCTCCAAATCAATCTCCTGCTCTCGGGCTCTAGAAATCATATCATTCAGGGTCTTGCACCCTAAAATACTCAAAAACTCCCTAATATCGTCCCGCAACATATCATGATACCTCACCTTATTTGTAACATCCTGTTCCGAATCGATTCTTAGTCTGAGGATGTGGCTCAAAGATCGTTCAACAAAAGGATTAGGGATTTTGAAAAGGTAAGATCTAGGCCCATTTGGGTGCGAGTGATGTATTAGAAGTGATCCAGGTGTTCGGTTCGTGTTTTGGAGCCTAGGGATATTTCGGTAAAGTGGCAGCTCAGGCTTTTGTGGAAAATGGACTTTTTTCGGAAGTTCTTAAGGAAGGTATGAGTTGATAGAAGTGTAGGGCTTCTCGTCACTTTTCCATGTATATAAGGATTGTTGGAATCGGGCTTATAACAAAGAAGTTATGGCCTTCAGAAATTTTGTGGTTTTCAGGCTTAGGCGAGTACGCAGGGCGTACACAAAGAGTACGCGAGGCGTACTAGTGAATAATGCAGTACACCAGGCATACCTTGGAGTACGCTGGGCGTACTGACCAGGATGGTCTTGAACATTCTTTGGAGTACGTTGGGTGTACGCCAGTCAAATCAGAACCCTATTTTAGGGTCTTGGACCCTATTTAAGCTCCTTATCTCATAACCTAACTGTGACATCCCCAATTTCTCGGCCAGAAAAGACCGATTTGTTTATGCTTTGTTTTATAAATCAGAGTGATCGTTTAAAGAAAACGGTTGCGGAATTTGTTCCCAAAATAAAATATGATAACCATTTTATCAAAACATTTCTCGAAAAGAATGTATTTTCATTAAATAATAAAACATCGGGATGTCATGTTCGTTACAGACCAAAAGCATAAACAAATATAAAATAGACCTTACAATAGTTATTCAACTACTGATCTATAATCCAAAATCTCTTGTCAAGTCCGCCGACTTATACTCTTGTGTCATTACCTGTAATGAAAAGAAAACTGAGTGGGTCAGGCTTGGGAGCCTGGTGAGCATATAGGGTTTTCAACCCACAATAATACATTTATTATATTCAATTATCAAACAATCAACCCAAATACCCATCCCCATTATCTTCTTAAGGTTTTACCCTAAGAATCCACTATCCTTCATTCATTCATTCCTAAGGATTTACCTAAGGAGTTGGCACGAAGTCCATTGCTGCCAAAGTTTATAGATCATGTACTAAATCCATAGTTATCAGACGCTAACTCCATAGTCGTCGGGGTTTACTCAAGCGACGCTAACTCCATAGTCACCAAGGTTCACTTAACACGCGCTAACTCCATAGTCGCCAAGGTTTACTCAACAATAGGCGCTAACTCCATAGTCACCAAGGTTTACTCTACAATAGGCGCTAACTCCATAGTCACCAAGGTTTACTCTACAATAGGCGCTAACTCCATAGTCACCAAGGTTTACTCAACAATAGGCGCTAACTCCATAGTCACCAAGGTTTACTCTACAATAGGTGCTAACTCCATAGTCACCAAGGTTTACTCTACAATAGGCGCTAACTCCATAGTCACCAAGGTTTACTCTACAATAGGCGCTAACTCCATAGTCACCAAGGTTTACTCTACAATAGGCGCTAACTCCATAGTCACCAAGGTTTACTCTACAATAGGCGCTAACTCCATAGTCACCAAGGTTTACTCTACAATAGGCGCTAACTCCATAGTCACCAAGGTTTATACAATAGGCGCTAACTCCATAGTCACCAAGGTTTATCTAACAGCAGGCGCTAACTCCATAGTCACCAAGGTTTATCTAACAGCAGGCGCTAACTCCATAGTCACCAAGGTTTATCTAACAGCAGGCGCTAACTCCATAGTCACCAACTATCCCATATACCCATGTTCTACCCAACAATTTTTGTAGATATAAACAGTTACACAGTTTAAATTATTTAACACCTGTATAAAACTCCAAATTCCATGCCCATCTCAAATAGACAAATAACATATAAACACATAGCACGTATTTCATAGCAAATACTTCATATTTATGTGTTAGAAGAAAGTAACTACACACTCGCGCATATAAACAACAATATACTTAATACACTCAAACCATACTTGTATTATTATCTTGTTTATGAAAGGTAGTATACACTTACTTGATCAGAAGATGATCGGACAGCACTACGACTTGCAGAAGTAGTAATCCTCAGCAGATCTGGAAGATCTCTTCAAAAATCGAACTTCTCGCGGGCAGAGCTTCGGCTCGGGAACCGCACTTCTCGGGATCTTCGGGATCTCGGGACTTGCCTCGGGGCTAGAGAATAATACCGGGGCTTCGGGGTATTTCTGGCATGCAAATCGATGCAAAACGGGAGAGAGAAGAGAGAAAATAGCAACCCTAAATGGCTGACCCTTCAAATCTATTTATAGGGCAAATTTGGCCCTTGCCACGTCGTGGCAACCTTGTTCCACGTCGTGGGCTTGGTCGTCACTGCATGCGTCATCCCAAGTTGCATCTGGGGGCCTCCCGGAGGTGTCAGGACACTTGCCACGTCGTGGCAACCTTGTTCCACGTCGTGGGCTCTGACAGTTTTGGGGTTTCGCCCCCCGAACTTTAGAAATTCATAACTTTCGCATACGAACTCTGTTTTCGACGTTCTTTATATCGCCGCGAAGGTGAGATTATGCTCTACAACTCTCGTTTAGACTCCATTGGCTAATTTTGACTTTATTTTTAATATATTATAAGTATATTACTTATATATTATCTTTAGTAGGCCGGGACAGGAAAACTCCGTTCGAAATTCATAACTCCTTCATCTGAACTCCGATTCCGTCCGTCTTTCCGTCGTTGCACTACTATCGATGAGATATTCAATTCTCATTTATCTCACTAAGGATAGATATCTATCTACCTTAAATTCACTATCTGGGTCGCGCTGGGTCGTGCCGGTTCTGTCGTGAAACTTCGACAGGTCATAACTTCTGCGTTATAACTCGGATTTTGGCGTTCTTTATATGCACAGAAACCTTGTCACATATACTACAACTTGGTTAAGATTAATACTTCTAGATAATCTTCCATAAAAAAGTCATTTTTGATGCTTAACGTCTCTAAATTGACTAGCCCTGATCTACGGGCGTTACACTAACCCTAATGTCTTCAGTCTCCACCCCTCTAAACCCTAGAAATCGTCATATATCATCCATGGTGGAATTTTGAGCTTATGGAGTCAATTTTTGGGATGTTTGATCCATTTTCAAGAAGATGGAGTTTGATGAAGGTATATAGCTTTGAACTTGATCATTCATCTCTTAGATCTACCATTTGTGAGTTTTTGTTTATTTGGGCCCCAAGTATGAGGTCTAGTGTTCTTGATTTCATTCCAGGAGCTTTGAGTTGCCCCTCTTAGTGTTTCTGAGGTTTAAGGTCCATAAAGTTGGCACCTTTAGAGTTTAAGGCCATCTATGTTGGAGATTTGAGCCATTTCCATGAAAGTAGAAGGCTATTTGGTCTTATTGGAGGCATGCAAAGTCACCAAGTCAGTGACTTTATGGGTTTAGGCATTAAGTAGGACTCAAATCTATGGTTTGGACTTATGACTTAAAGCATTAAGTGCTTAATGGCAGAAGTGTGGCTAAAGGTTAGTACGCTGGGTGTACAAGCCAGTACGAGTAGAATACAAGCCGTTAGGTAAGTACGTGCAACGTACTGCTGAGTATGCCCTACGTACTCAGCCATGTTGGGTTTCTGACTTCGGGCTTCGGGTTTGGGCCATCTGTTTGGGGCCTAGATTCTTGGGCCCTGATGGACCATCAGAATGGTTGTGTTCTGGACTAATTGAAGCATTGGATCTTAGCTTAAGGCCTAATAAGGAGCGTTGGCCCAATTTAGAAAATTGGTCCATTCATGGGCCTTTATGGATTTTATGGTTTTGGACTTTGTGTTTTGGGCCCTGCTGGGTCATTAGGTTTTGGGGTTGATATTTATTTATGGAGGCCCAATTTGGTTTTGAGCCCAAATTGGAAACTTGGGCCATGGATTGGGTCTAAGGGAATTTTTTGTAATTGGGCCTCGTGGACTATTGGGTTTGGGCCCAAATTGGAAATTAGGCCAGTAAAGGACTTATGGAGATTATAGTGTCGGGTTTTTGTTTTGGGATTAGGCCTTAGTTTTGGATCATACTGGGCTAGGGGTAGAATGGTCATTTTACCCCATGCATGGATTAAGGATTATGGTATGGGGCCCAAATGCTAATTGGGTATATTGTTTGGTAGTGACAGCTCGGGAAGCTGGCATGGAAATACCAATGGGTCTAAGGCACCAAGGTTGGCCCATTTTATGTTATTTGGTACACTAGCGGTTGTAGAAATATGTGGTATGATAGTTAGCTTTATGCTAAGTGGTATGTTAGTGATTGTATGTTATTGCATGGAAAATCCCGGGGGTAGCCCATTGCGTGATGGTATAAGACCCTAGGGGATCCCATGACATCCTTATAGGTTTATGTATGTGTTATGTAGTATGTTAGACACTTCTGTGATATGATATGATAAGTTGATCATGTATGTTATTGCATGGAAGACCTAGGGAGAGCCCATGGTAGTTGGATATAAGATCATGTGGGGTAGTCCATGGCATTCCTAGGTAAAGAACATGTGGGGTAATCCATGGCACGATGGTATAAGACACTGGGGGAGCGTAGGGCATCTTTACAGGTTTATGTATGCATGGCTTATGTGGTATATGTAGCTTTTATAGCTAATATAATATGTGTTATGTGGATTGTGTGTGGGGTACGCTCTGGGTGACTCACTAAGCTTTGTGTTTACGGTTAACAGTTTTGGTTTCATGTATCATCGATTTGGAAAAGAAGTGCTCGGAATGATTCTAGTGCACACACCTGTGATTTCTGCAATGAATGATTTTGGGATGAACTCTGATAAATGTTTTACTTAATGATGATTTGAAATGTTTGAATTAAATGGTATCAATGTTTTACCTATATTAAAAATGAAATTTTCACCTTGAGGGATTCGGACATACTTTCGGGTGTGTTTGAACTCATATTGAGGATCTGTAAAGCTTTCAAAAGAAAATTGTTTTAAGTAAAGAATTTCTAAGACAGGAAAGGGTGTGGTGCATGCAATCAGCCGAACTCAAGTAAGTTTCCCTAGAATACCCATACATGTATCTGATATGATTTGAATTTTGAATCTGAGAATCGCATGCTAGTTAGGGCTAGGAGAGATGCCTTTATATGATATATGAGCTGGTAGACTTGCATGTTAGTGCTTAGTAGTCAGCAGTAGATTGACCTGATATGGTATGCCATGCTAGAATGAGAATGATGATTGGTATTGGTAACTGCTACGTGTATGTTTTTAAAATTGTATACGATTAGGATCTTATAACCTTAGAATAATTGATTTGGCCTTATTTCCTGTTCCTCGTATGGTTGTGGTCCTTGGGTAGAGTCTATTATTTGACTGTTTATTGGATCCTATTATGTGTACAATTTGCATGCATAAGGCAGCCGACAGTGAGGATGGATGGATGGATGTGGATAGCACGAGTTGTGGTTTGTAGACTGAATGTTCCATGATAGTTCTTTGGATCAGAGTGCTACTACATGAATGCTGCCTGCTTTGTGCTTTGTGGAACTCTTAAGTGATGGGAGTCAGCCACTAAGTGGATATGACGATATCCGGGAGGTGGATGGTTGGTATCATGGGGAGTTCTTCAGCAGCTGATGGCAGGGCGAGGTTGGGAACCTAAGAAAGCCTGGGATATGCTCCAACGAGTTAGTGGGGTGGTTCGGTGAGATTGGGAACCTAGGGGGGAGCTAGGAATTGCTTCGATGAGTACTGTGCTGCTGTTTAGCGGATATTTGGTGCATCAGTGGAGTAGGTGACTTAGAGGATTCAGGAGGATTGCTGAGGAAAGTATGGATTGGTGTAAAAGGTAGTATGGGCCCGTACTACTGAAAGCACATGATCCATACTCGAATCGGTGAGAGTCTTGGAGAATCTAAGAAGCTTATGGGAGGCAAGATTCTTGGTTACACTCTGATAGTGGAGATGACTGCATTGCCAGGTGTGGATGAGCACCCATGAGGAAGGACCAGGGTTTGGTGTTGGCTCCGGTGGTGAGCCAGTTAGTGGAAGGACTGTTAGGGTTTTCAGTTCGCCTTAGATCTCTTGTACCAGGTGGAAAGGATTGATTGTGCGATCTATTGCGCTTTCGGGATTGGAGACTATGTCATGGGGGTAATTAGTAGTTAGGTTTAGAGCAGAGGTTGCCCCAACTATTGTAGTGTAGCTGTGATGATTGAGCTAGTGAGTGGGTAAGTGTGCGAGACCCTGAATAATATGGGTCTTGGATTCCGAGAGCAGAAGATTGATTTGGAGTACCTCAAGCAGAGAGATTCAGGTCATGTGAATTTAGTGGGGGATCTCAGGAAGAGATCCAAGAGTTCGGATAAGCTTTTGAGAGGTCAGCAGGGCTGGATTCGGTGTAGTGCTTGCGGGAAACCGCACGAGGGAGTTTTTCATTTCAAGGTTTTAGTAAGTGTATCTTTGGGTTTGTTTCCCTACTTGTGTTTGGGTTGTACCTTCAAGAAGAGTTATATACCATCTTCATGCCATGAATTTTGGTGGGATAGTACGGGGTCGTCTCCTGGTATATCACAAATTTTCTTGTATTAGAGTGTCATTTTGAGTATGGTCGGGGTTGGTTCAAGGGTTTGTACGAGGGAATTATGACGAGGTTTCAGTAACGTTAGCTATTATGTTTGGAAAGGCTTTCGGGGTTGTCAAAGGAAGAGAGAGTTGTTGCTGAGGTTTTGATTGGAGCATCCGACCTTTGGAATCTGAGATTTGGATGTGATATCAGTTCGAGCAGCTAGAATCATTGGTATTCTTGGGATTCAATAAGTTTTAGTTGGTTTTCGGGAATCATGTTGTTTTGGAAGGGTCATTTATGGTGTTTAAGATTTGTTAAGCACCCACCTTCAGCAGATTGATCATTGGAATGAGAGAGGGTTTGGAAATCCATCAATTCTCATATGTCAAGAGGACTTAGTTGAATCTAAGTGGGGGAGAGTCATTCAGATATCCAAGATAGAAGCGAGTGTAAGATAAGGATACGTCTCACATTCCCCTTTAAGGGAAGACAAGCAGCCTTAGGGGCTGACTGAGTATAGGATATCGTGGGATGGCAGTTTAGGAAACTCCCCAACATTTGGATCGCGTCTTTCTGACATCATATAGCAGCCTTTGGGGGAGGGAACCAGGTAGAGTTCCAGTCAGTATTTGAGTTCAGTTGGGAGAATAGACAGCGTGGGGCGCTCATCGTTAAGATGTGTTCAGATTGATAGATGAGCGATAGGGCTATGTTTAGTGATCATGATAGTGTGGAAAGTGTTGTAAGACTACCGGGGAGCCGTAGCATTCACTAGTAGTCGGATAGTATGGAAAGTGTTGTAAGACTACAGGGGAGTCGTAGATTCACTAGCAGTCGGATAATGTGGAAAGTGTTGTAAGACTACGGGGGAGCCGTAGCATTCACTAGCAGTCAGATAGTGTGGAAAGTGTTGTAAGATTACGGGAGAGCCATAGCATTCACTAGCAGTTGGATAGTGTGGAAACTGTTGTAAGACTACAGGGGAGCCGTAGCATTCACTAGAAATCGGACAGTGTGGAAAGTGTTGTAAGACTATGGGGGAACCGTAGCATTCACTATCGGTCAGATAGCATGGAAAGTGTTGTAAGAATGCGGGGGAGCCATAGCATTCACGAATTCTTTCAGATGATTGAGGCTAGGATACACCAGTTCCCAAGATTGTGGGGAATCCACAACTTTATAGAATCAGAATCGGGAGTGGTTATTCAATCGGTTATCCGTGGGGGAGCCCGGATGGTTATGGGAATTCAGAATGGAACTGGTAGAGACTATTGAGTCAATGGTTTGGACCTTGAGTTGCAAGATCTTGTGGAAAAGCGGTATGTGACCCGGTAGGGCTACGACTGGGTAGTCCTAATATTTGATCTCTTGGGAACCTGGTGGTTGGATCGGGTGTGAGATTGGTAGTCTCGGGGATCCGCTAAGGGTATCTATTTATCGATAAGTTAAGGGATTTCAGAAGTTATGGTGCATTATGGATCTCGAGGTAGTAGCGGGGTATTAACTCGTTTTAGAAAGGATTCCGAATCAGGGTTCGCGCATGTTCAGTACATGATTTTGTTTCTGTGAGATGAGATTTGGGAACATAAGGATGCCAACGGCATCAAAGTCAAGGTAACAGGGTAATGAATGGGTTTGGTTCGATGGTATCTTAAGCCATCATGATGTGTCTCGGGCTGGTTCCTTCAATAATAAGGCCACAACATGTTGGAATCGGGAAACGGCAAGACCAAGGAGACTAGGAATGACGAAAGACTACCGTATTCGGGTAGAATGCACTATTGTATTGGATTTAGTGGTAGCAGGTTGTCGGGTTATGATGATTGGATGTGTCAGAAGGATTGACGAAGTTATGAGTGGTGATAGGGCAACTACTGCTAGACAAGGTCACTTCGGAGGTTACGTGGGGAGAGGGTGTGGTTGCTAGTTGGTTCAGCAACCAGGTAGGAAACTGGAATCCCGAATGTAGGGGTTTGACATTCGGTTGTAGCAAGCAAATTCATTTAGTTGGTAACATTGAGATAATCAGGATTGAAGAGAGTCTATTTTGGTTGGGTCCTTTTGCCTCTTACCGGCCACTGAATGATCGGGGTAATGGTTATGTCCCTCAGAATGTTGGGAGTCGGTATTAGTTGGCCTCAGAACGGGTTGCAATTATGGGTAAGAGGTGGTTTTATTCTAAAAGGTTTCAGGTTCGTTCCTTTTCAGGTTTGAAGGTCCTTTTAAGGGTAGTATCGGTTGCCTTGGGAGGCTGTATTTATTCAGGATTGTGGAGGTATGGATCAGATTGTTAGATGTCTAGGAAGGAAGGACGAATTTTGAGGACAAAATCTAATTCAAGTGGGGAGAGTTGTAACATCCTTTCTGAATCGATTCTTAGTCTGAGGATGTGGCCCGAAGATCGGTCATCATAAGGATTAGGGATTTTGAAAAGGTAAGATTTAGGCCCATTTTGGGTGCGGGTGATGTATTAGAAGTGATCTGGTGTTCGGTTCGTGTTTTGGAGCCTATGTGTATTTCGGTAAAGTGGAAGTTCGGGATTTTGTGAGAAATGGACTTTTTTGGAAGGTCTTAAGTGAGGTATGAGTTGATAGAAGTGTAGGGCTTCTCGTCACCTTTTTGTGGATATAAGGATCGTCAGAATCGAGCTTATAATGAAGAAGTTATGGCCTTCGAAAGTTTTGTGGTTTTCAGGCTTAGCCGAGTACACAGGGCATTCACAAAGAGTATGCGGGGGATACTAGTGAAGAAGGCAGTACGCTGGGCGTACTGACTAGGATGGTCGTGAATGTTCTTCGTAGTATGTTGGGCATACAATAATTACGCTGGGCGTACGCCAGTTAGATTAGAACCCTATTTTAGGGTCGTGGACCCTTTTTAAGCTCCTTATCTCATAACCTAATCCTAATATATTCAGCCTCCACCCCTCTAAACCCTAGAAATCGTCATATATCATCCATGGTGGCATTTTGAGCTTATGGAATCCATTTTTGGGGTGTTTGATCCATTTTCAAGAAGATGGAGTTTGATGCAAAGATGGGAATCAAGGAGGAGCTTATGGATCTGGCTTTTTGGGACTCTTTCTTAGCTTGATGAAGGTATAAAGCTTTGAACTTGATCATTCATCTCTAAGATCTACCATTTGTGAGTTTTTTTTTCATTTTAGTCCCAAGTATGAGATCTCGTGGTCTTGATTTCATTCTAGGAGCTTAGAGTTGCCCCTCATAGTGTTCTTGAGGTTCAAGGTCCATAGTAGTTAGCTTTATGCTAAGTGGTATGTTAGTTATTGTATGTTATTGCAAGGAAGACCCCGGGTGGAGCCCGTGGCAGTTGGATATAAGACCATGTTGGGTAGCCCATGGCATTACTAGGTAAAGAACATGTGGCGTAGCCCATGGCACGATGGTATAAAACCATGGGGGAGCCTACGACATTCTTACAGGTTTATGTATGTGGTATGTAGTATGTTAGACACTTTTATGATATGATATGCTAAGTTGATTATGTATGTTATTGCATGGAAGACCCCTGGGGGAATCCATGGCAGTTGGATATAAGACCATGTGGGGTAGCCCATGCCATTCTTAGGTAAAGACGATGTGGGGTAGCTCGTGGCATGATGGTATAAGACCCTAGGGGAGCCCACGACATCCTTACAAGTTTATGTATGCATGGCTTATGTGGTATATGTAGCTTTTATAGCTAATATTATATGTGTTATGTGGATTGTGTGTGGGGTATGCTCTGGGAGACTCACTAAGCTTTGTGCTTACGGTTTACAATTTTGGTTTCAAGTATCATCGATTTGGAAAAGAAGGGCTCGGATTGATCGCAGTGCACACACCTATGATTTCCGTAATGAATGATTTTGGGATGAACTCTGATAAATGTTTTACTTAATGATGATTTGAAATGTTTGAAATAAATGGTATCAATGTTTTAGCTATATTAAAAATGAAAATTTTACCCTTGATTTTTGGGTCGTTACATTCTTCATTTCCTCATATGTTGCATACTAAGGAACCAATAAAGCCCTCTCCCGGAACATGGCAATGGTCTCTACCATAGTCTTAGTAGTCTGGCGGAGATCCTAAAACTCTCACGACAACTATTGCACCACAATCACTGGTGCAAACTTAGCTCAGAACCTGGTCGAGAAGTCATCCAATGAGATAGAATCAACAACATCATCACCCACCTCGCTACCAACCTCTTCCCACCAATCCCATGCCCTATCTTTCAATAGGCAGGAAGCATATCTGACCTTCGCCTCCTCGGGGCAGAAACTCGTCCTGAATGTGTTAGCCATATCCACTAACCACCTCCTACTAGAAATAGGGTCCCTCTCCCCAGAGAACATAAGAGCTCCGCACGCATAAACTCACGAAAAGAAGGAGTGCGAACTCCGATTACAACCATAACCTTAGCACAGAATGCACCCAGGCTCTTATCCAAGATATTCAATATCCACTCCTTTACCGAACCAAAGATCATAGGAGCCTTCTCCAAACTACCACAAGTAATCTCCGTTGAGATTAACTCCCGCATCTACTTGCTAATCGGCTCAGTACCTACACCTGAGTCGGAACCAAAACCAGAACTAGAACCTCCTCCTTAAGTGCTCATCACTAAACTGAAATACAACGTGCCAAAGATCAGAATATACTCATGAATCCTCCTCCCATAAGGTTCTTAGATTCTCCAAGACTCTCCTTGATTCAAGTATGGATCCTGTGCTTTCGGTAGTATGGGCCCAAATACTACCTTCCACACCTATCCATAATTTCCCCAAGGATCATTCAGAATCCTCTAAGTCACCTTCTCAAACTGATGCACCAAAAACTCACTAAACTACACCACTAAACCCACTGAAGGATATCCTAGGCTCTCCTTGGTTCCCGACCTCACCCAACCCTCAACTGCTGAAGGATTCCCACCAATTTCAACTAGCTTCCTCATGAATATAGTCACATGCAACAGAGATCATAAAATCCTTCGAGTAGGAGACTCAATCCTAGAATGGTTGGACTCAAACAAGAGCTATGCAATAGGGTCAGATCCATCACTCTAAGATTATTTAACTTGTGCCACATGTGAATTAGCATATTCACTTAGCAGTCAATTCACATCACTAAGAGTCCCACAAAGCACAAAGCAAGCAACATTCAGGCAACGGAAAATCTAACCAACATACACTAACCAAGCCATTTTATCTACTTATCAGAAATTCATAGTAGCATGCAATTCTAAAGCTCATACAATCTTGAATATAAAGACATCTCTCCTATCATGAAATCCTAAGAAGATCCTTAGCCCTAATCTAGCATGCAATTCACATAATCATATCATATATCATAATAAACATGTATTGGTATTCCGGGAACCACTTACTTGAGCTCGGCCGATTGCCCGCATCACACCTATTTCTTTGATTAGAAATTCCTTTTTAAGTGAATGTTTCTTTTATAAAAAAATTCACCAAACCCTCAGCTTGAGTTCAGGCACACCCGAGAGTATGTCCGAATCCCTCCAATATAGGCTCTGATACCAACTTCTAACATCCAGAAAATCGTAAGGTAAAAAATTTCATTTTTAATATATATTCAAACATTCATTTATCTTTATACAAACATTTAAAGGTATTCCAGAGTAAACAATTATCAGAGTAAAATCCCAAAATCATGAATTGCGGAAAAACATGGGTGTATGCGCTGTGATCAAGCCAGACACTTCCCTTTCAAACTGGAAGTACCTGAAACCATAAACCACAAACTATAAGAACAAAGCTTAGTGATTTCCCCAAATACCACGTACCATACATATCAAATGAGCCATATATATCATACATATCCAACAATCAATAAAAAGTTCTATGTGCCAACCATAGTCTACCCATTATGCCACGAGTCGTATCATGGTCATCCACAAGTGCCAGAAGCCACCTCCTGGTCTTCCATACAAGCATCACAAAGACAACCAACATAGAATCTACAACTACTTAATTAATTAACTACCAGAGTTTAGAATCTGGTCTTGTATACAGATTCCTAGGAGCCACCTTCCGGTCTCTCATACAATTGCCAAGGGTCACCCAAAGTCTTCCTATAAAACATAAACCATATGGGCCGGTATTGGTGCCTTCGACCCATAATATAGTGAGGAGACTCACCTCGAATGTTGAAGCTCTCTAAAAGAAATCCCTAGTTGCTGCCCTGATGACTCCCCGAACTATGAGTACAAAATAACACCCAATTAGCACTTGGATTCTAATCTATGGCTCATAATCAATTCTTGGGGTAAAATGACAATTTTACCCCCTGGTTAAGCTTGAACCAAAACTAAGGCCCAAATCCATAATCAAAAAAGGCCCAAATCCAAAAGATCCACAAAGGCCTACTTATGGCCCAATTTTTCAAATTGTGCCCCGACCCCCATATGGGCCTTATCTAACACCCAATAATTCCTTAGTCCAAAAAGTTGATCTCATATAGCTAAAAGGCCCAAAGCAATAAAATCCAAAGAAGTGGCCCAAATATGCAAAGCCCAAAAACACAACAAGTCCAAAACCCAACTGAGGGTTATATGTGGGGCGTACTCGACGAATCTAGATCAAGACCACAACTCAGTATGTTGGACGTACGGTAAGTTATGAGGTGCATAAACTGACTTATTCCAAAACTGATATTATGGCTTAACCACTTAAGCAGTTTGCACCCAAACTTTAGAGAAACTTAAAATAAAGCTCTTAATGCATAAAGTTGGCACCATTGTGCATTTTCATGTCTTAATGGGACCCATCAACCGTCATAATCCATTAAAACCCATATAAATCCAACTAGAACATGAATGGACCACAAGCAAGGATCAAGATACCATTTTTACAAACTTATAAACTCAGAAAGGGCAAGATCTTACAATTTTAGCTCCTAGAGTGGCTCATACTCACAAGGAGGACTCAAAACCCTAAAATAAGCACAAATCTAGACTTAAACCCAAAAAGCATAACAAGAAGCCAATGTGTGAACTTGATACCTTAAATGAGCTAAAAATGAAGCCAATAATTAGGATCTATAAGTTTTCCTTTGAACCACAATCTAACACCAACCACCTTTTCTTTGAAAATGAGCAAAAGCACACCAAAGTGCACACTTAGATCTCGCAAACACTCAATGAGAGATTAGGGTTTCCAAAGTGAGGCTAGAGGTCAGTGGAGGATGAGAAATGAGAGAGCCTTGAGCTTATAAGAATGTTTAAATAGTGCCCAAACCCTAAAAAATTAGTTTTTGGCTCTCTGCCAATTACGATGGGCGTACTCACCCAGACATGTGACAACTTACCATGCACGTATGTGACCTATCTTGAAAATACCTTCAACTAAGGACCATTTCTACCATTTTTTCAAATTGCCCTAACTTCCTCTTCTTAGGTCCGTTTTCAACAAAGCTTATATCCACCGAAAGGTGGTGAGAATCCATATGCTTCTAACAACTCACCAAAGCCACAAAACTTCCTGAACAAAACCCAAAATTCATAAAAGGACCGAGTTATATAATTTGATTATACCCTTGGGCTCCGAAAACACCACCGAACACTTGGATCACTTAAACCATAAAACCCACATCCGAAAAGGGCCAAATCCTTTCTTCCCTAAGTCCCTAAGCTTCATGACTACCGATGACTGGGCCGCAGGACCGAATAATGAAGCAAGTCCAAAATTGAATTATATATATATATATATATATATATATATATATATATATATATATATATATATATATATATATATATATATATATATCACATATTTTTACGAACCACTCATAAAATGTGAACTTTATGTGAGATACTTTTTATTAAAAAGAAGTGACATAAAGCACCACATTATATATATATATATATATATATATATATATATATATATATATATATATATATATATATATATATATATATATATATATATATATATATGAACCAAATTAAGAGAAGTACCGACTAAGAATTTAACACACCCTATAAACATACATACACACACAATACCTCCCCTCTCATTTGGTACGAGAGTCTAGATAACCTCGAAAATAAAATAGTTGATTATTTAGAATTAGAACTCACAACTTATGTAAAAAGATCATTAGTCCTTACTATTTTAAATAAAACTAAGTGTAATTTTGATAATGATCATCAACATGTTTTTTTGATTTTGTTCGTATTTATTTACATATCGTATAATTTAGAAAACAAAAATGAAAAAATTAAAAATACTTTAGCTTTACTTTATAAAGACATCAATATTTTAGATAAAAAAGAATTAGATTATACTAAAAGTCAAAATAAAACTATGCTGGATAAAATAACTCCAAATAAAGTCGAAGATAAAAGTTTTAAAGAAATTATACATTGTTTAGTAGAAAAATAGAAAAACAAAAATATCAAGAAAAAGAATCAAAGAAGATAAAAGACAATATTAAAATACTAACAAAACAAATACAATCTTTATCTGTAAAACCAACAAGATTTAAAAAAAAATAATAATAACTATTAAAACATAAAAAACACCTCTTGGCTTCATAATTCGGCTTTAGGTTCTTCTTTGTTGTAATGGTTTTTGTTTAGCTCCTTGTTGGTTTCCTAATAAAAATCTGCCCTTTAAAAAAAACAATAACAAAACAAAACAAGAAAACACAACCTTTTAGTTTTGGTATTACAATAAATGATTAATAGAGTTTCATCTCGTAAAAGTTTAAGTATAACTCCAAAAAATATTATAAGTAGAATAGCAAGTAAATGTGAAGAATATGATGTTAATCTAGAAGAATTAATTGATGCTGAACAAGATTATAATAGATTTCAAACACATGATTTCTAACTATTAAAACCATAAATATTGTACAATAAATGATATTTTAAAAAAACTACCCATTTTTATAGAAATAGTTATGAAACCATCTCCATGGAAGGTGAAAAGAATTTAAAACAAATAAATTTTAAATTTATCATTTATGAATAATAGTTAGAGGAGTTAAAGTATTAATGGGAAAAAATTTAGGTTGTAATGTTCTTATTACATTATTTGGCAATAGAATTAAAGATATAACAAAAAATATGATGGATAGCATAGAAGTACATATGAATAGTAATAGATAAATAATAAATTGTAGCCCCGATTTTTTAATAACTAACAAAGATTTTTATAAATATATAAAATTAGGAATCCACACAAAAAGATACGAAAAAGTTGAATTTGAAGATAATTTACTAATAACTTTAGGAATTTTAAGAAGATATTCATCAACGTCTAATACAAAATATAAAATCTTTACAGATAAGGTACTAAATTTAATAAGTAGTAAATAAATTAATATGGTAAAACCTATTGAATTTCACATAGAAACTCTTGCTAGATTAGAATAGGATATTAATATATTTTCTCCTGGTACTTCACCTGCTATAATACCAGATGAAGCAGTAATATATACAAATAGGTTAGGCAAAACAAGCTTAAAATTTTCCAATTACAACTCAATTCCTAATCAATAATTTACAGAAACAGAGACAAAAACAGAAAGTAATTTTGTCAATATAAAAAATACCAAAAAATAAAGAAAAATTTATATTTCTAGAAGAATTAAAAATTAAATTAATCATATAAGAACATCTTCAAATAAAAGACCAAATGTTTTTAAATAAACAAATAAATGAAAATGAATATTTATAATATGATAATATAGGAAAGCATTGTTTTAAAAGAAAATAATATAATAAAAGAAGAACTAATATTTTATGATAATAAATCAATTATTTCATATATAAGTTATCAAAAAGAAATAGAAAATATAGATATAGAAGAGGTTAGTAATAGTAATTTTTTTAGCAGGACAAACTCTTTTTAATAAATAGGGAATAAAAGCGAAATTTTAATTATTATGACTTTCCATCAAGAACACATTACACCAAATATAACTATCCACAAAAATATTTTGAATATGTAGCAAAACAAGCAGAAAAATCGATAGAACAACCAATAATGTTTCAAGCAAACTATAAATGATATATTTTAAATCTAACAGTACAAGATCTCCAAGCATGGACAAATGTTATAGTTGTTTGGAAAAGTACTCTAATAGAAAATTTCTATAGAAATTTTCAAGAATTAGAATAAGAAGAAATGTATAAGTGTTTAGAAACATTTTTAGAAGAAAATGTAAAAGCAATATGGGAAGGTTAGAAAAATGAAGAATTAGAAGAATATATAAAATTAAGAAATTTACGAAGTAATCCTTATAATTTTGTTAATAAAATGCATGGTTTAATAAATGGAGTAGATCCAAATTCAAGAAGTCCAGAAAAAGGCTATGCGAGACTTAGAACAATTAAGTTTAAAAAATTGGACTAGTGGTTTATATGTTAAAAAATTTGTAAAGTATTATATTTATCTAACTACTATTGCAGGAAACACTTTTAACAAAGAAATAGGAGAAAAATTATTTCATAAATTACCTTGACATTTAGGACTAGAAATTCATAAAAAATGGCATGAACTACCAGAGGTTAAAAATAAACCAGCTAATTTATGGATTATAACAAAAAGATCTCAGTTTATTATAAGAATATTAGAAGAAAAATATGTAGATATACAAATACAAAAACAACTAAACATACTGATTACAAATTTTTTAGTGAAATATATACACCACAAGCTTATGGATTAAGTAACAACCACATAGAATACATAACTATGTAAAATACAAGAAAACTAACCAAAAGAAATATTATTTAAAAAATCTAATAGAAAGAAACCAAATTTAGATGAAATAAGTCATGTAAGAAAATTGAAAGTAGAAATAAATTATAAAAACAAACTAAACTTTTTTTTTTTTTGTAATAGTACCGAACATCTAACTTGAACTTATCCAAAGAGACAAAATAATTATGAGAAAAATAGTATACTAATAGAATGTGTAAATCAAGAATTAATACCCGTAGATGAAAGTATTAGTGATAATGAATCAAATTATAACATAGTTTCAATAGATGAAACCATTCCACAATAAAAGAAGAATACAAGATGTAACACAATTAAAAAATTTTCAAAAGAAAATATAGAATATGATGAGTAAACTAGTGAAGAAGCATATAAATTAGTGAATATAGAAGAATGTAATCAAAATTGGCAAAAGAATTTAGGATCAGTTAACATCTCATGTTGTATTTGTAAATTTTATCCTCATAAAAATCTAAGAGCCCAATGTGAAACATGTTTTTTAGAAGCTTGTATAAATTTTTAGGCAAAAAATTTATAAGGTCACACGTTATGATCTGATGAGTCAAACACTCTACACTATCTTTCAGCGCCAACGTCTTCTCAATTACCAACGCCAGCGTATCAAGCGTATCAACGTCAACGTATAATATAGTTATTCTATGTATAGAATAGATAGCAGATCTGTTATCTTTGTTATGAAGATAGGTTCTTAGTATGGAAAAGATACAATCCCTTAAATAATGGGATTTACATGTATATATTAGTATATAATCAACATTAAGGTAAACCCTAATGTAGAGAGTTCGACTTTATGTCAATCTTCTTTGTGACAACCCGTCTTCTTGGTGAAGACAAAACCCTTTCTTGGTGAAAGAACAATTTGAAGAACTCTCTGTGTTATTTACTTTTTGTTCTTTTATTTTCTTAGATTAGTTTACTTTTTTTCTTTATACTTGAAGTTTATCTAATCAATACATACTTGAAGATGAGGGGCTTAATGTTAAGGGTCTTATGGCACTTATCACTGATTCCAATGATGGCATATGTGACGCTGATAGTTCTCACAATTTCAAAGGATCAAGTCCAAATCTAGGACAAACTTGGTACCTACACAGAAAAGGATGTGTTTTATGTGGAGGGTTTTACATGCAACTTCATCTCCATCAGTCAACTTTGTGACGCTGGTTATAAAGTTCTTTTCAGTTGTCATGAGTGAAAGGCGTTTGATTTTGAGAACCAAATCATGATTTTTGCAATAAGGGACAATGAAATTTATATGGTTTGATTTTATTGGTTTAGACATTCATACTTTATTTTGGTTTTGTTTCATGCTTTGATACTCTTAAATTTATGAACATAAGTTGCTACACTTCTGTTTTTGTTTTTTGTGCATTAAAATTTTCTTTTATTACTTTTCCAAAGGAGTATATATTGTACATATATATTTTTCTACTAACATTGCCAATGTTCGTTTTTATCTTTCCTCTCAATGTGTCAGGGCCTTCTATCTCCATCTCAACATTGATCTTAACTGATTTCGCTGTAACGAGTCTTTATCACCTTTCTGAAAAAGCTTCACATATTTTTCTGTTTAGAATACTTTCTTGTTTGGCTAACTCTGTTGTTTGTATCTATATATTATTTTCAAAGGGAACCCGATGGAGGCTATTCTAAGCCTAGTATGCAACTTTTGACACATCATCGTCTCTAGAAGCATGCTACTGTATGTGACCAAATCTCTCTAAGTTTCTCATCAGCGAGACTATCTTACGAGAACATTGAGTCATCTCCTCATGCTGAGTGTTTAGCACTCTCTACACTTTCTAAGTGATATTTCCTGGACCAAATATAAAAAATTGATAAAAAGGCTTGGGTGTTTATTCCTAGTTAATTATCTTACCTGACCTTGTCTTCGGAAGCATGCTTGCTGCATGCATCAAGTGTCATGTTCTGGTAACAAAATTCAGCTCAACCCAATGGCTTAAACTGATTGTACATTCATCATCGTAAGAGTTGCTTGTTTGGTCCTTTAATGACAAAGAGTTACTCATGTCCCTGACCTCCTAGTCTGAGTTATGACATGGTACCATTATGAGTTAATGGTGAATCTTTGATTCTGAAGTACAACTTACTCTATGATATAGAAGTTTAAACATTTCTTTTTGATGAGTTAAACCGTCTATAATTCAAGCTGATTACACCTTAGCGTGACTGAGATAATCCATTCATTCCTTCAAATTCTTCTCAATAAAAGTTAATGATTCACTATGATGTACTACACATTGATAAAAGTTTGAAAATCTATGGCGATGGTTAGTCTATGTTCCATAGGCTATCATATGCACTAACCCATTCTTGCCCTTATATTATTCTTTCAATATTTATGATTCAGTGTAATGTACCATACGCTGATGAGAGCTTGACAAATCTAAGCTAATGGTTATGCTAAAACACCACAACTTATCACACGCATCAGACCACTCTTGCCCTTTTTCTTCTAATAAAAGTGAGTAATGAGTGAGCGTATGAAACAACACACTAATGAAATCTCGCAATACTATGTCAGTGAATGGTAGTGTAAGCCCACACTATCAGGAGCTATCACAAACTTACTGGGTGACCATCATAAATTCACTCGCTAATCGCTTACGCTGATGTTCATTACCGCTTACAACGTATCTCACTGATGTATCTTTCTTATCTCAACAGTAACTTTTTTGGATAACAATTAAAAGGTCCATCATTATCTTGGATACAAGATTCTTATGGAAAATATGTCTTCTTTCACAATTCTGTAAAAAGGAAGAATCTTTTTGAGTATAAATTTGGTGTTCTCCATTCTAGGTCACTACTACAAGTTATTCACGCAATTAGCTCTTTCTTTCTAGGAAAAGAATCTCTCAACCATCTTCTCTCTAAAATCTCTTACCATGTCAAAGACTCTATACGAGTTTTCCCCAAGAGCCAATGTCGTCAAAGGTCCTCATGCTCCTGACTTCCCATCATCATTCAATCGAACAATGTGGCATTCTCGGATGAAATCCCAAAGTAGTTCCTAAAGTCAAGAATCAAAGATTTCATCAACTACATCAAGAGTTGTCCTATTCGATATGCATTCTGCGACTTCCTGGATCCATTCTAACCTAAACAAATATGTGAGTTCTACTATTCATGTTATGTTGATACTGATGCTCAAACTATTACTGGAACCATTGGAGATGGTCAATATCGGGTTACTATTGATATTAAATCCTTTCGAACTGCTGTTGGTCACCTTGATTTGAAAGTTACAATGAAACTCCTTCTGAAGAAATTTGCAAATCTATTGGTGAAAATTTAGGGTGTAATTTCAAACTCCAGGTCCTTGCTCGTGATCCATACAAGAACACTCTTCGTTGCTATTTTAAAGATTGATGGAATTACTTAACATGTGTGATTAGTAAATGTCTTGGACACAAGGATGTCAGTTTGGATCAATTAAATCTATTTTAGAAAAGGATCTTATACTATTTTGTTTACAACAAAAGACTGGATTTTGCTCAACTTTTTCTTGATCAAATGATTGACTGCATTACTGGGAACAAGAAGCCTTTGCATGTTCCTATCCTTGTTGGCTTAGTCTGATCTTGTCTCTAAATGAAGGCTATGTTGAAAGTCATGGGATTATCATTCCAATTAATGCCCATTCCTCAAAGACTATTTATGCCACTCCATCTCAAGGTGACTTACCTATTACTATGAGGATGCAAAAATGAATTGAAAAATCCTATGTGGTTGAATCCTTAGACTCTGAAGAGGATGACGAGAATGATTATGATACAGAAGCTAGTAGTAAAGAAGGGAGTGATGAGGAAGAAGAAATTAATAAAGATGATGAAGAATTAGCTGCTGATAAGGGTGAAAACTTTGCTCAGGGAGTGAATTCTCCTTCAAGGATGAACAAGCACATTTGATTCCTATCTACTCCTTCACCAACTTCCACTGCAGATGATGATGCACAACATGGGTCAACCCCTCCTTTTATGGAAACTGCAGAGCCAAGGATTTAAGATGAAAATTCTCCAAAGCCAGCGTCTCCTCCTCTTCAAGTTGAAACTGTTCCTCCTATGCCAACTCTTATCATGACTGCTGCCTTTCATCAGGATAATCAAGAAGATTCCAGCTCTATATTTCAGGCTGTTGTGATTTCCCAACTTTATCTAATTATGTAGATTACTCAATCACTGGGTAAAAGGATGAGTAAAGTTGAAAGATATGTGGATACAATGACGCCACTTATGTATCTGGGTGATGATGATGATGATATGGTTATCGATGAAATCCCACCAAACTCTCCAGGTGATAACCCTCCTCCACCTCCATCAACAAATCTTCTTCCACCACTTCCTAACTCTCATACCCAATCTGATGGTGCCAAAAAGAGGGAAGAATCATTAAAGGGGTCCCCAACCAAGGAAAATGCAGGTGGTGATTGTACCAACTCTATCTCAGTCTGAGATGACTTGAAGGGTTGAAGCTAAAGGTAATCCTTAAAAGTAGATTGTTGTTGCTAATATTTCTGACGTTGATGCAACAACTGATGATCAGCCCATTCCAGACACTAGTGATCAATCAAAAATCGATGACTATGAAGGGGGAGATTCCTTAAGAGGTTCCTCAATGAACTAATAGTGACATTGATTATGACAATGATCAACTCAATCCTCGAAAGAGGAAGGCTTCCTGCTCGGGGGGATCTCATGATGTTGAAGCTGGAAACTCTTCTGTTGTTGCTGATCCTTCAACATCTACACCTACAAAGAAAAAGCAATCTCATTTTTGATCTGAATGAATTGGTAGAAACATGTAGATTACCTACTGAGGAAGGTAGAGAAAGCATGTTAGAATATAATGCTGCTATTTGACAGAAGAAGGAAGCTAGTAAAGGAGAGCATTTGTCTGCCAAACTTGCTCAAGCCCTTGCATCCACTGATGAAAGTTCTAATGATGAAGTCAAGAAAATTAATTCTTTCAATAACAGTGTGAAGAAACAACACCAGGTTTCAAACCTAAATGACAGGATAGACAGGAAAAAAATAGAATATAAATACACTAAGGTTGTATTTCCACGTGAGCTAGTCAAATTTGGATACAATGAGTGGACAAAAATTCAAGAAATTATCAGCAAACACAACGTTATTCATGCTCAAAAAGTGAAGTTGGCAATTCAAGAACTGCTCAGTAAAGTCAAGAAGCTGAACCTTCTACCATCAACTGGTACATCTAGACAATCATCCTCAGGAAGAATAGGCGCTCCTAGACAATCCAAGAATACCAAGTTTCTTCTTCCTTATGGTACTAGGTACATAACTAATAAACTGCCAGCAGGTGTTGAACAAGTCCAATACATGTTCATTCCAAAAGTAGAGCACGAGATATTTTATCTTGACAGTCAGAATCAAATGTGTTTTCAACGCACTGATGAAAGAACAATTTGGAGAACTTTATGTGTTATTTACTTACTGTTCTTTGTTTTTCTTATATTAGTTTACTTTCGTTCTTTATACCTGAAGTGTTCCGATCAATACAAACCTTCAAAATTTAATTAAGAAAATAAGAAAAATTGAAAAACCAATTTTCATAGAATTCGAAAAAAAAAACCTTTAAGAAAAAGAATAGAAGTTATAGAAGATTGTCTAAAATTATACAGAAAATTTTTGATGTGTTTGAAAACAATATCAAAGGAAAACATATTATTCAAGAAAACATACTTGCAAAAGAAAATTATATAGTACCTTCTTATACACAAGCTATATGTAATACTGATAATCTAACTTCTTTAAAAGTAAAATGTAAAATAAGACTTATTACACATATAATAGAATCTTTAGCTTTTGTAGATACAAGATGTACATAATTGTATTTTAGATGAAGCTTTAGTACCAAAAAATTATGTTACACAAATTAATGATCCTATTTTAGCACAACAAATAGATGGAGGAATATATATTTAGCAAAATATATTAAAATATGTGTCTAAAATATGTTTTGATACAAATTGTGGTTATAATAAAGAATATAAATTTCCACCCAAGACATAGGTTAAAAAAGTAAACCTAAGAAAATTGATTTTACTATTAGCTTAAGCTTTGTGTTGAAAGACCATGGTGCTCTGATAATTTCAAAAGATTATCTTCTTTTTCAAAAACATTCTCTTCTTGCCCCCATTATAGCTACATATTTTCTTCCAGGAATTGAATGTGGAGAGACAAGTAAAATAAAATCAACATGTAAAATGTAAAGAAGAAAATGAATGTCAGTTAATAGAAGAAAGCAAAGATGCTACAAATATAGAAGAAACAGATAGTGAAATAGATGATTTTATAGAAAATGATTATAACAGAACAAGTTTATACAACTTTAATAGTTGAAAAGGAAACGATCAATTAATTTTAAAACTAGATAAATTGGAAGTAATAGGAGAAAATGTTTTAAATCATTGGGAGAATGATAAAATAGTATGTGAATTCAAAATAAAAAATCCAAAGTACATAATTAGAACTAAAAAAATAGAACCGATTAATGAAGATATATATGATTTCAAATTACATATTTTAGAACTATTAAAATTAGGAGTCATAAGAAAATCTGATAGTCCTCATAGATCTTCAACATTAATAGTAATAAAATATTGAGAAATAGTAAGAGGAAAAAGTAAACTGGTAATTAACTATAAAAGACTAAATGATAATAAAATAGATGATTCTTATAACATACTAGAAAAAATGTTTAAATTAATAAAATTCAAAATTGTAAAGTATTTAGCAAATCTTCTCTTCTAATAAAACACTCCTAAACATGCCACATGTCTATTTTTTATACCACTACTTTGACACATGACACCTTCTCCTTAATCTTTCCCTCTAATTCCTGCCCACCCAACCCTTATCGATTATGTGCTCATCTGTTTATTCCCTATAATCACACATTTGTTTCCTCTAATTTCGGTTTCTTAGTTTTGGTAACCGATTCAAATTCAAAATATACCTAAATCCTACATCAAATGGAAACCTTCAATTCTACCTTGTGGTTAAATGGTTTACCTGTGATCAAACATACAATTTCAAACATTCAGTTCCTTAATTTTTTTATCAGCTCAGACAAAACAATTTTTGGTAGTTCTAGACAAAAAGAAATGGATCAATTAATTTCAATTTTTTTTATCAACTCAGACAAAACTATTTTCGGTTTCTCAGTTTTTATCAATTCAGTTCCTCAACTTTAGTAACTTATGTTTTAGCTATATGGTCCTTTTTCGACACAGTTTGAAGATCCTACGTCAATTTTTTCATGACTTGTCATTGGTACATGTAATATAATTTCTTCTTATTTTAACATTAGGATCGCTCTTTTGGAAGTTTGAAGTCTCCCATGATTTGAAGATCAACATGTGTTTCTTCATCTTCTCAGTTTTGGTCTCTATATTTATAATAATTAACCATATTAGAGTTATATGAAACTATTATACACTCAAAGTCTGCCTTAAGAATTTTCAGTTTCTTCTGTTAGGAAGTCTGAGGGTTCATCATGGAGGCAATAGACCAATTCAATGTCAATCAAGAACACATATGATTTTGTTATGCTCGGAATCCAGGTAATACTCAAACCCATATGTTATTTATAATTCATAATTTTTCTAAATTTTCAGGGAACACCCGCTATTCACGCCCAACTCAAAAACATGAATCTTTGAAACAAAAATACTGTTGTAGGCAATTGATGTCTTTATCTATGCTTAAAATTTAGAAACGTCAAAGCTGCTCACCACAAAACTGATGAGATGGGTCTCAAATGTATTTTTCATGGAACATATACATGTGATTTTTTTATTAGTTTGAATGACATTGAAGGTGTATGCCAAGTGTTCGATGAAACAGTTGACTGAGATAAAGAGCCATCCTTTCCAAAATTGTTAGTTTAGGTCATAAATAAAGATAGTTTGGTATGTATTTCTTCATTAATTTATTTTGATGCAGGTTTTTATTCACCATTTTTTGTTTCACCTGCATCAAATCTTTCAAATTTGAAAATAGGTACCACTAAATGTTTTAATTGTTCTAGAATCATCTCTCTAATTGGTGTATGATATTAATTGTAACATGTTAATTATTTCTACATACCTTTGAATGGTCTCACCATTTTATCGTAGCATTCTACAAGCATTTCAAGCAAACCAATAGCTCAATGTCAGCATTCTCAATCCGCTGGTTGTCAGTCTACGTTCTCCTTTGGTTGAGAATTTTATACCATTAGTTGAAGATGATGGTCGATACTTGATAATCGTACGATGCATGTTTTTTACAACGAAAATCCTTTAGCTCACTCCTTTTCTAACTTGTTAAAAGGTTCAAAGGTTATCCGATCTTGATCATTTAAGAAGCATTTCAATTTTTTGTAAAACATGGCTTATTTTGAAAACTATCTTATTCATTTTCTTTGTTGTTTTTGTGTTAGGTTAATAGCAACCCTACAGGATGGAAACAATGGATTACAAAGGAACCAATGAAGAAAGCAAATAAAGAGGCATTACTACCACATCATGTAGCTCACATACATTTGGAGATTCAAACAACTCATTACTTAAGGTATGACCAACTAACCCCTACATATTGTGGTCTTATGTGTTAAGCCCTTATATCATTAGAAAAAGACAATCTGGTAAAAATTTACACTTGATTGTTCAAGTTCAAAAAGTAACATGCTATTGGATGATATGGGAAAATTGATATTTTTTGAATAAATTGTTAACCACGTAAGATTAAACTGGAATAATTGGATAAAGTTGTGTTAAATATGTAGGATTAAACTCGAAACTATTGTGTGTTGCTGCTGGTTGATTAAAAGATAACAAATTAAAGAGTTTTGATTTCAATCATTTATTTCGTTCATTCAATGTTGAATTCTTACTGGATTTTCTGGTTACAAGGTCTACTCTTTCATGCATGATTAGTTTTTTTCCTCTTTTGATGGATAACATTTTTATGAGAATCTATTATGTATAACCAAAGTGCAACAACCCTCAATATTCAGATGAGCATAATGTAAGTGTATTGCTTTTATGAGTAATGTGTTATAAGTACGTCGCCATTGTGTATACTTCTATGATTTTGAACATTTTTATGTAACGATTTCATTAGGTATTGTGAATTCGAACAAGATCGTTCCTTCAAAGGTTTGATTTTATTAAAGGATTTATGATTGATTTTGTTATTTGTTGGTTTATTTCACATTTGTTTGATTTTGAGAATTGCAGTTTTATGCAAGATGAGATATTGATTGGATGACATGTTAATCTTAGCTTAGACTCAAGGGAATGGTGCGGTTTCTACCCCACTTTTTGCCACATAGGCAGGGGAAAGCCGCCCCCCCTCCCTATGCGGTTTTGGGTGCGGTTAGGCCGCACCTCACCCCTTTTTGGCCGTGTATTTTGATTGGTTAATGGTAAATGATGACCGTTAAACGGTCAAATGTGTTAAGTTTTTTTTTCTTTCTATATTTCTTTCCTATAAATTAAACAATCTACTTCATTTGTTCAAATCAAAACCAAACGTTTACAGTTCTCTATTCTTTTCTCTCTCAAAATTAATAGAAAATGTCATCTTCTGAAGAATTTCAAGTTATTTTTAATGTTGCTATTGCTTGTGTTCTTTATGTTTGTAGGATTTTTTTAAAGTCATGTACTTTTTTTTAGTATTGCAAGGTAATGTTTTATTTTTATTTTTATTTTGAAGTAATGAAAAATTATGTTTTTTTTTTAATTAAAAAAGAAGTTTTATTAAATTATATTATTAAAAAAAATGTGGCACCACTCCTTGGGTGTGACAAGAAACTACACTTGTGCGGTAAAAAGTGATGTGGCCCATATGTGGCAGTGAAGGGAGTGTGGTTTCGGTGGCACCTGTGACAACCTGAAATTTCATCCGTTACTTGAAACCATCTCCGTTAATAAAAATTTAATTTTATTAAACTTCGTCAAATTTCTTGATTTGGGAAAGACTTCATGTTTTTAAATAAATAATATGTACTTTATACAAGTCAGAATAAACCGGAAATCATGCAAAAACACGAAACCACACTCGAAAACACCGAGTTCACGGCCAGGACGAGTTTACGGTCGTAAACTCGTGTACGACCCTGTTTATGGTCGGTGCCAGGTGGACCCTACCAGCGATCATACCTCTGGCCTATATTTATCGGACCCCCACCCTCATTTGAACCTTCTTGGCTGGAAACACCCATATTCTCTCTCTAACTATCTTGACCGTAAACACCAAAACACCCTCCTTTCACCCGAAAAATGCCAGAAATCGTCATTTGGGGTCGTTTGGGAGCCTCTGGAACACTTTTTTCGTCGAAAACAAGTACCTTTGTGCTTGAGTTTATGGCCGTAATCCTTCAGATCTTCAAAAAAACTCAGTTCATGGCTGTAAACCTAGTTCTCGGCTGTAAACTCCATTCATGGCCGTAAACCTTGTTCACGACCGCAAACCCAGTTCACGACCGTAAACAACTCTTTCGTGGGGAAAAACCTGTTTCCTCGATTCAACCAAGTCCCGGTAACATTCCTTAACCGAAAACAAGTGTTTATCTAACACTTTATCTAACGAAATCGCTAATTTAGATACGTATATGTGTTTATTGATATTAGGATTCCGTTAAGTGCCACGCGTGTCGACTTGAGGATCATCCAGTTCAATCCTTTGCACCCAACAATCTGTGAGTTCATACCCCTACGTTTTTACGAGTTTTTCATGTTTTTCAGGGGGGGAATACAAGCAAAAGTACAAGGAAACTTGTGCTCAAAATATATTACTTTGCTTAATATAATTATATTTTCAAAATGATTTTAACACGAAAAACAGTTTTACCAAACGATTAAGAAATCATCTCATAGAAACAGTTTTCAAAACTAGGGTAACTAACTTGTGAATAATGTGATAAAATATATTATTTTATAAGGGATTCATGCAAATCATAAACATGATCTTTAGTATTATTACTTGTAAATTTGTTAGTCTAAATGTTGGAGACACGTCCTTGGTAACACTCCCGCCGAATTCGAGAGTGTAGGACTAGCACTTGTAAGCATAATCTCTTGTAGGGAGAGCGTGACTGTTGTGTATAGATCTATACGAGACTGACTATCCTACACCAGAACTGCTAGCTACAGTTAGGCAGCCCTGCCTAGGGTGAGAAAGTCATAAAAGATACTGGCCCTGTTACGTGCCATATCAAGTTAATGTATGGTTATAAAACTCGCAACCTAAATAACAGAGATTTGCTTTTGTAATAATGAAACAAGTGAACTAACCTCAAAGTAATAACCGATTTGATTACTAGACGGTATCGATAATACCTTCAGGATTTAGTTCACCACATATTTATTAGTTTTATTTATGTAATAAGGATAATATAACTCAAGTAGCTAGGGTCTTTCAGGGAAACTACGTTCAACGATATAAGTATGGTAGATACTTGTACACTTCATATAGAACAAATATCCAACAAACTACTTTTAGGGAAAATATAGGATTTTCCCCGGGATAACTTGGCCTGTCATAAAAGGATTTTTTTAACAAGCAACTAACGAAATATCATTGTTAATTCCATGATTTCTTAGTTAATGCATCCGAGTTATGAATGAGGAATACCTGATAGACTGTGGAATGTGTGGTTTCTGCATCATTCCCTATTGCTTGTCTGGTTGTGGGTGTAGAGTAGATCCACACAATTAACGGTCTATCTGGTATTGGTTTATACATAACTGTTATGAACCAGGAAATCATAGAAAGAATGGGTTTAATCATGCTCTTCATAAGAAAATATGGGATTTTCTTGAGAAAAACTTTTAACTTACATCAACAAGAACACACCTCACATACTGGTAGTATCCAGGGTTTCTAATAGAACATACCTTACATACTGGTGGTAGCTAGGGTTTTCAAACAGAATATACTTTACTAATGGTGATTGACCAGGACTTCGATACAAATGATATTTGACTTATAATGAAAAGAAATCATTTGTACAAATTCAGTGACTAGTTTGCAATACAAAAACATGCTTATGAACTCACCAGCTTTATGCTAATACGATTTCAAAACCGCTTGTATTCTCAGGGCAACGTTAGACAGGTACCCTTGCTAGCTTTTGGGGAAGACGAAGCAGGTTAGAGTGGCATCTTTTATTTTTGTTATATATACGAACACGTACAAACTACATTTTCAAACAGATGTAAGTATTCATATTGTAATGTTTGACAACCCGAAATTTCTATTCTATACAACATTTCCATTCAATAGAAGTCATAACAGTTTCTGAAAATGTTCAAGCTTTTTGGAATAAGTTTGAGTATTTTAGGATTAACAACTTTAGAGATATCAGGAGAGAGGATGCCCTAGGGTTTATTGTGCAACAATAAAGTCCTGACACATCAAAAGTTTAGAGTTTATGGCGTAAAGAAGGAGTTTACTTCCGTAAACCCTAAAGGAAAGAGGTATAAAGGTGACACTTAGTTATTTTTATCATTTTTCCAACTTTCAAGAACAAAAACTCAAACTCTCTCAAGTTTCATCCAAAGAATTCTTCAAGATCTTCATCTAGTAAGTGTTTCTAGCCCTTTTAAGTTAGTATATCACTTAATCTAGTGATTTAACACACTTCTATCCATGAAATCTTTCCAAAAGGATGATTCTTCAAGTTTCACCAAGAACACCAAGAACACACACTAGTGTTCTTGGACTTTTGGACCTCTTTCAAGCTTCTATATTATAAGTACTTCTATCCTAGAGTATGTTAGGGCTTGATACACTTCTTTACATCAAGAAAACACCATTGCCCGTTCATGTATTCATAATCTCCTTAATTGGGAAGCGTATGAGTTTGCGTATATATATACTGGATTAACTATCCTACACCTCGTTGCTAGCTACAGTAAGACTTAATTGTCTATGGGTGCCAAATTTCATTTTTCTACGACATTATGCATTGTCGCTTTCTATAGTCGGTAGCAGGGTACAGGCCGCTCATCATTATACTTTAAATTATGATTAGTTTAAGGTAGTTAGTACAATGGTAGTTACTTATTGCAATACTACAGTACCATATTATTTTCCATGTTACATTCACTTCGTGAACATTTACACGATGCACGATAATGTAAAAATTATATTTTTGGTTAATGATAGTCGGACTTGGGAAAATATACACTCTTGCAAGAGACACATACAGATACTAGATGCCTTGGTAGAAGGCTACTTGTAGTAGGAAACATAGGGTTTTCTAGGAGAGTTCAAAAAATCTTACAAATACTTTCATTCAAATACAGACACTAATATACTTATGATGTCACTAGCTTTAAAGCTGATACTCTCTTTCAAAATAACTTGTATTCTCAGGTCACCAGTAGACAGGTACATGTGCCAGGTTTTGAGAAGATGGAGTTCGTTCAAGACTCGTCTTTTATTTTGATATGTATTTTTGGTGTCTATATAACATGACAGAACAAACTTGTATGAAATTATATTATTAATGCAATGGATGATGTTGTTGCTTGTTTACTACTATTCATTGTTGTGATACTGTACATGACGTCCTCCGCCCCAGAACGTTTCCTCTATTCATGGTTTTGGGGTGTGACAGATTGGTATCAAAGCATTGTTTATAGTGAATTGAGTATATCAACCCATAAAAGATATACTAACTATAAATACAATGGGATTAAAATAATCTCACCAAGAGTTTATACTTTAAATAATTAAATATTTAATTAAGTATACGTACCTGCATTCATACTAAAATCAGTGTCACTAAGACAGTACAAAAGTATTACGATTGTTGCTCAGCGCAAGTAGACTTAGAGAGATATAGTCAAAACTGGGAAGATATAGCTTGATCAACTATATTATCCGAGGGTTGACTAGCATGTGCCTAAGTGTGGTTGTGAGGTTGCAACAAGTCTAATAACTTACCCACAACACCACAATGAGAACAATAGAACTTAAACCTAAAATACTATAGGAGTATTTTGTATTACTATAAGTTACTTATGTGCTATATTCTTATACCACTTCTCGCATAGATAAAATGGCTGGATTCCATCTTCCTGGAGACCCGTACTACCCTAACCACGGAAATGAAAGATGGCTAGAAGAAGAACCAAAATATGATTAACCAATCCCTTCAGATGATCATGAACCTGAAGGCTTTTCTGATGGTTCTGATTCAGAGCCAGAAGTCAACAACCTACCTCCAGCTGATCAAAACCCAAACCCTCGCCCAACATTTCAAGGACCCACACCCCTGTGGGCCACAAACTTGAGTCGATGGAGTCAGGAACAAGGTCAACCTATCCCCTACAACAGAGACAGAAGCTTCTACAAACTTACTGAGGGAGGTTCCGCTGACAGAGTCCTACCCATCATAGTTCGTAGGATTGCTCGGAACACAGATCAGGGTCGAGCGGCTATCGGCCGAGTCATGGTGATTGATGCCAGCTCTGGTTTTAACACAGTCTGCATTCGCCAGCTAGAGTCTGCTCATGAAAGGACTCTGGTCCACAATGCAGCTCTTCAGAGGGAACTTGCTGAAACCAAAGCTGAAGTCATGGAACTTCGAGCTCAGCAAGCAAGATCTGATAGGCACGTGAGGGACATAGAACGTCTTCTGTTAGGGTCAAGAACTCACTCTGGTAGTTCTCGTCGCCGATAGATTCTCATCAACTTGTCTTTTTGGATATAACCTAGTTATGTAAAACTCTGGTCTAATTCCCTATCTTTGTAAATCGTAGGCCTCTTAGGTCTTGGTTAGGTTGTAATTCTGTCAAAATTTTCCCATTTTGGTTGATGTAAGTCCTCCTTCTGTTGGCCATTTTCCTGAACTTGTTACATCTGTAATCCCAATAATATTGACAGGTACCTAATCTCATAGGAATTATTATCCAAATGTGATCATCTATTAGTTCTAGATCTACATTCAATCGTACTATTGGGCTATGAAGAGTTAGTCCATGGGTCATTCTCATCAATTCTTCTATTAAATTCTTATCAACGTTTTCATCTTCGTAAAACTTATAGATCAAAGATGCCTCCATGTAAATCACCAAGATGCAATCCTCCCACACCAACAACACCTACTCCTTAGTTCGACACGACAACCCTAAATGGTGTTGTAGCTGCAGTTGTGGCTACAACCATGGCTCAATATCATTCATCAGGTTCCACTGGAGGAGGAACCCCTATCCTATCTACTCATGGTGAAATCCATGTGTGCTTGAAAGAGTGCTCCTACAAGGACTTCACCAACTGCAAGCCATTGTCCTTCAAAGGGACTGGCGGAGTCATTGCCCTTTCGCAATGGTTCGAGAAGAGCGATTCAGTTTTCAAAATCTGCTCCTGTCCAGAGGAGAGCATGGTCAAGCTCGCCGCTTGTACCTTTTAGGGCAAGGCCCTGACATGGTGGAATAGCCATGTCAAGTCACTATCTCTCGTAATGGCTAATGTTATGGGATGGGCGACTCTGAGAGATTTGATGATTGAAGAGTACTGCCCGAGGGGCGAAATCCAAAAGATGGAGGAGGAACTATGGAGCCTAACCATGAAGGGCTCCGACATAGTATCCTATACCGCCAGATACTGTGAGCTGGTGGCCTTATGTCCCAACATGATTCATACCGTGGGAAAGAAGATCGAAAGATTCATATGGGGGCTGGTTCCTCCATTCCAGGGAAATGTGTTGGCTTCAAACCCCACTACATTTGATAGTACCAAGCGATTGGCACAACGGCTCATAGATCATGGGGTTCGTACCCCAACCGCAACAACAACCCTGGCCATCTCAGAACCCACCCGAACCGCTGATTCCAAGTGGAAGGTCTGGGAGGACAAGAAAAGGAAAAAGGCTGCCAAAAAACAGGGTGTCGTAGCAGTTCATGCTGCTATAGCACCTGCCTCTGCTGCTGCTGCACCGATAAAGTAGTACTCCGGAAGTTTGCCAAAGTGCAACCAGTGCAACTTCCACCACGTAGGAGCCTGTCGTGAAATGCAGTGCTCAAACTGCAACAGGAAGGGGCACACTGCCCGTTTCTACAAGGCTCCAGCAAAACCAATCACCCAAGTCCCCGACGATGGAGTGGGCCAAACTTGCTACAGATGTGGTGAGTGGCAAAAGTTCTGGCCATAGGCCATGAGGAAGCGGTTGCCAACCCTACAGTGGTCACTGGTACGTTCCTCCTCGATAACTCTTATGCATGCCTTCTATTTGATAGTGGAGCGGAGAGGAGTTTCGTGAACCAAAAATTTGCTCATTTACTTAAGCAAAAATCACGAGCACTTAAAGAACCGTTCACTGTAGAAATGGCGAATGGAAAGACAGAGAGCACTATCAGTATATTAATAGGGTGTACCCTAAGTTTAGATAGCCATTCATTTTCGATCGATCTCTTGTCGGTCTCAATTAAAAGTTTCGACTTCATTATCGGCATGGATTGGTTGAGTTTTCATCGTACTGATATCATGTGTTACGAAAAGGCTGTTCACCTTAATCTACTGTCTGGTGAAACCCTTGTAGTTTATGGCGACAAACCCGGCACGAACCTTTGTATCATCTTGAGCATTCAAGCTCAGAAATTCTTGCGAAAGGAATGTCAAGAATTCCTTGCTCATGTGGTCGACGTGAGCCAAGAAATGAAGGACATTCAGAACATTCCAGTAGTACGCGACTTTCCCGACACTTTTCCAGAAGAACTCCCAGGATTACCTCCGCAACGTCAAGTCGAGTTCAGAATCGACATAGTACTAGGGGCTACCCCCGTAGCCAAATCGACCTATTGTCTAGCACCTGTAGAGATGCAAGAACTGTCCTATCAACTTAGCAAACTTCTCAGCAAGGGCTTTATAAGACCAAGCTTCTCACCTTGGGGAACTCCAGTCTTGTTCGTCAAGAAGAAAGACGGATCGTTTTGTATGTGCATCGACTACAGGCAGCTCAACAAACTGACTGTCAAAAATCCTTATCCGTTGCCTCGTATCGACGATTTATTCGACCAACTTCAAGGGGCGAACTTCTTTTCAAAAATCGACTTAAGATCCGGATATCACCAACTACGAGTGCTAGGGGAGGATGTTCCGAAGACAGCCTTCCGAACTCGTTATGGGCACTATGAATTCGTAGTGATGCCGTTCGGATTAACAAACGTGCCCGTTGTATTCATGGACTTAATGAATAGGGTGTGTCATCCGTACTTGGATCAGTTCGTCATCGTCTTCATCGATGACATACTTATCTACTCTCGTAGTAAGGAGAAGCATAGTCAACATCTGCGTCAAGTCCTAGAAACATTATGTTCGGAGAAACTCTATGCGAAGTTCTCGAAATGCGAATTTTGGATTCGACGAGTCAAATTCTTAGGGAACGTGGTTAGTGAAGAGGGAATACACGTGGACCCTTCCAAAATTAAAGCCATTGAGATCTGGTCAGCACCAAAGACACCTACATAAATTTGTCAATTTCTAGGTCTCGCTGGCTACTATCGCAGGTTCATTCAGAACTTCTCCCGCATTGCGAAACCTCTTACAACACTGACCCAGAAGGGCGTAACCTTTGACTAGGAAGAGAAGCAAGAAAGAGCGTTTCAAACGCTCAAACGAGCCTTGTGCACCGCACCAATACTATCCCTCCCCGAAGGAATAGAAGACTTCGTTGTCTATTGCGATGCGTCAAATCAAGGGCTCGGATGTGTTCTGATGCAGCGACGTAAGGTTATCGCCTATGCCTCGAGACAGCTAAAGACACATGAGGTCAACTACACAACTCATGATCTTGAACTGGGAGCAGTTGTGTTTGCTCTGAAGATCTTGAGACACTACCTGTACGGCACGGAAAGCACTATCTTTACTGACCACAAAATCCTGCAACACATATTCGACCAGAAGGAGCTCAACATGAGATAACAACGATGGGTCGAGCTACTCAGTGATTAGGAATGTGAAATTTGTTATCATCCGGGTAAAGCCAATGTAGTAGCTAACGGCCTCAGTCGGAAAGAATATTCTTGTCGTAGAGTCAAATCATTGATGATGACTATCCATTCACAGTTGTCCACACAAATTAAGGCAGCTCAGCTCGACACTTTGAAACCTGAAAATGTAGCGGGCAAATCCCTGAGAGGGATGGATAAGAACATGGAGGTTAAGGGTGGTGGAGCTTATTATTTCATGGATCAGATCTGGACCCCGAAACTCGGTGGTTTCAGAGACTTGGTCATGAACGAGGCGCATAACACTCGTTATTTCGTGCACCCGGGTTCAGATAAGATGTATCTGGATCTTACAAAGTTATATTGGTGGCCTAACATGAAAGCAAAGATTGCTACGTTCGTGAGTAAAGGCCTTACTTGCACAAAGGTCAAGGTCGAATACCAGAAACCTTTCGGTCTACTACAACAGCCTGAAATACCAGAATGGAAGTGGGAGCGGATCACTATGGATTTCATAACCAAGTTGCCCAAGACAACGAGTGGACTTGATACCATATGGGTCATCGTCGACAGATTGACCAAGTCTGCACACTTCCTGCCTATCAAGGAAACAGACAAGATGGAGAAACTTACAAGAACTTACATTAGAGAGATTGTACGACTGCACGGTGTTCCCTTATCCATTATCTCGGACAGAGATACTAGATTCACTTTGAGGTTCTGGCAGTCGTTACAAAGTTCCTTAGCAACTAGGCTGGACATGAGTACAACCTACCATCCACAAACCGACGGGCAAACTGAGAGAACTATCCAAACCTTGGAAGATATGTTGCGAGCCTGTGTGATCGACTTTGGGAAATCATGGGATACTCATTTACCCCTGGTCAAATTTTCCTACAACAATAGTTATCACACGAGCATAAAGGCTGCTCCATTCGAGGCCCTCAATGGCCGAAAGTGCAGATCCCCTCTGTGCTGGGCTGAGGTGGGTGATACCTAGTTACCTAAAGGACGAGTTCCTGACAACACTCTCACAGGTCCGGAGATCATACGGGAAACGACAGAGAAGATCGTTCAGATTCGTGAACGATTGAAAGCCTCTAGAGACCGACAGAAAAGCTACGCTGGTAAGCGAAGGAAACCGTTGGAATTCCAGGTGGGCGACCGCGTTCTATAGAAGGTCTCACCCTGGAAGGGCTTGATATGCTTCGGAAAGCATAGAAAGCTAAATCCAAGGTACATAGGGCCTTTCGAGATTCTCGCAAGAATCGGCCCTGTAGCTTACAAACTTAACTTACCACACAAATTCAGTAACGTACATTCTACCTTCCACGTCTCGAACTTGAAAAAGTGTCTGTCCGACGAGACTCTTGTTATCCCACTTGACGAGATCGAGATCAACGAGAGCCTCAACTTCATGGAAGAACCTGTACAGATCATGGACCGAGAGGTCAAGCAAACAAAGCAAATCCGTATCCCGATAGTGAAGGTCCGCTGGAACGCCAAGTGAGGACCGAAATTCACATGGGAGTGTGAGGATCAGATGAAACTGAATTATCCTCTTCTTTTTACTTAGTATTTGTAACTACTTATTTGCTTAAACTCTAATTTGGGGACGAATGTGACAACCCGAAATTTCGATTCTGTACAACATTTCCATTCAATAGAAGTCATAACAGTTTCTGGAAATTTTCAAGCTTTTTGGAATAAGTTTGAGTATTTTAGGATTAACAACTTTGGAGATATCAGGAGAGAGGATGCCCTAGGGTTTATTGTGCAACATTAAAGTCCCATCACATCAAACGTTTAGAGTTTATGGCCTAAACAAGGAGTTTACTGTCGTAAATCCTAAAGGAAAGAGGTCTAAAGGTGACACTTAGTTATTTTTATCATTTTCCAACTTTCAAGAACAAAATCTCAAACTCTCTCAAGTATCATCCAAAGAATTCTTCAAGATTTTCATATAGTAAGTGTTTCTAGACCTTTTAATTTAGTATATCACTTAATCTAGTGATTTAACACACTTCTATCCATGAAATCTTTCCAAAAGGATGATTCTTCAAGTTTCACCAATAACACCAAGAACACACACTAGTGTTCTTGGACTTTTGGACCTTTTTGAAGCTTCTATATTGTAAGTACCTCTATCCTAGAGTATGTTAGGGCTTGATACACTTGTTTACATCCAGAAAACACCATTGAAACCCAAGATCAAAGGTGTTTACGGTCCAAGAACACCTTGGACTGTAAACCCTAATTTAGGGGCCAAAGTGACCCTAGTCCCTTCACAAGCTTTGGAAACTAGTCTAGACTCATTCCTTTATATGTTTTGGACTTGAAAACATCAAAAAACCATAATCCATAAGGGTTTACGGTAGTAAACCCAAAAGGAAATGGTCTTAGGGCCGTAAACTCCTCAAAGGAGGGAAATGGTGCCCTAATCTCTTCTAAAGGCTTAACCATCAAGTAGAAATGCTTCTAAAGGACTTGTAGAGCTTCAAAACAAATCATGGTCAAAGGAGCATAAGTTTACGATCATAAACTCACAAGTTTAAGACCGTAAACTCAATGAGTGAAGGTCACAAAAACGTAAACTCCTATTAGGGGTTTCCCTTGAACCCTAAACTCAATAGCAATGTCCTACTACACTTACATGCAATATTTAGGAATTATAACACTTATATAAGGTGTTTAGCAGGTCCTAGGATGTCTTAACTTTTTTGATTAATTGTTTAAAGACTAATTGGATACATATATGTGCCATTATATGTTTACTCGGATCTTTGTGAGTGCTCAAGTCTTCACTTGACACCTAGCAATCCTGTTTCATCAGTTCATCCATACCACTCACTACATGTGAGTTCATACCCCTTAAATTGACCTTTTAAATGTTTTTAAATGCTTTTATCGGGGGGGGGGGGGGGGAGATAAAAGTTGAATAATTATAGTTCTATACATCACATGTGATTAATAACTACCAAACAAGTGGTTTTCTTACTTTTCAGACTGTGTTATCAAACTGTTTTGCTTCAAACTATTTTACAAACTCTTCTGTTGTCAAATACTGTTACTTAAACTCTTTTTATACTTTTATATTGTCAAATGCATGCCTATGTATGTATAGTTATGTAAGAAATGTTTAAAGGACTTAGGTAGTGTAGCTCGCTTTATATCCTTTTCCTTGTTGGGATGTGGCTTTAGGGCATCGGTTAATCGTCCGAAGGTCGTCTAAATATTAGTTATATAGTATGTATACATATATAGATAGAAAAGCTTTATCAGTCAACTCAATACTGTTGGGTAGCAAGGGTATGCATTCACGTTGATATGTACAAGTCATATTACTAGTAAACTACGATAGGTGTAGGTTAGGAAGTCACTAATACTATTACTAGAACAAAGAATTATACAATGAGTCATTTCATTCATGAGTCAATACTTGCTAGATAGAGAGATCATACATTACACCTAGCACGCACAGTACATTACAATACAGGCTAGACAGAGGGAGAACATACATTACAGCTAGCACATTCATTACATATGCAGTTTTGCAGTTATGAGAGCTACGTTCCGGGGCATGGCACTACCTGCCATGGCCGTTCATGTATCCAAAATCTCCTTAATTGGGGAGCGTATGAGTTTGTGTATGTATATACTGGATTGACTATCCTACACCTCGCTGCTAGCTACAGTAAGACATAATTGTCTATGGGTGCCAATTGTCATTTTTCTCCGACATTGTACATTGTCGCGTTCTATAGTCGGTAGCAGGATAGAGGCCGCTCATCATTATACTTTAAATTATGATTAGTTTAAGGTAGTTAGTACAATGGTAGTTACTTATTGCAATACTACAGTACCATATTATTTTCCCCGTTACATTCACTTCGTGAACATTCAAACGATGCACGATAATTTAAAAACTATATTTTTGGTTAATGATAGTCGGACTTGGGAAAATACACTCTTACAAGAGACACACACAGATACTAGATGCCTTTGTAGAAAGCTACTTTTAGTAGGAAACATAGGGTTTTCTAGGGGAGTTCAAAACATCTTACAAATACTTTCATACAAATACAGACACTAATATACTTATGATCTCACCAGCTTTAAAGCTGATACTCTCTTTCAAAATAACTTGTATTCTCAGGTCACCAGTAGACAAGTACAGGTGCTAGGTTTTGAGAAGATGGAGTTCGTTCAAGACTCGTCTTTTATTTTGATATGTATTTTTGGTGTCTATATAATTTGACAGAACACACTTGTATGAAATTATATTATTAATGCAATGGATTATGTTGTTGTTTGTTGACTACTATTCATTATTGTGATACTATACATGACGTCCTCCGCCCCAGAACGTTTCCGTCGTTCATGGTTTTGGGGTGTGAGATAATGTAATGGCCGTGTTACTTTGATTGCTATGATACGATTGTTGTGATCTACGCATGATGTCACCTGCCCCCGGACGTTTCCACCGTCCGTTCTGACGGTTCGGGGGTGTGACAGATTGGTATCAGAGCTATTGTTTATAGTGAACTAAGTATACCAAACCTTACATGGTATACAACTATAAACATAAAGAGGCTGAAGTGCTCTAAACTAAAAGTATACTTTTAAAATATAAGTATTTTTACAAAAGTATACAAGTATACCTACATACCAGAAACAATATCATTAGTAGAAAAAAAACAAAAGTATTTGGATGTTGGACATTGCGGTTAAACCTGGGCAGTTATGTAATCATGTCTAGGGTCAATATAGCCTGATCAACTATATTTATTCGAGACATGACCAACATGTGCTTGGGAGTGACTGGGGTGTTGTGACAGACCTAAAACTTACCTAGTATCCATACAACAAAATATCGACATACCAAACCTTACAACTTAAAATACTATAGGACTATTTTACTAGAGTCAAATTCACTGCAAAAATTCACTTCTAAGTGTTTCTTCTCATTCCTTTTAGCGATAAATTATTGGCATTGGTAGCTTTTCCTTGTTTTTCGCTTAGTAGAACATTTTAGCTATCATATTGGGATATATCTTGCTTCATATCTCTTGATTCGATTCCAGAGGACTTACCATCCTCTCCTTCCTGTTTATTTTTTTTAGAACAAGATGCCTCCAAAGAAAAGACCCAAATAAAAGAACATCAACTCCTCGGCGGACCCAACGCCACCACCTCCCCAGTTCGATCCCGCTATGTTTCAGGCAGCTGTCATTGCCGCTATGGTTGCTGCAATGTCATAGATAAATTATGGCGGCTCCAGTGGATCGGGAAGTGGTATCCAACCCCTTAACCTTGATGGAAACCAGGAACACCAGAAGGAGTGTTCCTACAAGGACTTTATGAATGCACAACCCACATCTTTCGACGGCAAGGGTGGTGTGATTTCCCTGACTCGATGGTTCGAAAAGATCGAGTCCATCTTTGAAATTTTTTCCTGTTCTAAAGCCAAAAAGGTGTAATTCGCCGATTGCACCTTCACCAACAGAGCATTGACCTGGTGGAATAGTCGGATCAAATCCCTAACCCTACCGGTAGCGAATGTTATGGGTTGGGAAAGCTTGAAGGAGCTCATGCTTGCTGATTACTGCCCAAGGGGCGAGATGCAAAAACTGGAGCACGAGCTATAGAACTTTAAGATGAAGGGTTCTGACATTGCTGCCTACACTTCTAGGTTTGAAGACCAAGCAATTCTTTGCCTGGGAATGGTCACCCCGGAAAGCAAAAAGATAGAGAGATACATTTGGGGATTAACGCCCCCAACGCAAGGAAATGTCTTGGCCGCTAGGCCAACCACTTTTGACAGCACCAAGTGCCTGGCGCAGACTCTTATAGGACACAAAGTGGATCTTGATAAAGTGAAATCCGCTCCCGAACCACCAAAAGAAAGTAGTAGAAAGAGAATGTTCTGGAAACAACATAAGGGCTAGTCTTCGCAAGAGCCCTCAAAGAAACAACAAACGGTTGCAGTCCATGCTACTACTACTCCTGCCGCTATTCGAACAACTCAATCACATACCAGTAGATATGCTGGTTCCCTTCCTCAGTGCGACAAGTGCAATTACCATCATAATCCCGACCCATGGTGTCAAATGCTTTGCACCAGTTGTGGCAAAAAGGGGCACGCAACTCGAGTTTGTAAGGCACCGGTCCAACCAACCAATCAGGCATCTGGAGCAGGTGTCGGTCCAGCCTGTTATGGGTGCGGTGAGGTCGGGCGCTACAAGAGAAACTGCCCCAACACAGCAAGAACTGGTAGCACAGGGAGAGTGCTAGCGATGGGCCAGGAGGAAGTAGTTGCAGATACCACAGTCGTTTCGGGTACGTTCCTCCTCGATAACTCTTATGCATGCATTGTAGTCGATTCTAATGTGGAGAGAATTTTTGTTAGTCATGCATTCAAGCATCTTCTCAAACATAAACCCCAACCTTTAACCGAAACATTTACCGTCAAGATAGCTAACGACGAGAAAGAGAGAACTAAAGACATATTCGTAGGCTTTACCCAGAACGATCATTCATTTCCCATCGACCTTATGCCAGTTTCCATAAAAGACTTCGATGTCATCATTGGCATGGATTGGTTGAGCCCCAATCATGCTGATATCCTTTGTTACAAAAAAGTCATTCATCTCAAACTTCCCTCTGGTGAAACCCTCATGATTTATGGTGATAAACTCAGTTCAAACCTCTGCATCATTTCGTGCATCAAATCCCAGAAACTTATGCGAAAGGAATGTCATGCATTCTTAGCCCATGTCGTTAACGAAAAACAAGAAGTTAAAGACCTCGAGAGCATCCCCGAAGTCTGCAATTTTCCTGTTGACTTTGATGGGGTTTGAGCATTCTAACACTCCTATGGTGTACATGCAACCCTATAAACCTTGAATCTATGTTTCCTCTAATATACATGCAAATTTGATTTTTCAAGGTTTACTTCCTAACTAGCATGGCATGGGGAAGATATAATATAAAACTAGTAGAAGTACATACCTTTCTTGTTTCTTGGATTCCTTGAAGACTTTGTGAGCCTAGCACCCCGAATGTTGTGCCTCAAATGCTTCACACAACACTACAAGACTTGGAATAACTTGAGAGAATATACTTGCACTCAAAAATCGGTTATTCCCTCTTAGAACTCTCTAGTAGTCTGATTTTCCTAGCTATAGGGCTCCTTTTATAGTGTTGTCACAAGTTGGGTTTTCACATTAATACCCTTAATTGTCATGACTCTTCATTTCTAATGATCCATGGGTTTGTAACTCCCATGAACTATCCATGGAGCTGCAACTGGTTATAACCCAACTCCATAAATCATGGATCATAAATCCGCCATAAACGATTAGATGATTGTCATAATCAACCCTATATATTTAATTAGTCTCATTTTGATCACCAAATTAATTCTAAATTAATACTTGATCAATATTAATTAAATAATACTATTATTAATATATTAGAACTTATAATATATTAATAATCACAAGTGTCCTTTCTCTCATTTAGTCTATCCAAGTATTGCAATGCCATGCAACCCAAATGGACCATGCCGGGTCGGGTCAAGTACATACCAAATAAAGTTATGGACTTAGACACTATATCCAACAGTCTCCCACTTGGATTAGCCTAATAACTATATTTGTAGGTATGACTTCAGGATCCGACTAGCAATCGTAGCTCTTTCAAAGTCTCTCGAATCTAAGATGATAATGACATGTTATTTAATATAAGTGATCATATAATCCTCTGCTCTCAAGATATCAGCCGGACAAACACATGGAACATGGTCTTACTTATTGTCCAGCATTTGTTTCTCAATTTATGATTTGTTTCAACATAGAACTAAATTGAACACATCAATTAGGCTCTGACCAGGGTTGGTACATAAGTCAAAACCAAATCATCGAGGGGCCCATATATCGCTTCTATTTCTAGAAGGAACATATAAACTTCGATTCATATGCTTGTACTAACTACTTGTTGAATTATGCACAAAAGTACATTTTATAACATCAAGTTACCAATGCATTTTCGTACAATCAATGGATAACCAACTCATAGTCAACAACTCATATCTCTAGCTTTAAATATTTATATGATATTACCGTCTCACGATCACTCAAGATAAATTCCATGAAGTGATTCAAGTGAGTGTGGGTTGGATCCAACACTCAGGACTTATGAGCATTCATGAATGTTGTAGCAACTACTGCTATGTCTAATACCCTTTAGACATATCATACATACCAAATTCATGACAGTCTTGATTCATATCTACTTTCGACATATGACCGACTGTGGAGATTTCGAATAAAATAATTATTCTGGAAGTCAAAACATGCAAAATTTGAAACCATAGTAAACGATTAACATAAGATAGTAACACTTTACTCATAAATAAATAACAACTTTTATTTAATCATCAAAAATTCAATTACATTTTACAAGTTTCAAAAATCTAATTATTGAAACTAATATCATCCTTCAGCCCGATGCGCCTCGCATGCTATAAATGCTTAACCCTACCCAGTCCCTTCGTAAGGGGATCTGTTGGGTTCTCATCTGATGATACCCTCTTTGCCACGATGAGTCCTTCTTTTATTCACTTCCTTATGAGGTGGTATTTTCTGTCAATGTGACTAGATCTATTGTGATCTCTTGGTTCCTTAGCTAAAGCAACCGCACTTTCGTTGTCGCAGAAAATTTCCTATGGCTCTTTATAGCTGGTACAACTCCAAGGTCTCCGATGAATTTCTTTATCCATATCGCCTCCTTTTCTGCTTCACTCGCTGCTATGTACTCTGATTCACAAGTAGAATCAACTACTGTCTCATGCTTGGAACTTTTCCAAGTATTTGCCCCTCAATTTAGGATTAAAACCCAGCCTGACTGAGAGCGGAAATTATCCCTATCATTCTGAAAGCTAGCATCACTATATCCTTTCACTCTCAAGTCATCACTGCCACTGAGGGTAAGGACCCAATCCTTAGTCCTCCACAGATACTTGAGAATGTTCTTTACCGTAGTCTAGTGAGCCTTGCTAGGGTTCCCTTGATATCTACTGACCATGCTCAAAGCAAAGGCCACATCAGGGCGAGTACAAGTCATAGCATACATGATAGAGCCTACATCGGAAGCATATGGTGTATGACTCATCTCTGCTATCTCAGCCTCCGTACTCGGACTCCGATTCTTACTCAGCTTGGCATTATTCTGGATAGGTAATTCCGCTTTCTTGGATTCTTGCATGTTGAACCTCTTCAACACCTTATCCAAGTAGGTACTCTGACTAAGTCCAATTAGTCTTCTATTCCTGTCTCTCATTATCCTTATCCCTAGGATATAGGCAGCTTCTCCAAGATCCTTCATAGCGAAACACTTCCCAAGCCAGGACTTAACCTCATGCAAGGTTGGGATGTCATTCCCTATGAGTAGTATGTCATCCACATACAACACCAAAAAAGATAACTATGCTCCCACTAGCCCTAAGATATACACAGGACTCATTTTCGCTCCTCGAAAAGCCAAACTCTCTGACTTTCTCATCGAAGCAAAGACTCCATCTACGAGATGCTTGTTTCAATCCATAAATGGATTTCTCAATCTTGCACACCCTATTAGGGTACTTTGCATCGACAAAGCCTTCTGGCTGAGCCATGTAAACATCCTCAACCAACTTTCCATTATGGAAAGCGGTTTTGACATCCATTTGCCATATTTCATAATCATGAAATGTAGCTATGGCCAGGAAAACTCTAACAAACTTAATCTTTGATACTGGTGAAAAGGTCTCAACATAGTCAACTCCCAGAGTTTGAGTAAAGTCCTTTGCCACTAGTGTTGCTTTGTAGGTGTGTACCTTCCCATCCATGTCGGTCTTCTTTTTGAAGATCCATTTGCACCCAAATTTCTTACGACCTGGTACATTTTCAACAAAGTTCCACACTTGATTGTCATACATTGACTGAATCTCGCTGTCCATAGCCTCCATCCATTTAGCAGACTCAGGGCCTGGCATGGCTTCCCTGTAATTATTAGGTTCATCCAAATCTATTAGTGTACTATCACTAATCAATATATCACCTTCAGTGGTGATGTGATAACTATAATAAAATTCAGGTGTGTTCCTAACTCTTAGTGGAACGCCTCAGAGGTACGGACTCATCTATCGGCTCAACAAGAGTTTCCTCCTCAAGTTGGTCGATAGTATTTGAGGTTCCTTCACCACTTGACTCTTGATGCTCTTCAAGGTTAATTTGCCTCCCACTGTCCCCTTGGCTTATAAGTTCTCTCTCACGAATGACTCCTCTTCTTGCAACAAAGACCACATTATCACTGGGTCTGGAGATGAGGTAACCAAAGGATCTTTGTGGATAGCCGATGAAAATACACCTCTCACTTCGAGGTTCAAGCTTGTCATGAGACTCGCACCTCATAAAAGCTTCGGAACCCCAAATCTTGATGTGGTCTAGATTGGGAACTTTCCCACTCCACATCTCGTAAGGTCTTTTGGCAAACTTTTTAGTAGGGACTAGATTGAGGATATGGGCGGAAGTCTCTAAGGCATACCCCCAGAATGAGATTAGTAACGAAGCTCGACTCATCATGGAACGAACCATATCCAACAAGGTTCGATTACGCCTCTCAACCACACCATTCAACTGTGGTGTTATGGGAGGTGTCAATTGTGAGATGATCCCATATTCCTTGAGATAGTCTAGGAACTCTGTACTATGCTACTCACCACCATGATCGGATCGAAGCATCTTAATGTTCCTGCCCAATTGATTCTCGACTTCTTGTTTAAACTCTTTAAACCTCTCAAAAGTCTCTAACTTATGCTTGATTAAATAGACATATCGATATCTACTATAATCATCAGTAAAAGTCAAATAATAATGATTAGCATCCCTTGTAGCTGATTTAAAGGGTCGACAAACATATGTGTGTATGAGGTCCAACAAACCCTCACCCCTCTCACAAGTACCAGTGAAGGGTGACTTTGTCATTTTTCCAAGTAAGCAAGACTCGCAACTATCATCCGACTATAGGTCAAATGATTCCAAAACTCCAGCCTTTTGGAGTTGGCCTATGCGCTTCTTGTTGACATGTCCAAGACGACAATGCCACAAGGATGCTTTATCCAAGCTATTTGAAGAATCAATATACAACACATTATTTCCTAGATTGTCTACAACATTCACAGCTTCATATATACCATCACAAGGTAATGCTTTAATGTAAAATGCATTATTGTAATAAACATTAATAGTACCATTATTATTATCAAATGAAAATGTAAACCCTTGTTTGTACAAGCCATGAAAGGAAATAATATTTCTCGCCATTTCAGGCGAGTAACAACATTTATTCAAATCTAACATTAACCCATTATTAAACAATAAAGAATAAACTCATATCTTGGTAACATGTGATACTTTCCTGTTGCCCATGACTAAGTTTATCTTCCTGTGCTCCAGTTGCTCACTTCTTCTTAGGCCCTGCAAATCAGTACAAAGGTGAATACCACATCCTGTATCAAGCACCCAAGAATTAGCATTAGATGAGTTATTAGACAATATTGTTTAAATACCTGCATGGGTGGGTTTAAGTTTCCCATCCTTTACATCCTGCAAGTATTTGCCGCAGCTTTGCTTCCAGTGCGCATTTTCCTGGCAATAGAAGCATTGTGCTTCCTTTAGGTTTGAGGAAGGAGTAATGGGACCTTTCTTTGTCCCACTTGAAGAGGAACCTTCAAGGGGCTTACCTTTGGTACCATTCGAAGGGGTTTTCCTCTTCTTAATCTTTCCCTGCCCAATTGCAAGAACAGGGGCTGCTGTAGGAGTAGGAGTAGAAGTAACAGCCAACTTACCTTTAAGGCCACTTTTCAACGATGCTTATAAGTCCTTGAAGTTTGCTAAGTGTAACTTCCTCCTTGTTCATATGATTAGTCATACGAAACTGATCATAACTAGGAGGTTCCATATTAACCTGCTTTAATGGGTTCCATCTTAAACTCATATGCGGCCTTCAAAGTTTCCAGTATATAAAGTTTGTGTACTCAAGAGTACAACTACCCTACCCTTCCCTATTTTCTATCATCTCACTCGAAGTGGCTATGGCATGTCTACAAGAGACTCCACATTTTAGATCCTCTTCATTAGATATTCCCTTATAAATTCCAAACATGTATTGATTGGCTTGTCCCTTCCCCTCTCCAATTTACCATTTAGAACTTCACACATGTTATTTAGAAGCGATCTAAGATGGTTCTACCTACATAATTCACAATTAAAATTAATGGCTAATCGAAAACAGTTTCATATCAAGTAATAAGATAAATATTATTTACCTATAAAATTGGCTTCTTGGCCAATGCATTGGTGGTAATTGATTTAACCAATCTTGTGCAGCCCTGACGTACTCAACTAACTCCCTTATCGTACATTGAAACTCATGAACTGTGGTTGTTGTTGCAAACCTCCGAATAAACTCCTTGTACTCCCTACCTATCTACTACTTCCTCATGTTTTCATGTATGTGTCTTAAACAATACCTATGCTCCGCATTTGGAAATAATTATGCTATAGTAGGTATCATACCCTAAAAGTAAATATAAAGATTGAAACAGTACATATTAATTATAATATTGTAAAGAATTATGCGTAAATAAAGAATGACCTTTTGCCTATCACTGATAAATGCGAAGTAAGAATTTGACCCCATATCCAAATCATCCCCAAGACATTCCAAGATCCATTTCCAACTTGCAGTATTTTTTAGATTCTACTATGGCATATTCAAGTGGATAAATACCATTGTTGGAGTCTAAGCTCACCCTTGTCAATATTTTCCCATGAAAATGGCCTTTCATAAACGCACTGATATAGCCATATTTAACTATATATTTTATTACATTATCCTAATGTATATGAGTAAAAATGTTATATTCTAAGATATACGATACTTAATACTATTTGAAATGCTCAATTGTAGCTAAAATGAGAGTTGGAATGCAAACGGAGGATAAAGGAGCTAACAAGAAGCAAATGGATGTTGTTGGACAACTCAACACCTCGTCAGTGTTTTCGCCATATCTTATGACTCGTAACCCCGATTGACGAGAATCAACATGTTCTGAAAAATAGACAAAATTTCGGACAACTTTTGTATTTTAAGAAAATGTTGATTCCTAGTCACCACAACGTGGAAACGCTATCACCACGACGGGGCACATCAGAAAAATTTCATGGACGGGAAGAAACAATCTATCATGGCGTGTTAGGCCTTTCACCATGTCGTGGTGAAGTTAAAAGCTAAAAATAGAGCTGGACCCGTACTGATATATATTCAACCCTAATTTCTCCCCTAGAAAAATAAACCTCAGAGAAGCTGTTTTGAGGGTCTAGAAGGCGGCCGGACGGCCGTTAAACTGATATGGAGCAAAGATCTTAAGGATTTGAGAGCATATTCATGTCGGGAATCATTCTCTTTGATTTTCTGATCACATTTAGTATTCCATTTGTATTCCTACTATTTTTAATTTCTAAATTTATGTGTTAAAAACCTGCTGCTTTTGATTGTAGTAGATAAAACTTGATTTTATGTGTTGATTTCAATGATTTTAGATTTTATTAGTTTGGTTATTAATTGTGTTTGATTAATCATCACCTATCATGTTAATGTTATGATTTTTATTGCATATAGTTGAGTTATGTGTATTTAAGAGGACCAATCTAATTACATTAACTTGAATCTTAATTAGTTTATGATCATTAAACTGTTAGGACTAGAGATTGATCAAATCCTAGGGTTAGGTTATGTTAATTTGTGACTTTGGCTGTGTTAGAGAGCTTATATATCCAAAATATGCTTCAATTGATTGTCATGACCATTGATGAGAAATCATTAGATCATATTATTCATAATTCAATATATTAAATTAATTATGTGTTCACCAATTGCATTATCATTCTGTTAATTGTTCATTACTTATCAGTAACAGGAAATCCAATCAAGATAACTACACAAATTTGAATTTGGTAACCAAGTAATATATCCATTGCAATATTAACAAAGTCAACCATGATTTTGAGAAGTAGTCCAATGTAAACATGAGTACTTAAAGTGATTCGTTTCTAATCTTTTTATCTAGTTAGTTTAATTTAGTTGAGTTTTATAAATACAACCCACATTTTTCACTATTTCCTTTTATTTGGAATAACCTATAATTAAAAACTCTAATATTAATTCAATACCATTCCCTTTGAATTCGACACCATTGGTTATCAAAACTATATGATACTCGATTGGGTTCGCTGCTTTTAAGGTGTGGTTTAGATGCAATAAACTAGGAACTATAAATAAAAAACTAGTGCATTAAATAACACATTAGGCAACATCTATACCAAGAAGCTGCCTCATACATATATAAATTCACCTAAACTATCTAGTGGTCAAGTTAAAGTTACGCTCACTAACAACATCTATTTTAATTGTGGTGTTTGAATTAGTGAACTGTAATTCAAGTACATAATCTCTAATAAATATATATTGCTTATAATAATCCCCAACGACCTTCTTTGTAACTATTGCCTTAGCCCTAAACGTCTTATGCTTTGAAATCCCCACTGAGTATGTCTGCTGAAAGTCTTCTTGTAAGGCTCAAATTGGAACTGTGGGATTGATTTAATTTGGCTAATAATCTATTTTGAGAGAAAGTGGTTGTGTAAGCTCTTATTTTCCTTGGTTGCACGCAAGTGTGCTTTCGTATATGTTTTCAAAAACCAATTCCCATTTGTCGAAGACCTAGATGCATACATGTGCGATGAACAAGTAGTAGATTTTGAAGTTACTGCTTTGCCCTTGGCATTATTAACTTTATCTACCGCACCTATAACATTGAACCCATTTGCACCACTAACCACATGTGGCCCACTATCATTGGTCGTAAGCACAACTTCTTTGAAATATTCCTATAGTCTTGTTGCATCATTCTTTTTCAAAGCAAGATTCCTCCTTGTTTCAAGTTCATGCTCATCCAATTTATTCTTAAGAACTTCCTCTTACTACCGCATTTGTCCCACATAAAAACTAGCTTGATGCACCTCACCATGTGAACATACTTTCTGCTTACCCAACTCTTTTAATAGAGCCCTCCTATTTTTTAAGTATCTGAGTATTCTCTTAATGATTCCCATTAATCATAACCAATTGCCTTAAGGTCTTCGTGTTCATTTCTTCATCTTATACCTCATTATTAAGAGTAAAACCTACATACACTACACCTACATAATGTTCATTCTAAAGTCACTTATTTCAGCATTAGTGTCATCAATTTCATTTTCTATGTATACTATAACATCAATATCATAATCAAAATCATCATCACTATCATCATCTTCACCTTCTTCTGAGTTTAATTCGTCTGACTCACCATCAAATAAACCCCTATTATCTTGATCAAAGTCTTTATTTTCACTATCACAGTAGATTATGGTAGGGCCTGTTGTGTGGTTTTCATTATCATGCAACCCATCAAATGGATGAAATTATTCATTCAACATTTCAGATACATCCATTAGTACATACGATGTTGCTGCATCACAATCGATTATCCTTTCTTTTAGTTGATGACACTTCCTTTTCTTGGTTATCCTTGTTTCACTTGATTGTACTTCCTTGTCTGGATTATTCTTTTTTTTTCAGTCTACATGTATTACCTCTTAGAACACCATTCATCTTATTTGGTGACATGGTGTCACACCCCCAAACAAGAACGACAGAAACATTCGGGGGCGGAGGACGTCATGTACAGTATCACAACAAATGTAGAATAGTAAAACAAGAAACAACATCCATTGCATTAGTATTAAAGTGTTTACATTTTATTCAAATTACACATGATGGACTCAAAAAGTAGATAACGAAACAAAGACTTAACGCTACTATGCTCCGTCTTCACAGAATCTGCGCATGTACTTGTCTATTATTTATCCTGAGAATACTAGCGATTTTGAAAGTGTATCAACATTTATGTTAGTGAGTTCATAAGCATTTTTGTGTTAAAAAGGGTACATTTTTTATTCTTTGAAGGTGTTATGGTGTTTCTCCAGAAAATCCTATATTTTCTTATTAGTTGAATGGAATGTAGTCTTAGAACCTTAACAAAAAAATTTTATAAGTTCTTTTCCTTAAAGAATGAAGCTTTGAATAGATAACCTTATTTATTTCCAGAAAGTGAATTTGTAAATTGCGCACTAGTAAAATGATGATGTTTGTCCCGGAAAATCCTATATTTTCATGAGTTAAGTTGTAGTCTAATATGAACTGCTACAGAAAAGTGTAAGTAAATATGTCATACTTAGATTGAACAACTTATAGTATTATTTTCAAATAAAACTAGTTGAACATGTGCTCACTCTAGATTCTGAACGTGTTAATAATAACTTATTAGGATTACTTAGTACAAATGAGTTATATAAAAAAATAACCATAAGGATTCTACTCCTTAAATTCATTTGAGAAGCATATTACTATGTGCATGTGTCATTGTCTCGGTGTGCGAGTTCTTATAACCATGCTAGACGTCAATACCGATGTTGATATTTGTCACCCTGGGGACTGTAGCTAATGGTCAGGGTGCGGAGTCTTCAGTCCCGTATAGATCTATAAACAAGAATCACACATCCCTCTAAGAGACTTTCGTTATAAGTGGGGACTTTCGTTGGGTACTATACAAAGCCATTGTCTCACAAAATGTAATGCTAACAACGATTTCACGAGTAACATGGTGAAAAACCTTTTAGTAAATAAAAATACAAGTCTTTATTTATATCTGTTTACAATAAAATCATGGATTGACTCATAAATTATACTTATTATAATATATATATATATATATATATATATATATATATATATATATATATATATATATATATATATATTCTATCTGATTAGTCTTATTTCTCATGGGTGAACACCTTTGTTCAGCTTTATACAAAGGTAATGATACCGAATGAAGTAACCTTTTATGTGTGTGTGTGTGTGTGTGTGTATATATATATATATATATATATATATATATATATATATATATATATATATATAAGGAAACACCTTTCGGACAAATAACACCACCTTAATCCCACATCCAAACAAGAAAAAGGAATTCAGGTAATTCATTAGTCCTCAGCCCTTCAAATGTTATTTATATATTTATACGTATATAAACATGATTTGGAAATTATAAGGTTTAAAAGAGTTTATTATAACATGTAAAGAGTTTAACTATTTGACTCAATTTTGATGACTTGATGTTGTTTATAAAGTGATTTTAAACAATTTGCTTGATAACACAACATGAAGTATAAAAATAACATCATTGGTTTGATAGTTATAAATCGCATGTGATTGACTATATAACTATAATGTTTTCAACTTGTTACCCCCCCCCCCCCCCCCCCCCGTAAAAGCATTTAAAAACCATTAAAAGATAGGTTTAGGGGTATGAACTCACTTGATAACCGATAAGTCGGGTAGCGATTTGTTTCTAAGAAGGATCGTTGTTGACGTAACCGCAGGTTTTTGGTGAAGAAGCGAACTTCACGTGGGTAGTACTTCAACCGGAAAGAATGTTTTTCTCGGGGACTTCGGGGCATCGGGACTTGTGTTGTGTGTTAGGGGTGCTACTGGGGTTTCGGGTGGTTTAGAGGGGCTTAACAGTGTGTAGAAGTAGGAGAGAGGGTGGATTTCAGCCACCAAAGTCGGAAGGCTTCGATTTCTATATAGAGGCTCAAATTTAAAGCTCACGTCGTGATTTTTGCATAACTCACGCGTGAGTTTGGTCCTGATTCGCTCATGGCATGCGTCAGCTGTCCACTTGCTCTGGAAGGGTCATTCACACTGTTCACGTCGTGTGTTTTCAGGCTCACATAGTGAGTCTTATACGTAGACTTGCCTTCTGCATTCTAGGCCTGAAAAGTGGTGATTTGACTCCTCACATTGTGAGAAGTGATGCTCACGTCATGAGTTCAGTTAAATTAGGGTTTCAAACATGTGTTTCTTCGGAAGGTCATAACTTTTGCATACGAGCTCCGTTTTTGATGTTCTTTTTATCCATGCGAAGGTGGAGACATACTCTATAACTTTCATTAAGATCATTAAGGCTAAAAAGTAGTCTATCAAAAACTCACTTTTTACATAAGCTACATTTTACTGGTTTTGTCGCGGATCTCCGATTCGTTATAACTTGGATTTTAGCGTTCTTTATATTTCTGAAAACCTTGTTATGTTATTTATCACTTTATATATCCCAATTGAGATTTTTGAGTACTTCAATTTTTGACGCTATTCTTATTATTTCGAAAATAGGTTAAATACTTGACTTTTAGGTCATTAGATTGACTTGAAATATCGGGTTGTCACATATGGAGTATATAAGCAAGTTGATTATGACATGGTTAGTATACACCTGGATCACCTTATTAACTCTAGTATATTTAGATAAGTTACACACATATTGATCACTACCTAGAGCTCTAAGTCCACAAATCAAGTCTTCGTTGGGAATCCTAAAGTGATAATTTATTACTGCGGGAACCACATATCCTAGTTCTAGCATCAAATCATCGAGTTCATGCACTGAAAAGTCAAATATATCAACTAGATCAATATACGTAAGTTTCCTCTATACATATATTATATTTGCTAAAGGTGTGAACTTCACACCATGTCGAAGTTTAATCGTTAACAAATGGGGATGATCATTTATCCCAAACCCCAAAAAATAAAATGTAGTTTGCAAATTGTGTGAAATTTCAAAAAATTTAAGTTTCAAAAGCTATAGTAACACTCACCATACAAACCAAGTGCATCAAACCCCATTGTCCTAGGATGTATCGTCTATAGTGAATACACCATTTTTTTCCTTTCAACCTATCAGATTGTTGTTCAACTTAAGAAAGGATTTGGGGTGAAAATCATTGATTTAGAGTTAGAACGTCAATGGAATCTGCACAAGGAAGAAGATGCAGTGGCTAATGATCTAGGCATCATTATATGCACGGTAATAGAAAAGCATCCCCCCCCCACCATAAATAAAAAGATAAAAATACCCTCGTTTGCAGGGCACATGGGGAAGAAAACAAAATGCCTCTAACAAAAATTAGAGGCAACGAGAAAATCCACAACTCAAACACCAAATAAGGACGCTTTTTTGCTAGCAATCTGTTTTTAAGACCTTACCCACATAAATCGACAAACCACAGAGACCATTTTTTTAATTTTTTTTCATATATATATATATATATATATATATATATGTGAAAGATTAGGTTCAATAATAATAATAATTATTTTCACCTTGATCTTGTCGAATTCACACTTTGAATATGAAGTTTATATATTGAAAATTGTTGGGTCAAAAATATGGTTTATACTTTACTTTTCTAGGAAAATGTATTTGTGTGTCTTGGACCGTAAACATGTTATGGCCGTAAACCCATTCACGGCCCATGTTCACCAAGCCCATGTTTCTTATGTATAAATATAATTGTATGGGGTGAGGAGTAGATTGATGAACACAAGGGGTGTATGACTAAGAGAGAGAGAGAAAAGAAAGTGTGTGTTAGTGTGTGTGAATCTTGTACCCAGATCATCATTCATATCAATACATACAAGATTCATCATCATCTTCTTCTCCTTCTCTTCTATTTGATCTGACATCATCCGTTTGATTGGGATTCCACACCATCAAACGGATTTGATTGATATACAACAGATTAGGGACTTACAAAAATTTGAGTGACTATTTCAACACTTTGATTATTAACAAATTATCTTACTGAAAACGTAGATGTGAATTTAAGTTTTTTTTTTTTTATTATTTTTTGTTTTTTTTATTTTTTAATTTATACTATTTTAACGTTTTGATTATTCATAAATTAGTTTTGTAAAACTGGAAAGTGAAATTTTTTCATAATGTGAATCTAAACTATAGATAATTCAATTTTGAGCATTTACAATGTGAATATGACTTACACAGAGTCATACTTTGAATCCGAATTGTATATTATATAATTTCAACATTCATAATGTGAAATTGATCTAAAATTTTGAAGGAAATTTTTTTTTTCTATACATCAAGACAAATGTGTATTAAAGTATTATCAAAATTTTGAATTTTGATATTTTTATTTTATTTTTTTGATAGAAAATAAACATAGATATTAAAAAAAACAAGACGAAGTTGGTTTTCTTCAATAAAAGTTCATTTTTTATATGTAAATAAGGATGATTATGGAAAGAAAATAAAAACCTATGAATTTCAGTATATTCATTTTTTCTTTTCAAAAAGATTATTCTCTAGTGCAAGGTTGTCCAGCTTAATTGATGAAATTATATGGATGAGATTAGCTCATTGTTTTCATGGTTTAAAATGATTCATTAGGTCGAATGGCATACTGTATTTTCACCTTTCAGTTTTACTTTCCTACCTCAACTCCACCTCACTTTCTATTCACTTTCCCTTCACTCCTCGAAACCCATAAATTTTCACCTTTTACTTACCCTCATTTTTATTTCTAAGAAAATATTTTACACAATTATTATACTTGTTAGTAGAGAATTAAAAACCATATAATTTAATATATATTTTATAACATCCATTTTCCAGGTAATGCTTGTTCTGAGTTTATTTATTTTAATATATTTTTTGGAAAATTTTGGTCGGCCAGGGCGTGGTGGCTAGGGAACTATGACGTGGCTTTGTCTGATGAAGGAATATTAGCTGCAAAGCACCACGACGTGGCAAGGCCGTTCCAAGTTGTGGTGGCTATTTTGGTGCAAAACCCAAGATTTTCAAGTTTGTGCCATATTTAAAGACAATAACTCCTACGGTTGCCTCATTTCGCAACCTCCGCCCTCTAAGATCATACCGTATATAACCTCTAGCCTCCATATATATGTTTAAAGTGTTTGAAGCCACTTTTGTGAAGGTTGAAGGAAGAAGGAGTTCATTGTGGTACTTGTGTGCTTGTTTCCATCTTAGATCTTGCATTTTCATTACATTTCTAGTCTTTTGGAGGTATAGTCTTCACCATGCTCGTTTATTTTCTAGATCTAGTTCTATGTCATTTTATGAGATTTTAGGTCCACATCTTCTTGTTCTTGGAGGTCAGTTAACTCCAAAACCTTTGTGTGCCTTATCGACTTGTAGACCATGGTGGTGGTTAGAAAAGGGACTTTCATGACATACTTTAGGGTCCGTGCAGTAGGTGCAACCTTTAAAAGCTTTGGATTTAAGATCTTGGCTTACTGGGATCTATTAATGGATAAAGTTTGAAATTTTATCCATCGTGACCTTGGGGATGTTCTATCCATGATTTGTAGCTCAAGAGGTTAATGATGAAGATCTTAATCCATTAAGTTGTGAGAGACTATTTCCCTCGATTGTGTAGTCTTCTTGCCATGAGATGGTGGCTAGTTATGGGTGGCCACCACGCACCATGTGGTGGTAACTTGAGGATGACTTTGGCCGTGGTGTTTTAAGGTAATGAAAATATCGAATAGTAATGAAAATGAGACAAATGAATTATAAGTAGAGTCCATAATCATTTATAGGATCCTCGACATAAAACCTTGGGAGGTGATAATGATCACCTGACTTGTTGTTTTTATTGATTTGAATATGAGATTATAGAAATGATGAAGATAATATGAGTATAAGTATAGTAGTAGAGCTAAGTGTGTGTAGTATGTCTAATAATTGTGTATTTATAGTTGCGACTACGTAACAATAAATCTGATAATTATGGGATCCTCTAGAATGAGCATATGTACTTTGTTTGACTTGATATTCCTGGGTATTAAGCTTGGTTGAAACGATTCTTCATTGAGAATGATTCTCATATTGACCATTTCTACACATATGAGAAATAAATAGAAATATAACCATTAAGAGTCTTAGGAAATAAAAATTACAATGGTCAGGATCCTGAGAAAGGTTTGGGATCCTAAAATATCTTGAAGATAGATGGGTAGCTTGATTTCTCTAATGATGTGATTTGTTTCACCATTGAATTATATTAGGGACCAAGGATCTTTTGATTATTTCAGATTCTGGGATGTTCATCCTAGTTAGAGAATCTAAAAGTATGATGTTTATTAAGGATCCTATGTCTACTCGGATCCTTCTAACGAAGTGATTGGCAATATATAAAGTAATCACCAACCCATCATGGTGAGGATCCAGGAGGTTTTCTCTATCCTTTTATCAAATATGATATCCTTGTTGTTTTTATCGATGTGTTCTTTCGGTATATTTCTTCCTTTTCTATCTTGAACACTTTGGCATACCTTTTAGCTGTAGAATAAGAAGTTCCACCGATGTCAGATCCTCCAGCAGTAACATTCATTACCTTGGCTTCACAGGGAGGGGATCCTGTGTTTTCCAGGATCTTCAATGATTCTTGATATTTTCCCTGGATCTTTATTTCTCCTTCCTAAGATCAATTTGAGATCTCCCTTTCTTAGGAGATAAATAATCTCCTTCCTAGGGGCTATGTAGTCCTCGGTGTTGTGACCAAAATCCTCATTATACGCACAACACTTGGATTTGTCTTTCCATCTGTTTGACGTCTCTCTTTTTCTAAGCCATCTTGCTTTGTCACCAAGATCCTGCATGGCGAATATTAAACCTGAAACATCCACATAAAAGCAATAATACATAATCATGGGGAATTCGTCTTCTTACCCTTCATCACCAAGAGAATTGACTCATTTAGAATATGGTTTGGATTTTTAGAATCTTTGGGCCGAGGATTCGACCTTCCTGTTAGGGTTGTCATAAGGACTTGGTGTGCTAGATATCTTCTGTATTTCTTTTTCGTCCTCTACTCTAATCAATCTTAGTTCTATGCTCCTTACTTCATTTATTTTCTTGCATAGAATTACTACAAAGCCATCACAAAATGGACAATACTTATTTAGGCCCATCTTAATGGCCTCCATGATAGTAGCCATGTTGGTGTTTGGTATGGTTAGAACATCCATGCCAAACCTGCTTATGTGTAACATCCTGTTGTGAATTGTTCCCATTTTGAATTGGGTATCTAAGGATTAAGTGCTATCAAGCTACGAATACCTGAGGGGTTGGGTTTCAGACCCCGTTGGATTAAAATAACGTACCTCGGGTTGCTTGGGTATTCAGTTTGAGTTTTTGGATAAAAGGGTATTTTGGAAATTTGTCAGCTTTAATTTTTATTGGAGTGGATTTTAGTTTGGGATATTTTATGGCAAGAAGAAACCGATAATAGTGTTTAGTGTATCGATACATTTCTATGGATATATGAATGGTTGGAATCAGATTAGTACTGAGTGAGCTAGGGTCTTCAGAAGAATTAGGGTTTTGGGAAAAATAGTAGTATGTGAGGCATACTAGGGTGGTACGTAGGGCGTACCGAAGAGAAAGAAACTACGTGAGGCATAACTAGGAATGCGTACCGTATATACGAGGATTGGATTGGGGTCGCAGCCTCCTACATGGGGCGTATGAGAAGGTATGGTAGGCGTACGAGGGATAGATTGAAAACCCTAAAATTTGGACTTGAAGCCTATTTAAACATTAAGTCATTGGGACTAAATTCTAATCAGCCTCTAGAGCCTCATTTTGTCTCTTTACCTCAATTTTCCTTAGAGAGTGTGATTTTGGAAGAAGAAGAAGTTAGTAAGCAAGCGTGGGGTGGCATTGGGCTTCATGATCCTGCATCTAGTTCACCTTGAGGAACTTTTGGAGGTATATAGTCTTAATATTTCCATCTTATTCATTAGATTGAGTTAGGGTTTTCTATATTGTCCCTTTTGTGTTCATGAATCATCTCTTGGGAGTTTGAGAAACTCTAAAGCTTAGGAAGAGTAGATCTGAGGTCCCTTGGTTAATTAGTACCATAAAAATGTAGTCTTGACCTTATCCATGAGTTAAGACCCTTCGAAAGGTCTTAATGGGCTGTAAAGGGTTGTTGGGAGCATATGGAGCATGCAAAAGGCATAAAGTTGCAAACTTTATGCCTTAGGACGTCTTAATGGACTCATATCTATAGTTGAACGCTGAAATCCCAAATATTAAGCACTTAATGGTCAAATGTGCTCAATTTGCTTGTACGACGTGTATAAATTCACGTACGCAACGCCTATTGCATGAAGGGATAGTGCGTTGATCGTATTGGAGGGATACGCAGGGTGTACGCACTCCAGTATGGTTTTGGGCTTCGTGTGGGTTTGTAAGCCTTTTGGGCCTTATTCGGTTTTAGGCTTGGTCATATTTTGGGTTAACGGTCTAATTTATATGTTTTGGGCTATGGTTGTTTTGGTTGGGCCTTATTGGTCCAAGTGGCCCATTAATAGATTTGGACATGAATTTTGGGCCCATTAGCAAAGGGAAGACTCTTGGTCCACTATGAAGGACCTGGGCTAAGAATGTTTTCAGGCTTCAAATGAAGGCCCATTTGAGGAGTTGGGCCTAATTTGAAAATTAGGCTATTAGTCGGCTTTTATAGATTTCACCGTTGTCGACCTTGTCGGTTTTGGACTTGGGACTTAGTTATAAATATTGTTGGGCCAGGGGTAAAATGGTCAATTTAACCCCAGGTATGGATTATGGATCATGGTTTGGGACCAAATTGCTAGTTGGGCGACATTTTGTTATTGATAGCTCGAGGAGTTGTCAGGCAGCAACTAAGGATTTCTTGCAGGGAGTTTCAACATTTGAGGTGAGTTTCCTCACTGTACCAATGGGTCGAAGGCACCAAGCCGGCCCATGTATTTGGTTGTGATGATTATTGTGAGTGTGTTATCAATATATTATGTCTTGATGATAAGACGATGTGGGTTCGCACTAGTCCCTACCCATTATGAGCTAAGGTTTAATTCGCCTTGGATCTCTTGTATCGGGCGTCACAGATTGATTGTGCGATCTGTAGCACTTTTAATATTAGAGACTATGCCTTGGGAGTAGTTTGTAGCCCGGTTTAGGGAAGAGTTTGCTTCAGCTACTGCAGTTTGGTCGTGGACGATTGAGCTGGTGAGTGTGTCTGGGTGCGAGACCCTAAATGATATGATTTCTAGAGCCGAGGACGGTATATCAACCTGGGATACCTCGGGAAGAGAAGATCAAGTCAGGTGCAATTAGTGGAGGATTTCTAAAGAGACCCAAGACTTTGGAACAAAGTTTGAGAGGCCAGTAGAGCCGGGTCAGTACGGTACGTGCAGGAAACCATACGATGGAGTTATTTCTCCAGGTGTATGGGTTGACACAAGCATAACAGGATTGATCGGTGAGTAGGTGACATTGCAAGTGGGTGCCCGACCTTGGGGGTGACCGATCTAATGGATCAGCGATAAGGCTTTGGATAGTTGTGGTGAGGCGAGAGTGTTGTAAGACTGCGGGGGTGGGAAGTTGTGGCATACATTAGTGATCAGTCGGGACAAGAGTGTTGTGAGACTACGGAGTAGCCTGTAGCATTTACCGGTCCCTAAGAAGCGGTAAGATGGTGGTAAATTGTAATTATCTTTGAATTTCGTTGGTAGAAGGGTGTCTTAGGAGGTGATTGGGATCATCCGATTGGTTAAGAGTACAAGAGTATTTTTTAGGATTCCCAGAGCTAAGTGATCATCGTGTTTGGCTAGAAATAGGGCGCTTGTATTGTGCGGCGAAGGATTTGGGTAGGTTGTGCTTATTGAATGAAATGGATCGGAGATCCATAAGGTGTAAGAGGTGAAAGAGCACCATCGAGTCCAAATGGGGGAGAAAAAAGTGGATGCTTAGGCCTAGATTATGCTAGTGGGAGTTCAGGAAAATCCTAATCGCCGGCCGGCATCGCCTTGATCGCATAAAGTAAGCAGTGGGAATCCGTAGGTGTGATCCAAACTCCTGATGGGATATAGGATGCGGCTCGAGAGGTGCGGCGTTCTGATAGTTTGAGTGCGGTGAGGCCATGGTTGGGTAGCATGGTTGGATGGAAGTAGTGTTAGCCTGTGATAGGATCATAACATTCATCGGTTCGAAGTAGACTATTTATGTGATACTTACAAGCTTGGAAGGGGGATCAGCTCGTGCTTTGGGCTGATCGGCTAGAGTTGGCAATCAATTTCTCTTTGTTCTAGGATGAGGATCTTTGGAGTCCGTGGGCGAGCCCGTATGATTATGGAAATTTAGGATGGAACTGGTAGAGACTGTTGAGTTAAGGGTTAGATCTTTAGTTGTAGGATCATGTGGATAATCAGTATGGGACGCAATAGGGTTTAGGCTGGGTAGTTTTGATATTGATCTCTTGGTCACCTGGTGGTTGGACCAAGTGCGAGACTAATAGTCTCAGAGATTAGATTAAGGGTAGTTATTTATCGGTCAAGTAAGGTTTGTCGGGAAGATGTGGTGCATTATGCAAATGCAGATTCAGGGATCTCGGGGTAGGAGCGGAGTATCAATTTGGTTTTTGTTGGGATTAAAACCCTAATTGTGATTTGATGAACAAGATGCGGAAAATAAGAACAAACACAATAATGAAGATTATGTCGAATAATCACTCGATTTATTGAAATATGAGGAATAAATTACACTTTCAGAAATAATAATCTAACTCTACAAGAAACCTCACAACGTGGCGGCTACATTTTGCCACACTCTTAACCCTAATAATGAATAATACATGACTATTTATAGGGAAAAGACAAGTCTTGGGCTTTTAACCTAGAATTCATCAAAGGGGCCCATTGCCATCATCCATGGAGTGCTTTGAAACCCTACAATCTCCCCCTCAAAGTATGGAATGGATGACAATGCTTTAACTTCCAAAACAAGCATCTAGCAAATAAAAAGATCTGCAACGAGGAATATATGAAGCAATCCACGAATCTTGATTCTTCAATGGTCTTCAAACACGGGCTCTAGGATATATAAATCAAGCACTGAAGTAATGTCTTTAAACTTCATTTTCCAATGTAATCCCAAAGAATCTTCATGAAAACCAAACCCGCCATAAAACCCATCTCAGAACAAAGAAACTGAATCACTTCTTGTCTTTGAAGAGCTCCCCTTCCAAGTCACAACGATCTTCAAATAAGCTAATGATATAAGCCATCAAAAAATATCATGTAACAACCTAAACTTTAAGATTCGTAACGCCACTTGATCGAGAAAATACAAGAAGTCGGAGATATAACAAGTCCTTAGCAGAGCTCGATGAAGAACTCTTGCTGTAAAGGATACTTCTCTGTAAAAACCTTAGTAGAGCTCGATGAAGAACTTCTGTAAAAAAGCTACCTTCATAATTCTCCCACAAGCTTTATAAAAAATCTTCAACTTTGAAAAGTCACAAATCCAATTTCGAATGGCCATACCAAATTCTCCCCCGATTTATAATCAAAAACATGATTATAAAGCCTTCAAATGGTCATGAGAATGATCTTGAATGGATAAAAATTTACTATGCTCCCCCGCGACAAAAAGATATACACAAAAAAATCCGAAAAGATCGTGAAAACTTGACGTTAAAAAAAAAACGCCTTTCCGAACCGCCAAGACTTGATGGAATCTTTATTTTTCTGTTCACAAAAAAATATGAGCGTTAAAGAATCCAAAACTGTTCACCGGCCCTCAATGTAGTAACTTTTCTGAATATTGGGCCGAAACTGTCACTTTCTGAAAGACAGGGGCTGGAATGGTAATTCAGCATCAACAAACCCTTTTATATGTAACAAAATCTGCAAATGGTCCAAAACTGCCAAGGCATGAAAAGTATAGGGACCAGATCGTTAAATTCTTGAAGTGGCAGGGACCAAGTATGAAACATTAAGTCATCTTCCCCATTTATACAAACACAGCGACTGGAACATGATTTCAAGCGGACGCGAATCTGAGCCACTTTCGTTTCAAGCACAACCAACCGAACCAAGGTTCGTTTCAAGATCGCCATTGATTCACGCGAACATAACCGAACGTTCGGTTCGTTTCTTATTCCAAATCAAGCTTCATCAGGCGAAACTCCTTTCGCTTTCGGTTCATCCTTCGATCGCTCCAACCATTAACAACCGAACCCAGCTTAAACACGCGAATCCAAGATAGAGGTTCGTTCCAATTCCGTTGATTATACCCCAAGGCGAGTCTCCATTCCCAGTTCGCTTATTGTTCTCACTCAACATTCGCTTCAAGCCCTTTCGTTCCAAGAGCTAGCACCCGAACCCAAGTTCGCTTTGTGTCTTCCTTTCTTTCGTTCCAAGGCAACAAACAAACCCAATCATAGATTCGCTTCAATTTTGACGATTATACCCCAAAGAGAAGAACAGTAAACGAGCATTCACAGGTAAGAATTTCACAGCGATTTTGACTTTTCTATTGACCAATGTTCGTCCCAATTGAGATTGATTCGTTTGCAGTTCATGAAACACTCATATCATAGTCAATTTCGTTCGTTCGTAGGTAAGACCAACATCATTGTTATCAAGCCTCTATTAAGAGACCTGCCTGGCGAAGCGAACAAGGCATCAAGATAGCTCCAATACACTTTTGTTCCAAATCATGTCAATCCATTTCAAAAATCCGAGTCCAGGTCTAGATTTCTTTTCCGATTTGTGAGAAAATCCGATTGCGAGACCCATTCCACCGTGATTCATAAGAACAACGGATGACCTTTTAGCGCTTGACCATCTGGAACACCTTTAATTCAATTCAGTTAAATTACAAACTCGATTTCATTCCTTTGAGTTCTAGTACAAATTGTGAAGCCCATCACCAACACAGAAGATAACAAACAACGAGCCTCAAAGTATCGATTGAATTTCAGATCAACAATCACTTTGTTCATCATCAGTCTTTCAAAGAGCAGATTTAAACATCATACCAAAATCATCACTCTCATGGTAATAATATCGAAATAATCATCAATTTCTTACAGTTAATAAATTAACCTTGAAATTAATTGAATAGAGGATGAATCAAGGGCTCAAAAAAAATGATGTGATAAGAAAATCGAATAACCCAAATCCCGTCATCAAACATAAACCAAATCAAAGATTGAAGGAAACAGTTGGATCTCAATATATAATCGATTTTCAATCAAAAATCAATTGAATGAATCCAGGAATAACAATCTTCTGATTTCAAGATTGCATTATCGATAATAAGCGTGAATCAAGAAGAATTGGAATGAACAGGAAATAGGTTTGGGCTTATAAAGTAAGCATGAAGTGCATAATGGACTGGATCCAATGAAAGAATGTGATAGAAAAGTAAAAACGACCCACAATCAGCAAGAATATAACAAATGAAATAAGAATCAGAATAAAACTACCACATGAACAGTAGATGAACAAAAGTATCCATGAACAGTAACTTGAACAGATGTTTGATTCCAAAACGCAAAAACACCAATAATCTTCAATAAATGTGCAGAAAATCACCAAATCAAGAACCGATACTTCAAAAATCAATAGATTTTCAAAGACCCGCTCTGATACCACTTGTTGGGATTAAAACCCTAATTGTGATTTGATGAACAAGATGCGGAAAATAAGAACAAACACAATAATGAAGATTATGTCGAATGATCACTCGATTTATTGAAATATGAGGAATAAATTACACTTTCAGAAATAATAATCTAACTCTACAAAAAACCTCACAACGTGGCGGCTACATTTTGCCACACTCTTAACCCTAATAATGAATAATACATGACTATTTATAGGGAAAAGACAAGTCTTGGGCTTTTAACCTAGAATTCATCAAAGGGGCCCATTGCCATCATCCATGGAGTGCTTTGAAACCCTACAGTTTTGGGTAACATACCGAATCAGATTTTGTGCATGTTTAGTATGAGATTTTCATTCGAGTGGAATAAGGATTGAGATATTTATACGCTAAGGGCATCAATCGCAGGGTTCAAGGGTAATGGGTGGGTTTAGTGGATGGCAGTTCGAGTTATTTTGATGTGTCTTGGGTTGGTTTTATCTGTGAAAGAGCCACAACATGTTTGCAATCAGGAAAACATGGGTTGATGGTGATCTTGTACGATATGAGGCTGCGGTGAGTCATGTAACATTCATTCTTTTTTGCAGAAGTTTTGGTAGCAAGGTGAGTCAAAGTGGGTCTAGTGATTTGGGATTTGTGTGTGGAGTTGCTTATTATTCAGGGAATATTCTAATTTGTTTGAAATAGGATTAAAAAATATCAGAGTGCTTGATTAGACTCTGCTGTGCAGCGCTCCTCTGAGTCTAATCATTCAAGGGTTGAGTCTCCTACTCGAAGGATTATTTGAGCCTCCTGTCTAGTTCAGCGTTCTGCAGCTGACTTTGATCAGTAACATTGTTCCTTTGGAATCCTCAAGGTACAATGGGTGGAAAGTATTATGTTTATGCTGGTTCTCTTATGGAATAAGTTCGATGAGGGTTTGGTGTGAGCAATTGTCAGGAAGCTAGATCAATTTGAAGTTTCGAGTTTCGAAAAGATAGATGTGGTTTTATGCATGAGGGTTTAGGGTTCGTTCCGTTTTAGGTTGTAAGTCCTTTTATGGTTGGTATCGGTTGCCTTGAGAAGGCTGTATTTATTCCAGATTGTAGAGGTATTGACCAGATCGTTGGATGTGCTGGGAAAGGTAAGGACGAATTTTGAGGACGAAATCTAATTCAAGTGGGGGAGAGTTATAACATCTTGTTTTGAATTGTTCCCATTTTGAATTGGGGATCAAAGGATTAAGTTCTATAGAGCTACGGATACCTGAAGGGTTGGGTTTCAGACCCCGTTGGAGTTGAATAATGTACCTTGGATTGCTCGGTTATTTAGTTTGAATATTTGGATCAAAGGGTATTTCGTTAATTTGTCAATTCCGGTTTTTATGAGAAGTGGACTTTAGTTCGGGATATTTTTATGGTAGGCAGGAATCGATAATAAGGTCTTCGGACGAATTAAGGTTTTGGGATAAACACTAGTACGCGAGGCATACCAAAGAGAAAGGAACTACGCAAGGCGTAGCTAGGAACGCGTAGCGTATCTATGAGGATTTGATCAGGGTGCGCGGCCTCGTAAGCAGGGTGTATGAGAAGGTACGCTGGGTGTACGAGGGACACACTGAAAACCCAAAAATTTGGACTTGACACCTATTTAAAAATCCTTAAGTCATTGGGACTAAAGCCTAATCAGCCTCTAGAGCCTCATTTCGTCCATTTACCTCATTTATCCTTTGAGAGTGTGATTTTGGAACATAAAAGTGTGTTGGTGGCCATTATGGAGCTTATTCAAGAAGAAGTTAGTAAGCAAGCTTAGGGTCGCATTGGGCTTCTAGATCCTGCATCTAGTTCATCTTGAGGAAATTTTGGAGGTATAAAGTCTTAATCTTGCTATCTTATTCATTATATTGAGTTAGGGTTTGCTATATTGTCCCCTTTTGTGTTCATGAATCATCTCTTGGGAGTATAGGCAACTCTAGAGATTAAGAAGAGTAGATATGAGGTCCCTTGGGTCGTTAGTACCATTATAAGGTAGTCTTGATGGGTTTTGAACTCATGCATGAGTTAAGACCCTTGGAAAGGTCTTAATGGGTTCTAAAGGGTTGTTGGGAGCATATTGATCATGCAAAAGCGTAAAATTTCCAAATTATGCCTTAGGATGTCTTAATGGATTCACATCTAATGTTGGACGTTGAAATCGCAAGTATTAAACACTTAATGGTGAATTGTGCAAATCATGCTTGTATACCGTGTGTAAATTTGCGTACGCAACACGTACTACTTGAAGGGATAGTAAGCTGAGCATACTGGAGGGGTACACAGGGCGTATGCACTCAAGTTGGGTTTTGGGCTTCGTGTGGGTTTGTAAGGCATTTGGGCCTTATTCAGTTTTGGGCTTGGTCATATATTAAGTCAGTGGTCTGATTTTTATGTTTTGGGCCATGGTTGTTTTGGTTGGGCCTTATTGGGCCAAGTGGCCCATTAATAGATTTGGACATGGATTTTGGGCCCATTAGCAAAGGGAAGACTCTTGGGCCATTATGAAAGGGCTTGCGCTAATAATGTGTTTGGGATTAAAAGGAAAGCCCATTTAAGGAGTTAGGACCAATTTCGATAACTTGGCCATTAGTGGGCTTTTATGGATTTTTATAGTTTTGGGCCTTGTCGGTTTTAGATTTGGGAATTCGTTATGAATCTTGTTCGGATAGGGTAAAATGGTCAATTTACCCCCAAGTAAGGATTATGGATCATGGTTTGGCACCCAATTGCTAATTGGGCGAAATTTTGGTACTGGCAGCTTGAGGAGTTGTCAGAGCAACAACTACAGATTTCTTGTATGGAGTTTTAACATTCAAGGTGAGTCTCCTCACCATACCAGTGGGTTGAAGGCACCAGGCGGACCCATGTATTTTTTGTGATGATTATTATGAGTGTGCTATCGATACATTATGTATTTATGACAAGACCATGTGTGGGTTCCTATGGAAAATTGTTATATGTAGTATGCAGTTGTCTTCGTGAGTCTGGCAAGTATTGGTTACTTGCCAGTGTGTTGTCAATATGTTATGTATTTATGACTAGTTGGTTATTTCATAAATGATATGCTAGCAGTCTATGTGATACTTGCAAGGAAGAACCATGGGGGTTCCCGCGACAGTTAGATATAAGACAATATGGGGGTTCCAATGGCATTCTAGGCTATGACCTTGTGGGGGTTCCCATGATAGTGGGCTAAGACCATGAGGGGGTTCCTATGGCACCTGCTGTATAACCTTGGAGGGTTTCCAAGGCATCCTTATATGTTTGTATGTGTGGCATCTTTAGTTAAGAATTCCCATGGCAGTGGGCTAAGACTATGAGGGAGTTCCTATGATCTGTGATTATCTATATCATTGGTTTTGATAGGAAAGGCCCAACTTCATCGCAACGCACACACCCATGTTTCCGCAATATGTGATTTTTGGATGAACTCTAATTAATGTTTTCAATTAGCAATGTTTGTGTAATTCTTGGATTTAAAAGATATCTGAATTTTGACTATAATAAAAATAAAATTTTTACCCTTGATTTTTGGGACGTTACATTATGTAACGTCATGTTTCGGGATGTTTCATTGATACCTTTCCGTGGATATAAAAATCATCAAAAATGGAGTTTAAATGAAGAAGTTATGGTTGTTTGAAGTTAAGTAAACGGAGTTTGGTAGTATGCACGGCATGCATGCGGAGGGTGGGAAACGATTTTAGTGGAGTATGCAGGGCATAATTCCGCATTGTAAAAACCCTAATTTCGGGGTCTTGAGCCATATTTAAGGTCACTAACTCCTTGGGGGTCCTTACTATCACCATCCTCCACCCTTATGAGCCTCTAACTCGAAACCCTAAGCTCCTCTCACTTTTTTTTGAGCATTTGCATCATTTATGAGCTTATTTTCTCCATTGGAATGTGGAATCATAAAGAACAAGGTGGTGGCAAAGTGTATGGAAGAAGGGTTCAAGTATAGATCCAACAAGTTTGTCTTATTTCTGGACCATTGAAGCCAAAAAGCTTCAAACTTTCTCATTGGTTTCATATATCAAGTCATTTTTCCTATTACCCACTTATTAGTCAGTTTAGTGCATAAAGTTTAGATCTTGAAAGTTTGTGACCTTGTTATGGATAAAGTTGGGAACTTTATCCATCTAAACATCATAATGATTCAGATATGAAGTTTGGAGACTTGGACTTATTGGATTAAGATGAGAAAGATGTGTTTTGCTCACTTTGAGGCTTAAAGACTAGATCGTGGTTTTTTGGGCCATCCTAATGGATAAACTTGGAAATTTATTCATTATGGAGCTATTAGGAACCTGATATGAGTATTACATGGTTAGCCTTTGAGCATTAAGAGCTTCATATAATGATTGGCAAAAGAGGCAGTATGTGGGGCTTAATCTGGGCTACACCCAGCGTAGCCTGGTTTTCACTTGTTTTCTGGCTAAGGCTCTACGCCCAACATAGAGATAAGAGTACACAGTGCGTAGGTCAACAGAAGGTTGACTGTTGAATTTTTGACCAATTGACTTTTGGTCAACTGTCAGGGGATTAAGATTTGGATGGGGCAAAATGGTCTTTTTCCCAAATAAGGGTTAGCCCTGTTATTTTTTGGACCATTTAAGTTGGAAAATTTCCTTAGTTGTTAATCGGGGATGTTTTGGTTATGCCTAGAGTGAGGAGTTTTTGATATCAGCAGTTCAAGTGTGTTTTACATGTCTATCGATTGGAGTGAGTATTGTTACATTGTTTGGTGGGTCTAAGGCACCAATGTCGACCCATTAATTATTGTTTATTTGATTCTAACTGTCTGTGTGACTCTTGCATGTATTGTATGTGTATGTATGTATACTGCACGAGGTCTAATGTCAAGCGAGGCATGATGAATGTGTTGGATGGGCCCCATCACTTGTTCCAGACAGATCTGTATTCGGTAGGGTCCAATTTTGGTAGTGGCCCATTGTATGTACAGTATGTGGTATTTTGGGGAACCCATTAAGCTTCGTGTTGATGGTTTATCTTTAAATTGTTTCAGGTACTTCTGGTTTAAAAGGGAAGAGCTCGATGTTATTGCATCGCATCCACCAGTGTTCTATATTTATTACTCAATTTGCACTCTAATAACTATTATTACTATTTTATACTTGATGGATTTTGGAAATGAATGAATAAATGGTTGATTTTGTCAATTAAAAAATAAAATTTTTACTTAGAATTTTAGGATGTTACACTCTCGGGTGTGGCTGAACTCTCGGGTGTGGCTGAACTCAAACTGAGGAATTGGTAAAGTTTTTGAAAGAAAATAGTTTTTCTAAAAAATTTTCTACAAAGAAAAGGGTTGTGATGCATGAAATCAGTCGAGCTCAAGTAAGTATTTCCCAAAATACCATACATGTTTTATGTTTGATATTTGATATGAGTATATGAGAATTTAATGCTATTTTAGGCTAAGGATCTGCTCAGAATTGCATGATGGTATGCTAGGAGAGATGCCTGTATATGCCTATTGACTGAGCTTTTAGAAGTGCATGGTAGTATTGATTAATATATTAAATAGAATGGTTTGATTAGGTTATGCTCTGGTTTGGATAACTCGATGCTCGAATGCTACTATATTTGTGTATTTAGAGACCTCCATTAATATCAACTGACTATTAAGAGAATATGTTGGGATACATGTTATAAGGATTAGATAATTTTAGAAGGTTAGGTTAACTATATTCCGCAAATCTTGTCTGATTTCAACTGTTGTAGGGTGAGACATTACAATCGAAGAATTATCTAGTGCATGTGACATGTAATTGTATTCATGAGGTAGTTAGTAGGTACTAGATTTTCTTCTACAGCTGATGGCCTAGAGAGGTGTGAAGGGAATCCTAAGAAAGAATAGGGAGTATTTTTAGCTCGATGCTCCCACTGTTTAAGGATGTGTATTCATTTGGGATCGGATGTATGTGATTAGATTAGACGGATATGGACATGAGTAGTTACTTAGAGTACCTGAGATGATTGTTGAGGAAAGCATGGATAGCTGTGGAAGGTAGTATAGGGCCAGTAATACTGGATGCACAAGATATGTACTCGAGTCGAGAAAAATTTACAGAGTTCTAAGGAACTAGTTAAGAGAAGATGCCATGGTTTGGCACCACGATTCATTGCAATGTGTTTTTGTCATTATTGGTTTAAAGGTTTTGGTCATTCATAATGAAGATGGGTATGGTGATTGTTTAGGCCTCAATGTCAAGTCTTTTTGGGTTTGAATGGTGCAGAACCATGTGAGTTAGTCAATTTCGAGGTTTGGATGGCCTTGCTCAAGGTAGTGTTAATCGATTCGCAAGACTTAAGAAGGAAGCGATTGTGATGATTGGCTCGAGGATTGCATCAGGAGGCTAAGTCATTGGCAGATAGATTGGGATGTCACTATTTTCAATAGTGGTTATGTTCTTCCAGTTTTCCGCATTCGGAGGAAAGAGAGAGCATACGTGTGATTTTTAGAGTTCGGGTGTAGACCCAGCATGCGGCTAGATAGTATGTTTTTGGCGGTAAGTATGGTAGGGTGGGAATGCACAATAGGATTCTTGTGGTATTCTTGCCTTGAGATAAGATCAATGATTCGCTTTATTCAGATATAGTGAGGTCAGGTGCTAGTTGATTACTTCAGGAACCACGCGAAGTGAATCAGCAATGTTGAGTACAAGAGATTGCGTCATTAGGCTTATTGTTCGGTCCTTAGTATTCTCGGTTTGGGCCTGTCCAACCGTGATATGTTTAGGGTTTAGTATATATATAGTGCATGCATGCATTATAAAAACAACGCTTTTGATAATTACATTGCTTATCGTATTATAACCCTGTCCTATTCTACAGTAGAAAGTCATATTGGATTCTTCTGAGATAGAGCATATTAATCATTCGACACACGTTTGATTCATTATTGTGTTTATTATTTTTCTATGCTTGTCGTTATCATTTATTTTCTGCTCGAATCTATCGATCTAAGAGAAAGTTATTCTCATCAATTGGTATCAGAGTAGGAGACTGTGTAATATATACGCATCTCTTCTGTTGGAAGAACAACTCTTAGGGTTTCCGCCTTTATCGAATCTATAGGAGCCGTCATCTCTTCATTGACGTTGTTTCTTGCTTTTGATAAAACACTAATTCAATCTTTAAAAATTTGATTCTTAGCAAATATGTATAAAGATCATCATGTCTCTTGATGATTCACAAACCAATCCTATCAATATCTCCAAAAACATTGGATCCACAACTAGAATCCCTATTCTTTACGCTCAAGATTATGAAGTTTGGACACATCACTTTGAAGACTACATCGTTGGTTCTGAAGACAATGGCTATCTCATTTGGGAAGCAATAACAATGGGTCCTTTTGTTCATTCTAGAACAAATAGAACAAAAAAAAAACTCAAAAGGAGTATAACCAACTATTAACTGACGTGGAGAAAATTCCTCAAGATGAAAAAGAAAATTTGTTGTGCAACGTTAAATCCATGAGAATGATAATATTCGATTTGCAGTCCGATAGCTTTCATTTGGTAAGCTCTTGCACCACAGCAAAAGAGATATGGGATAGACTCAAAGAGTTGTATTCAACTGATGAAGACCTGGAACATTCCATCCAAACTCTATTGCTTTCTGAGTTTGGTGCTTTCCAACAAAAGCCAGAGGAAAAACTTATTCAGGCTTTCGATCGTTTCAACCATCTTCTGAGCAAGATGATCAAGCACGGTATTCAAAGAAAAGTGATCGAATAGAAGGTCACATTTCTAAATGGTTTAAGACCCAAATGGATGGCTGTGGCATCAACGGTGAAGGCTCATGAGCAGTTTAAGTCCTATTCATTGGCAAAAATGGTGGGTATTCTCAAGTCTCATGAAAGTGTTGTAACAAGAGAAGAGAAAGTGGTGTCTGGTATGGGATCCTTGGCCCTTCTATCTAAAGCGAAGAACGTGGCAGAATATGAAGAGGAATTAGAGGTGTCAAAATGCGATCTGACAAGCGAAGAGTATGTGATGATGGTTTCCAACCCAAATAGGTTTGCTCACAAAAAGTTCCTTGTTGCCAAGAACTAAAACTGGCAGGGAAGCTACCGCTCAGATAAGGCGAAAGAGGATAACAAAAGAAGTCCTCCAAAAGAAGAAGAAAAGAAGGAGAGAAATTTAGTGGGAGACTCCGGATATGATTGAAATTTATGCCATGGCAAAAACCACTTTGCCAAAGACTGCATGTTAAGAAAGTTGTCAGAGAAGAAGGAGGGTGAAGATGATGAAGCATATCATATGCGCAAGCTGGAGGAGATAAAGAAGAACAAAGCTACTAACAATTCTTTGAATGCTTTGATTGTGCAGGAGAATGTTGTAGATGACAAGTTCGGTGGCGTGGAAGTCTGGTCTATAGACTTATAAGATGAAGAGGTACGTAAACCCACGCATGCTAGGGCGTTTGTGGCAAAAGAAGGTAGCACTGAGTTCGCTGGGATATGCTTGATGGTGGAAGTGGGAGTGTCACAGATGAGAGGCTACACAACCGAAGGCGCGCATGATGAGGCGAATCAGAATGAAGAGAGGTGTTTTGCAGCCAAACCTGTGAGCGTAAGGATCAACGACTGCGATTAGTTGTTCAAAAAGGCACAGTCCGTTCTCGAATCACTTAAAATACCTGTAACGAACTATGAAAAGGATTTAAACGAATTAAAATTCAAATTTTCTAATTTAATGGACGTTTAGTGCAAACACGCCTCGCAAATGCTAACTTAACTGATCAAGTTAGCAGGGCGACATCCAAGAGTGAAGAGCGAAGGATGTGGATCGAGAAGATGGAGTTACATTTAGTTAGAATGAGAGATGAGTTGATTTATTTACAACGAGACAATTTGAACGTTTTAAACCAACGACATATTTTTTGTTTAATAGCTAAACGTCATTACACTAACATTACTCAGTTGCATTTGAAATGTGATATTGGCAAAAAGGTTCACAAAATGATTTTGCCGTTTCTTGAATTTAAGGACGATGAAGTTGATGTAGATTGCTACAATTGTGAATCTATTGTATCATCAGATGAGGTTTCAGATGCTTACATGATTGGTCTGGACAAAATTGAGTCCTTTAAAAAGTCCAAAGACCATAAGGACATGCTTAGGAATTTATTGGACGAAAATGACAAACATAACATAAAGACCGAAACCATGCAAAAATTTGACTCATTGAGTACCAAATTAAGTTCAAAAAATAAGAGAAATGTGGAAAATTCTTCTGAATTTGATGAGGACACTGATATGAGTGAAATTTCTGTAGAGGATGAGGTTGACTTCTCTGAATTCCACAAAAGAGAACCCAATCCAGCAAAACCTCTCATATCTAAAAACTTAGTTGCTTGAGCTCGTATGTCAAAGGACAAGTCCAAAGTCCTTAAAGAAAAGGTTGTGGTATTCCAAAAGGTGCAAACGGTACCGAGTCAAGTCTATACCACCACTGGAGTTACCAAGAAGCAAACGGTGGAGCTAACTTCTTTGGTTGATGAAGACAATGCTGATGGGTGTGATAACTTTTTATGGTTAGCTCCCATTGACAATGAAGACAAAACAATAGGTCTGTCGGAGCAAACCTCGTGGAAAGTCAAGGGTAGATATGTGGTTGAACCTCTTAACAATCCTTTAAGCTTTGATAAGCCAATTACAAGCGGTACTAAAGAAATTCAAGGAGAACCCAAAAAGGCTTCTAGAGAATCATCACAAAGAAAAGCTTGTGACGATGAACCGAAACCAAAGGCAAATATTCACAAATCCCAAAAACAACTCGCTGAGCGAACACGTCAAAGGAACAGAAGGTACCAGAAGAATCTCAAAGAGAGAAAGCAGTTCTAGAATTGTCAAAATGCTAATCATGTTCCCAAAGTAGCGAATCCACAGGTGAAAGTAACCCCTCAGTCAAAGAAAGGTCAATGTACTCACTGTCAGTCTTACAGCCCAACAAACCGAAGAAAAAGTTTCGATACTAAATCAAGCAGGAATATGAAACGAAATCCTAGCTTCGGTCCTAAATGCAATGAACAACCGAAGTCGAATCAGTCAAGGGCATCAAAGGAAAGGGAAAGCTAGTCTCGCACCCTGAAGTTCATACCAAGAAGACATTAACTAACCCTAAGAATCTAAAGAAAAGCTTAAATGAAAATAAAAGCAAAAGTAAAAAAGTCTGCTTCAAATAAACCAAAGATGGACAACAACAAAATCAAAGTTTTACCATCAAAAGAAAATATGAAACCACATTAATAAAAAGAATATATTTGGTTGACCTTTCTGTTGCTATTCCCTGTCTTGTAAAAGGCTCACGAGGACCCAAGAAACTTTGGGTTCCTAAATCTGGTTAATTTTTGCAGGTTATAAGTGACGAGCAGTTCGACAATGAATGGTATATTGATAGTGGCTGCTCACGTTACATGACCGGAAGGAGGGAAGATCTAAGGGAGTTTTAGTCCCTTAAGGATGGTGGATGTGTAAAATATGGGAAAAATTCATATGGAACTATCAAAGGCTATGGAATAATCACAAGCGGAGAATTCTCAATCAGGAAGGTTTCATATCTTGAAGGATTACAACACAATCTAATCAGTGTTTCACAACCGGTTCGAGGAACTAGCTTAAAAGTATCATTCGATGATGAAGGTTTTGAGATTCTCGAAAAGAAGATGAAGATTGTGTTATTGATATCCAAGCGAAAAGGAGAGATGTATCCTCTAAATCTTAACCCAGTTCGAGGAAAGACAACTATATGCCTTTTTTCAAAAGCACACTCTGAAGAAAGTTGGCTCTGGCACCGAAGGCTCTCACATCTCAACTTTAGCAATATCAATAAATTGGTTATTGGTGATCATGTACGAGGAATTCCCCATCTCAAATTTGATAAGCAACACTTGTGCGCTACAAGAGAAATGGGAAAGCAAAGACAAAAGAGTCATCCCACACATGTTAACACAAAGATTATAAAACCACTTGAAATTCTACAAATCGACTTGTGCGGTCCTTCAGCAATCGAAAGCATCGGTGGTAGTAAGTACATCTTGGTTATTGTAGATGACATTTCACATTTCACTTGGGTTTTCTTTCTTAAATAGAAATCAGAGGCGACTCCTAAGCTCAAAACGTTTATAATGAAAGTGGAACTTCAACTATGAAAGGTGGTTAGAAGCATCAGAAGTGACTGTTGGATATTGTGTCTAAGTCCATAACTATATTTGGTATGTACTTGACCCGACCCGACACGGTCCATTTGTGTTGCACTTCACCCGAACAATTTATGGTTAATCTTTTGAGAATAGTATAGGTTATAATTTATTAATATATTATAAGTTCTAATATATTAATATAAAATCATATTATTTAATTAGTATTGATCTATAATTAATATAGAATTAATTTAGAGATCAAAAGTATGAGTAATTAAATATGGGCTCTTGTATTTATATAGTGTAAGCTAATGCTTATTTGGAATGGGCTAGGCTTGCATGGAAAATACTCCATGGAGCCTTAACCCATGGATTTCATGGAAATGAAAAGATATGGGTATTAGGGTTAGATGGATGTAACCCTAATCCACCACACTATATAAAGGAGGCTTTGGTTCTTGAAATCACACCAGTTGTGGTGAGTAAAGTAAGAGGGCCGATTTCAAGATAGTTGTGACTATTCTCTCAAGGTTCCAAAGTTTGTGGTGATTTGTGATTTCCATTTGAGGCATCCACACTATTTGTGCTAGGCTCAAACTCCAAGAAATCAACTACAACTACAAGGTAAGTAATTCTACTAGCTTTAATTGATTCAAGTTCCCCATGCCATGCTAGATAGGATAAGAACCTTGGAAAAATAATTATTTGGATGTATCTTAGTCAAACATAGATCTAAGTTTTCTAGGGTTGCATGTACACCATTGGAGTGTTAGAATGCTAAAAACCCATCAGTGGTATCAGAGCCTAGGCTTGTTTACTTGATACTTGATGCAAATAGATTCAAAATCGAATTTTTTGTTCACTACACGTATGAACTCGCCGAGTCCATGGGGGGACTCGATGAGTCCATGAAGAAATGCATGCTACTCGTCGAGTCTGTTCATGCACTTGACGAGTAGAGGCTGCAGTTTCCAGTTTTTCGAGTTTTGCTGCTGGAAATGGACTAGAAACATTACCCTAAGCTGTTTTGGTCTTATAAAACTTGTTTTAGATGGTGTAATGTTTATGCTAATCCATTTACAATGGATATTATCAAAATTGCAAGTTTTATGAGTAATTTCTGATTCTTGAAATGTTCATATTCATGTTCTTGAACTTATGGAGATTAGATGATCATAGGAATTGTTTGTAACCTACTTGTTAGTTTAATTAGTGGTCATTATGTGTGTTAATGGAATCCATAACTTGTCCTCAAGTTATGGAAAACCAAAGGTCGCAATTTAATAAAAACCCATTAAAAGAACACAAGAGTTAGAAAAATCAAGAGTCTTCATTTTTGCTCAATTAAATTCATAAGTTATAAGAAATGAAATTTTTTGAAAGTTTACAAAACTTGCCCTCAAGTTTTAGAACAAGTAAAATCATGATTAAAACTTTAGTTCCAACCTTTAGAATTTTAGAAGTTAAAATTCAACCCATATACTTTATAATATTATAAGTTAATAATATATATGTATAAAATCGATCAAGTCGTCTTACCACTAGTACGCCTCATTCACGAAGTCGGTCTATAAGGGGGGGTATAAGGTTGTTGCCTATAAAATGGCAACTTAATGAGTGTTCACTCTCACCCACCGCTTCCTTGATCGGTGGAGGGTCGTTAGCCGAACGAGTAGGACAAGGACTTATAAATTCTCATTAAAAGTATAATGATAACACTAAAGTAACTAAACCTTATTAAATTCCCAATCTTAGTTACTTTAGGTGTAACATCCCAAGTCAGAATCAAGAGTTCATGAGGTAAAGTGTAAGTTTGGAAAAGAGGAACTCGGAGAGTAGGAGCCGCAACTCGTCGAGTCAAAGCGTGTGCCGGGCACATGTTAAGTGACCGGACTCTCCGAGTCGGAGGCTGGACTCGACGAGTCCGTGCTGGAATGAGAAACCCTAATTCCTAGGATTTGAACCCTATTTAAAGAATAACATGCCTTCATTTCAGCCTCTATCTTCCCTGAGTGTTCCAGAGAAACCCTAAATCGTGAGAGACTCCATTGTTGAGAAGATTGAAGCTTGGAAGAAGAAATTGGTGAAGAGAAGCTGGAGGAATTTGAGGATAGTATTAAGAGAGCTTCTGGATCTCAAGTCTACATTAGTTTAGACTCATCTCTAAGGTAAGAGGACCTTACCTTAATCTACTTCATTGTTATTTCATCCATGGTGTGTGATTTGGGGTTCTTTAGCATGGTTGGGATCTATTTCGGGTATAAAGACTAGATCTGAGGTTGCAACTTCAGATCTAGGTTGGTTTGGAGCCATGTGATCAGAAAGTGATAGATTTGGGGTGTGATTGAGAGTGTCCTTACCTTAAACCGTCATTTTAGCTTGATTAGAGCTTGTTGAGCCTTGCATACACGTAAAGTCGGAAACTTTACGTGTGAATCTGGCCCTAGGCGTCCAGATCTATGTATTGGAAGCAATGGAATGACCTATGATCGTCTGAATGAAGATGTAACATTTGGACTTGGCGAGTTGGAAGAACAACTTGGCCAGTCTGTTGAAAATTTCCTTGCACCCGACGAGCCTGTTCTTGGACTCGGCGAGTTTGTTCGTGGAACCTTAGCCTTTTCTTGTTAAGTCGTGTCTCGGTGAGTTGGGGGACAACTCGGTGTGTTGAGCAGGATGAGACTCAAAGATTGTTGGACTCGGCGAGTTGAGTCGTGATTGGGAGTTTCTGAGTATAGGGACTCGACGAGTCAACGGGTTGACTCGGCGAGTAGGGTCAACCAGGAAGGTTGACTTTGACTGAGGACTTTCACTTGGACCAAGGGTTGATCAGTTTGACTTCTAAGGGTATTTTGGTATTTATTGGTGTTTATTGGATTTGGATATTTGGTAATGTTCAGTGGTGGAGTTCGTGCTGGTGGTCGGAGCAGCATGATCTTATTTCTTCAAGTCGGTAGTTGCAGGTGAGTTATCGTCACTATATCGACAGGGTCAAAGGCACCAAGGCCGGCCCTTTATCGGATGGGAATCCGGGTAGCTGTTTGTTATTTTTATTGCTTTGCTATGTCTACATCCAGGTAATTAGGATGGTAGATTTTAGGGACCTGGTTAAGGTCGGTATCCTGGTAGTTAGGATTATATATGTTAGTGACCGGTTAGGTCGGTATCCTGGTTAAGATGTTGCAATGTTATGTGATCTGCTAGATCGGTTGATTACTTGTGAATTGCTAATGATTATATGTTTATGCGCACATGGTTGTTGGACTGGGGTTGGGTTAAGGTGGGTCCTGCTTTGTGCTATAGGCCAACATACCTAGGATGGACCGGTTAGACCGAAGGCCCGGCGAGCGGTCCGGATAGGCTGAAGGCCCCAAGAGGGCGGACCAGACGTGCTGAGGCTCGGAGAGTGGACCAGATAGACTGAAGGCCCATCGCGGGTGCACCAGTTATATTGTAGACTCAGAGAGTGAACCAGATGGACTAAAGGCGCGGAGCGGGCGGACCAGTCATACTGTAGACTCGGAGAGAGAGTGGACCGGGTAGGCTGAAGGCCTGGTGTAGGCGGACCAGTCACACCATAGAATCGATATGCATGGCTGTTCTGCTTATGATATGATATGTGTATGGTATTGTGGTTGGTATTTTGGGGGTAACTCACTAAGCTTTCGGGCTTACAATTTCAGTGTATTGGTTCAGGTACTTTAGGAGACCGTGGCAAGGCGAAGGAATGATCATACCGCTCCTCAGTTTTATGTTGATGTTTCTGGGATACTCTGATATTAAATGATCTGAAAACCTTTTTGTAATAACTTAATGAATATGGGTTGTTTTTGAAAAGTTTAAATTGGTTGTAAATTTTCATGGATGTTACAAGTTGGTATCAGAGCCTTGGTTTGAATGAATTGGAGGAACATTCGTGTGAATCTAGTCTCAAATCAAGGAGGGATTTTGAAAATGGTTTCCAAAAGGTTTTTTCGAAATAAGTAAAGGAGGACGTAGAGGGTACGATCAGCCGGAGCCAATAAGTAGACGCCAAAATACCATACAAGTTGTTTGATTATGTGATATGTTAGAACAACATGCTAGTACTAGGCTAGGGATCTCCAGGAATTGCATGATAGAATTGCCTGATTATATGATGCATGATGGCCTAGGTTTTCCTTTGTATGAAATTGACATCATTACTGTAGTTATTTAGTGTATGCATCATGGTTATACATAATTAAGATCTTATAGCCTGAGAATGTTTGATTTGGCCTTATGTTTTGTTCTTGTGTGATTAGGAGCTTAGGGTAGGATTGGATATTTCAAAGTCTATAGGGTCCAGCATTATGTATGACTAGCATACACTAGTGCTACAGGGTTGGTGGAAGTTTCATGGATGGGAGGGTTGCGTGAGACCGGTGGGTCGGTTATGGGATAGTGGTGCTCCTCTAGGAGTCGAGTGTTCATTATGTAAATGCTATTGTTAGGGTGTTGTGGTGATACTTGATACAAATATGGGTAGGTGTGGAAGGTAGTATGGGCCCGTACTACTAAAAGCACAGGACCCATACGCATATCAAGGAAGTCACAACCCCTAGGGTCGGGTTGGGAGTTGGTTCCTGGGTTATTGGGGAAGCATCGGATTTTCTGGCGGTGTATTTCCAGTATGGTGGTTACGAGGCATGTTGGGGGTGGATCTAGGTCAGGAGAGGACAGTTAGGGTGGATCAGCGCCACCTGAGGTCATTGGTCAGATGAGTACGAATGAGTTGGATGCCAGGATTCGTGAGATCCTACGTGATGAGATTGCTGCTATGCTCAGGGCGGAGATACCGGAGATGTTTGGTTCGATCAAGACCACCATGGTTGAGTATTTTGATGAGCGCTATGTGGCTCTTGCAGAGACGGCTGCCCGCGGCAGTTGCAGCGGCTGTAGCAACGACAGGGGAGGAACCGGTCGAGGTTTTCAGTACCGGGACTTCGATAATACGAAGCCCCCTACTTTTGATGGAGTTCAGGATCCAATCATTGCTATGAGGTGGTTGTAGGACGTGGAGGGTTGTTTCTTCATGTGTTCATGCCCTGTGGATTAGAGGGTGAGGTGTGCTCTGAACCTTTTAAGGCTTGGGGCAAAGGATTGGTGGAGGTTGACCACGGGATCTTATTCGGATGCGCAGCGGGCTGCGATTTCTTGGGATCAGTTTTGGGAGATCTTCAGCACCCGTTATGTTCCGCAAGTTGAGAGAGAGAGAGAGAGGTTGGCTTGGGAGTTCTTGGAGTTGAAGTAGGATTCAAATTCGGTGACGGAGATCACCAGGATATTCACTGAGAGGGCGATGTTTTGCCTTGAGTTTTCTTCAGAGCAGGCTCAGATGTCCCGATATATGAGTATGCTCAAGAGGGATATGAAGCAGTTCGTGTCTACGTAGAGGTGCAAGACCTTGTTGGAGTTGCAGGAGGCCGCTCGATGGCGTGAGTTGGAGATTGAGTTACAGTTGAGAGAGTAGAGGCTGGCCCCGGTACAGTCGTAGTCGGCGCCGAAAACGGTTCAAGACCGTTGATCCCAGGTTAGGCAGTTAGAGCGGCCACACTTGTGAGAAGTGCAAGAAGGGTCATACCCGAGTTTGTAGGTTCGGTGATGCGTGCCGCAAGTTCGGGAGTGAGGGGCATTATGTGAGGGATTTCCGTCATTCAGTTCCGGTTCAGGATATGAGGATTTGCTATTAGTGCCATCAGGATGGCCACATGAGGGCCAACTATCCACAACTTGCTTCTAGGCCAGTGCAGGTTCTAGCACCGGCCACTTTGAGGACTACTGGTGGGGGCCAAGGTGGATCGGAGCCTCCGAGGGCTCAGGGGTGCGCTTTTCAGCTCACAGCAGAGGAGGTCAGGGCAGAGCCAGATGCGGTTGCGGGTATGTTTTCGGTTCGTTGTTTTCTGGTTATTTGGTTTTTTGTGGTGTTGTATTTTATTCGCCGTTATGCGTGTTTCATGGGTTGGTTGAAGTGATAGTAGTCAAGAGTTGTAAGTGGTTAGCATCGAAGGGATTGATGGTCAGAATTTGGTTGTATTGTCTTGTTGCCAGATATAGCAATTGCGATTTGAGAAGTGTTCAGCAGAGATTCGAACTCCCTTAGAGTTCGAGATGTACGATGTCGGAGGAGTGATTTTGTGAAGGTCGGTCGTTGCAAAGGAAATCATTTCATGGATAAGAGGAGTATGTTGAGTAGGGATGACTAATTTAAGCCGGATAAGTCACTCGTGGTTGGAAGTTAGTGCTCTAAGTGGGGAGAATTGGAAAATTCTCAGGAGGGTCTACAAGCGTTACAGTTTGATTAGTTGTTTGGGATCTAGTAGTGTTTCAGTCAGCCAAGTGTGTGGGCTGGTATGAGTAAGTGACAGACCGATGGGGTGGAGTACAGACCATGGATTTCGGAAAGGGTGGTTGGTTGTTGTGAGGCCTAGGATTAGGCCGAGATCTAAGTATATGGAATTGAGTTAGAGTTCCGAAGCCCTAGAGGACTAGAACAGGACGTATGGGAGAGATTCCCAGGAGGAATAGTTCGGGATGATGTATGATAGTTTGAGCGGTGTGGGAGACTGAAGGCCGGTGGGCGTACCAATCAGGCCGAAGGCTCGGAAAACGGTCTAGACAGGCTAAAGGCCCTAGAGGGTGGTCCAGACATGCTAAAGGTTCTGAAAGTGGTCCAGATTGGCTAAATGCCTGGCAAGGCGGTCCAGTCATGCTGAAGACTCTGTAAGTGTTGATAGATCTGTCTGCGGAAAGTGATTTGAGTATGATGTTATGCAGTAGCAAGCAGTGGGTCTGGTCCCAGGTATTGATCATGTTAGTAGAAGGTAGTGCATGGACCAAAAGTCCTTGCGAGCAGATTTAGAGCATGTGCGATGCATGGAGTAGCGGTTACTCTACAAGGGCTAGTGTAGAGTGGGGTGTAAGCACCGTGGCACTTGTCTGAAGTGGCAAGGTTGGCAAGTAGATTTCCTTGGATAAGGAAAAGGAAAGTTGTATAACTCCGGGAGGGAGTGTTGGTTCACAGAAGTGAAAGCAGTAGTGAGAATGCATGTTTGAGAGTATTTCAATTTTTGTTATTGAGCACTGTGATTGTTCCAGTGGTATGGAAGCACATCCGTATTGGGTGTTTGTTGAGGTGGTGGAAGAATTTTTGGTGGTATAGAACCAGAGGAGTTCGGAAGGGATGCAAGGATGCAACATTAGAATTCCAGTATGGTTGTGATCAAGAGGTTATGTATGTAGCGGTAATTCATCCTGGGGATGTTTTGAGGTATCACCAGTGTGTCGGGTTTTTCCGGCTCGAGGAAGTTAGAGCAGGTTCAACATGTGTATGTGATTGTGGAGGAGAGCTCATGGGAGTTGCTCAGGAGCTGAAAGATGTGTCATCCTGTCAGCACAAAAAGAAAAGAGTTGGATTCAGAAAGGAAACGGGATAAATCCCAGCAGTAAATTAGATAAAGTTATGACAAGCGAGGAAAAGGATAGCAGTTGGTACCGGCCCAGGACCCGGTGGTTCAGGGTGATATCTAGCTTGTAAGAGTCAAGTGATTATTGTGATTTGGAATGATGGAAGTATCATCGGGTGATCATTGGTTGATAAGTGTTGATATCAGAGAACGAAGCCGGTGGCCGGCTTAAAGCAGTTGTCATGACTCTGTGAGAAGGAGTTGGACTTTATAGAGGTTTTTTACCAATGTTCGGAGGAACCTAGGTCGATTGATACCAGGAGGTGCATTGTGGGAGTATTATCTGGAATTGTGTGTTGCAGCAGGCTTCGAGGGTGAAGCCTAATTTGAGTGGGGGAGAATTGTAACATCCCAAGTCAGAATCAAGAGTTCACGGGGTAAAGTGTAAGTTTGAAAAAGAGGAACTCGGCGAGTAGGAGTCGTAACTCGTCGAGTCAAAGCGTGTGCCGTCCCATGTTAAGTGACCGGACTCGACGAGTCCATGCTGGAATGAGAAACCCTAATTCCTAGGGTTTGCACCCTATTTAAAGAATAATATTCCTTCATTTCAGCCTCTAGCTTCCCTGAGTGTTCCAGAGAAACCCTAAACCGTGAGAGACTCCATTGGTGAGAAGATTGTGTTGGCTTTTGAGCGTTCTAACACTCCTAAGTGTATATGCAACCCTAAATACCTTGGATTTATGTTTTCTCTATTATACATGCAAATATGAACTTTCCAAGGTATTCATCCTAACTAGCACAATAACATTGATTCATATGAATATATCAAGTTAGAATTACATACCTCTTTGATGTAGAATGTCTTCATGAAGCTTGAGTGCCTAGTGCCCCAAGTGTGACACCTCAAATGGTTCACACATCACCAAATACACTTGGAATAGATTAGAGAGAAATCCACACTTCATAAAATCGGCTAGCCTTATCACATATACTCAATTGAACATAACTTCAATGATTCTCTTTTCACACTCCCAAATCCTTACCGCAAATGCAAGAATTCCAGATTCATGCCATTTACTGAAATCTGTTAGATTCTAAACTTATATGCATTGATCCTCTTGTAAGGATTAGGCACAGAGTCAGAAAGACTTGACAACAAACATTACAGAGCATTCCAAAGGAGATCAACTCCTTGGAAACATCCTTCTTGCATTATGTTTCCTAATCTTACACATATTGAATAATTTCTAACTTTGAAACCTTTCCATATTCCATTTTGACTATCAATTCTGAACAAGAGTTGCCTCCTTACAGATTATGTCAATATGGTCCTTCCAGAATTAACACTATACTTCCAATTGTCCTTGAGCAACCAATCTTTAGTAAACCTTATATGGTCCTCGACAATCACTTAATCCTTTTAGTCATATCCAGTTCTAGACCTTTTCCCTTCTTAATGCCCTAGGCATTTGGAAAGTTTTAGAAAGGATGAATATAGCACATGTAATCGATCTTATATCCGAAGCATATGGGACACGATTCATGATGTCTAAAATAAAGACTAAACTAGTCTTTTGCTATAACATTTCCATTTCTATTTGCCAAGTTCTCATAATTCAAATTATGAAAAGGGATGCCGTAATCATAATCGAATTTTAGAACGCAAATAATGGACCCATATATAGAATTTTCTTATGTTGAGCCATTCCAACATGTCATTCATATATATATATATATATATATATATATATATATATATATATATATACACTTGACTAAATTGATTAAAATCTCAGGATCTAAGCTTATAGATATGTGATAAAGTATAATTTCCTCTCCCTTAATTAGAGCAAAACAACTCTTTCCCAATTGAAACTTTTGTTTTCTATAATTAACATTGCTAACATGCAACTTTTATCATAATTATCATGCTCCCACTAACATGATGATTATTAGCATAAGACTTATGCTCCCACTAGCTTTGACATGTACTCACAAATCAACTGGACTTCTAGAAATCAATACTTTATTGACTTTCTTACCAAAGTTCAGATTTCAGATACTAGATTTCTTTGATAAAACTTTATCAATATCATACACCTTATCTTAGATAGCTCATAGGTGTGTCTAAAAAATTTGAAGAACTATGATAAGGGATGTCGTAATCATAGTCTCGATTGTTTAGACCTTTGCCACTTCTCACAAGTCCATGTTAGTGTGCCAGTTAACCACACACGCTCCACTAATGACTTTGAGAATGCAAATATCACAATTGCTATCTAGCTAAAATCTACTTAGTGAAAGTGTTTCCTCACCATCATTTTCATGAATCGGAGAGAAACCTTATGACACTTAGATTTAATAGTGTATGTATTCTTATCCATGGGAATTGTCAAAACCATAGTCACAAGACAAGGACAATGACAAATCCAAACTTATATAGACTGAACTCAATCTTAATTTCTTGCCATCTGGTAGCTCAAGGGCCTGTCATTGCTTCCAAGTTGTTGTGCAACCAATTGAGAACTCTAAGAACTCATATGCAAAGCCAACTTTAATTGGAATGGGCACAGAATATGTCAACACGATAGGTTATAAACCTCAAGTCGTGTGCTAGTGAAGAACTTCAGGTTTTATTCTTTATTAGTTCTTGAGACTTTCAAGACCTTTAGGACTCCCGCTGTCCTCTTGACATATAAGACTTTCTTGTCAGATATTTAAGAGATTGTGCAGATTCTAATAAAGACAAATACTTCACACAATTGGCCTTAGTTGGTCTTTGTTTTATCCAAAACATCAGAACTTACCAATTTTAAATGTACAAGAGTAGAAGACTTTTACTCTTACATTTGACAAGTGTTTTAAACCTTCTTTAAGACATGTCACTCAATTTACAACCTTATAGTATAACTCTAAGAATTGTTTTTTGGAACGAAGTATGAATCATCTTCTTGATTTACCCACTTCAACAATTCCGGACTCCTCTTCTTAGCCATAAGAATGCACTAAGATGTCCTTAGAAGACCAATTGTGATATGGTTTCTTAATCAGCAAGATGATCACAAAACATGATACTAAAGTACTCTCCCATCTCTTTATATTTGAGAAACTTTTATCTTTCTGCCTAATTTGAATCTTCTTATTTTTTCTGCCTTACATTGAAACTTTTCCAATCTTTCAGAATTATACTTAAACTTGTAAGTATAACCATATTTACTGAACTTAAGTAAATTATGACGAATAGTCTTATCGATCTATTGTGGTGGACTTAATCAGTGCACAAGAATGTGTACTCAATCCCTTAGTTCGTTACTTGACTCATACATCCATGTGAACAAGTAGTTAGTCTTAATTTTTTCCAATGCTTGAAAGTTCTCATTCATCATGCTATACAACTTGCATGATTCCATGTTTCCATCCAACTGAAACTTGGGTGATGAGAATCTTTCCTTATTTGGTATATTTAAACATTACCACAACTGAGAGAATCAAATTCACTTTCCAATATTGCTATCAGTGGAATCTTATAAGCAACAATTTTCCACAAACGCCATTGTAAGGATACAAAAAATAAAATCAAAAATTTTCTTTTATTTTAAAACTTGGCAGAAAAAATTATCCTTACAATCCATATGAAAACTTGTTGTTATCTATTCCTAAGCAATATCTCATAACTCCTAAGAAGTAGCTCAAGAATCCGATCTTCAAACTATGCGATAGAAATCCATCTACGTGATCTAATTCAACATATTCTTTCTTTAAGTTTCTTCACTTTTCTTTGATTCTTAAACATCAACATGTGACCTAGGCACATCATGTATCAAGAATCTCAGAATAGAAACTTAGCAGAGTTAGATAGTGGACTTTACCTGAAGTAGAGTCAACCTTATTGACTTTAACACCCTTAGGTAATATTGGCAGCTTCGCAACTAATGCCCCTTCCTTTGGCAATTTAACATATGGACGCTTTGGTAATGGAACATGGAACTATCACAGACTTAGCCTTTCTCTTTACCATTTGGTCAACCAAGTTGACTATGGCCGATCCCTTTCCATTGGGAAGAGAGAGATTTACTGGATATCCAATGTCATCATTGTCAATGTCCATAAAGTTTTGGAAGTTGATCTTAGCAAATAGATAAGATCATTATGGGTCTTGTCATAGTCTGTTTCATAAGAGTCCCAAAGAAACTCACTATGTGACTTAGAAAGTAGTTGAGCCACCGACTTTCTCAATACTTTAACATCCAACTCTCCCGGCTTGTCAATATGTGACTACATCTCTAAGATGTGATCACACATAGACCTTTGCTTGCCAAAAGGGCTTGAGTGACCTTAAACTTTTCAAGAACTTGTGGGTTAGGGAGAATAATTGGAGGAGGTGAAAGAAGTATGATTTCCATGGGACATCATCTTCATTTAGGAAAGCTTGTTTCAAGAGAGTTGGGAAGATCATAAATGTCTAAAGCAGACATCTTTTGGGAGATATTCAAGATAGTTGATTTAAAGTCCTTAATAAAACACCCAATACGAAATATTAAGGCTAGAACCCAACACAATACTTTTATAACTTGGAAGAGGGATGCCGTAATCCAAGCTACAAAATATTTGAAGGTAGGTGAACGACGATTCACGAATTTCCACCATGAAAAACAAAACAATTTATTAGGTTTTAATTGGATTTGAAACTCCTAGATCTTTGAGATTCATTGAACTGTTCAATGGGATGTTTCAATGTCGAGTGTACCCTTCAGGTTTTGTGACTGGAATGCTAAGAATTACAAAACAAGGTGTGAAGTAACCATGCAAATATACTTGGTACCCTTAATATTTACCCCTTAATCGATGTGCCGGTTAACCACACACGCTCCACTGATACTATGATAAATATTAAGTTACCCTTTGCCTACCTTGTTAAATACGAGTTAGTGTGCCGGTTAACCACACACACTCCACTAACCAACTTAAACAAGGTGCAAAGTGTAATTTGATGGATTAGCACCTTATTCACTTTTTCCTAAGTAACTAAGATTGGGTATTTATAAAAGGTTTAGTTACTTAGTATTTATCATTAATACTTTTAATGAAGGGATAATTCTAGTCCTTGCCTTACCCGTTAGGCTAACGACCCTCCACCGGTCAAGGAAGCGGTGGGTGAGAGTGGACACCCATTAAACTGCCATTTTATAGGCAGTAACCTTATACCCCATTATAGACCGGCTTCGTGAATGACGCCTACTAACGGTAAGACTGAATTTACTCTTATACATAAATATAAATATTATTAACTTATAATATTATAAAGTATAAGGGCTGAATTTTAACTTTTAAAATTCTAAGGGCTAACTTGGAATTAAAGTATTCATAAGTGAAAACTTTTCAAATTCCAAAACTTTAGGGCAAGTTTTGAAAATATTCAAAACTAATTAATTCCATAACTTACGTGTGGAAAGCAGTTTTAATCCAAAAACTCTTCAAGTTCCATAACTTAAGAACAAGTTATGGAAGACTTTAAACTAATACCAGAATGTAACTTTTCTTCAGTATGTAACTTATGGAATTAATTAAGGTTATACATTTTATTATATAATGAAGTCACTCTTGAACCTCCATAAGTTGAGGACAAGACTCTTCATTTTTTGTAACCATTGCCAACTTTTATGTGTTTTATAAAAGTTAAATGTGACCTTTCATGTAACTTGAGGACAAGTTACACAAACACATTTTATAATCATCTCTTAGATTAAAATGGATTGAAAACACATAATCAATTAACATATCTATTAATCTAAGAAACTCATATGAAGAAAGATAATTCACATCCAATTTTTTCATGTAATTAGCATAACTTTTAAACTAATACAAAACATGAATCTATTGACAATTATCTTTGAATTTGGATTAGCATGAACATTACCACATCAAAAACAAGTTTATAAGGTCAAAAACAACTTAGGGTAATGTTCCTAGTCCAATTCCAGCCAAAACAACAAACAGCAAGCTGTCAGCACCCAAAACTCGTCGAGTTCCTTAAGAAAGTCGTCAAGTTCATTCCCAAAATGATGAACTCATCTAGTTTTTGGCATAAACTCTCGATTTTTATGGTATGGATAGATTCAAGTTTGAAAAAACACATTTGCATCAAGTATAAGAGAAAGCAAGCCTAGGCTCTGATACCACTGTTGGGTTTTGAGCATTCTAACACTCCTAAGTGTACATGCAACCCTAAATACCTTGGATCTATGTTTTCTCTATTATACATGCAAATATGAATTTCCAAGGTATTCATCCTAACTAGCATAATAACATTGATTCATATGAATATATCAAGTTAGAATTACATACCTCTTCGATGTAGAATGTCTTCATGAAGCTTGAGTGCCTAGTGCCCCAAGTGTGACACCTCAAATGGTTCACAAAACACCAAATACACTTGGAATAGATTAGAGAGAAATCCACAGTTCATAAAATCGGCTAGCCCTTTCACATATACTCTAGTGCCAATTTTGTCACCAATAAGATCTTTATATAGTGTCACAATGAGGGTAAACCCTAATTGTCATGGCTTTCCATTTCCTTGGATCCATGGGTTCAAATACACCATGGAGCATCCTATGGGTTTTATCCCAACTTAATAATCCATGGAGCATTAGCCCACTATACAAGTATGGATGATTTACACAATCAACCCATATATTTAATTATTCTTCTTTTGATAACTTAATTAATCCTAGATTAATTATTAATCAATACTAATTAAATAATCTTATTAATATATTAGAACTTATAATATATTAACAAACCTTAAGTTTTATTTCTCTCATTATAGTCTATCCAAATGCATGATGCCATGCAACCCAAATGGACCATGCCGGGTCGGGTCAAGTCTTACCAATTATAGTTATGGACTTAGACATTAATCCAACATATTGAAGCTTGGAAAAAGAAATTGGTGAAGAGAAGTTGGAGGAATTTGAGGATAGTATCAACAGAGCTTGTGGATCTGAAGTCTATATCTATTTAGACTCATCACTAAGGTAAGAGGACCTTAAATTAAGCTACTTCCTTGTTATTTCATCCATGGTGTGTGATTTGGGGTTCTTTAGCATGGTTGGGATATATTTCGGGTATAGAGACTAGATCTGAGGTTGCAACTTCAGATCTAGGTTGGTTTGGAGCCATGTGATCAGAAAGTGATAGCTTTGGGGAGTGATTGATAGTGTCCTTTCCTTAAACCTTCATTTTAGCTTGATTAGAGCTTGTTGAGCCTTGCATGCATGTATATTACGTGTGAATCTGGCCCTAGGAGTCCATATCTATGTATTAGAAGCAATGGAATGGCCTATGATCGTCTGAATAAAGATGTTACGTTTGGACTCGGTGAGTTGGAAGAACAACTCGGCGAGTTTATTGAAGATTGCCTTAGACTCAGCAAGTCTATTCTTGGACTTGGCGAGTCTGGTCATGGAAACCTTGCCTTTTCTGGTTCAGCCATGTCTCGGTGAGTTGAGGGACAACTCGGTGTGTTGAGCAGGATGAGACTCGAAGATTGTTGGACTCGACGAGTCATTGAGTGACTCGGCGAGTTAAGTCGTGATTGGGAGTTTCTGAGTAAAGGGACTTGACGAGTCAACGGGTTGACTCGGCGAGTAGGGTCGACCAAGAAGGTTCACTTTGACTGAGGACTTTGACTTGGACCAAGGGTTGACTAGTTTGACTTCTAAGGGTATTTTGGTAATTATTGGTGTTTATTGAATTTGGTTACATGGTAATGTTCAGTGGTGGATTTCGTGCTGGTGGTAGGAGTAGCATGATCTTATTTCTTCAAGTCGGTAGTTGCAGGTGAGTTATCCTCACTATATCGACAGGGTCTAAGGCACCCAGGCTGGTCCTTTATCAGATGGGAATCCGGGTAGTTTTTTGTTATTTTATTACATTGTTATGTCTGCATCCTAGTAATTAGGATGGTATATGTTACGGACCTGGTTATAGTCGGTATCCTGGTAGTTAGGATGGTATATGATAGTGACCGGTTAGGTCGGTATCCTAGTTAGGATGTTGCTATGTTATGTGATCTGCTAGATCGGTTGATTAGTTTTGAATTGATATATGATTATATGTTTATGTGCACATGGTTGTTTGATTGGGGTTGAGGCGGGTCCTGCTTTGTGCTGTAGGACAACATACCCAGGGCGGACCAATTAGACTGAAGGCCAGACGAGTGGTCTGGATTGGCTGAAGGCCCAAGGAGGGCGGACCAAACGTGTCGAGGCTCGGAGAGTGGACCAGAAAGACCGAAGGCCTGGTGCGGGTGGACCAGTCATACTGTAAACTCAGAGAGTGGTCCAGGTGGACTGAAGGCCCAGAGCGGGCAGACTAGTCATACAGTAGACTCGGAGAGAGAGTGGACCGGGTGGGCTGAAGGCCTGGTGTAGGCGGACCAGTCACACCGTAGAATCGATATGGATGGTTGTTCTGTTTATGATATGATATGTGTATGGTATTGTGGTTGGTATTTTAGGGGTAACTCACTAAGCTTTCGGACTTACAGTTTTAGTGTATTGTTTCAGGTACTTCAGGAGACCGTGGCAAGGTGAAGGCGTGATCATACCGCTCCTCAGTTTTATGTTGATGTTTCTGGGATGTTACATTAGGAAAAAGTGAATAAGGTGCTAATCCATGAAATTACACTTTACACTTTGTTTAAGTCATTAGTGGAGCGTGTGTGGTTAATCGGCACACTACCTTGAACTTAAAAAGGTAATTAAAGGGTGACTTAATGTTTATCATAGTATCGATGGAGCATGTGTGGTTAACCGGCACATCGATTGAGGGGTAATACATTAAGGGTACCTACTAATTTGCATGGTTACTTCACACCTTGTTTTGTGATCCTCGGCATCCCAGTCACAAAACTTGAAGGGCGCACTCGAGATTGAAACATGCCATTGAAGAAAGTTCAATGAATCTCAAAGAATCTAGGAGTTTCTAAAACCAGCTAAAACCTAATTAGATATTTCGTTTTTCATAGTGGAAATTGGTGAATCATCATTCACCTACCTTCAAATATCTTATTTCTTAGATTACGACATCCCTCTTCTATGTTATAAAATATTGTGTTGGGTCCTAGCCTTAATATTACATTTGGGTGTTTTATTAAGGACTATCTCTATATCTAATCTAATCTATTCCCTCTTTTTTTCATATGTTTTCCAATAACAATGCTTCTGGCTCAAACCCTACTAGCTCCTTCTCTCTCATGAATCTTTGTCAGAGAGTCATCTTTGATGGGTCCAACTTTACAGATTGGATCAAAAACATCAAGAGGTCACTCAGTATGAGAACAAAGAATATGTTCTCGACAAGGAGCTGAAGGTACCCCAGCCAACTGCTACTCCTGAAGAGCTTGTTGAATATGAAGTACATGAAAGAGATGCTACAAAAGTGGCATGCATCATGATGGCCACCATGACAGCCGAACTCCAAAAGTCCTATGAGCACTATTATCCTTTTGAGATGCATCAGAACTTGATGGACCGCTACCATCAAAGTGCTTGTTAAGAGCGATATGAAATAATCTCCTCCATGATAACAATCCGAATGAAGCATGATGAACCCATTAAAGGCCTCATGCAGAAAATGCAAAGGTATCTGGACCGTTTACTGAAGCTGAATGTGAAATTCCCTGAGGAGTTAGCGATAGACATCATTTTGCACTCCTTTTCATCGTGTTATGATCAATTCCTCATGACATATCACATGAACACGGTGTTGGATAAGGTGTCTAAGTCCATAACTATTTCTGGTAAATACTTGACCCGACCCGGCATGGTCCATTTGGGTTGCATGGCACCGTGCAATTGGATAAACTAAATGAGAGAAATAACACATATGGTTTATTAATATATTATAAGTTCTAATATATTAATAATATTATTTAATTAGTTATGATCAAGAATTAATTTAGAATTAATTAAGTGATTAAAAGAATAATTAATTAAATATATGGGTAGATTATTTAATTTAGAATAACTAATTAAATATAGTGGGCTAAAAGGCTCCATGGATTATCAAGTTGGGTTCCACCCATAGGATGCTCCATGGAGTTAACCCATGGATTGAGAAATGAAGAGTCATGTTACATTAGGGTTTTACCTAATGCAACACACTATATAAGCACCATGTCTCTCCCCAAAATCGGATACACTAGTGAGACACTAGCGAAACAAGAGGGCTTGGCCAATTTTGAGTGTGTTAGAGTATTCTCTCAAGTTTATAATTTGCATTTGGTGTTGTGTGAAGCATTTGAGGCATCACACTTGAGGTGCTAGGCTCACAAGGTTTCAAGGAACACTTACAACAACAAGGTATGTAGTTCTATCTTTTATACCAAGAAAATTGTACCCCATGTATGCTAGATAGGTTCATAACATTGGAAAACAACTTTGCATGATTATTAGACAAACATAGATCCAAGGTTATTAGGGTTGCATGTACACTCAGGAAGTGTTAAAATGCTCAAAACCCAACAGTGGTATCAGAGCCTAGGCTTGCTTGTCTGATTTTTGTGCAATCTGCTTGAAAAATTGAGTTTTCTGTTTTCTGCCCGTATGAACTCGCCGAGTCCATGGGGGGACTCGACGAGTCCCCCCCCCCCCCCATGACCAAATGCAAGCTACTCGTCGAGTCAGTTCATGCACTCGACGAGTAGAGGCTGCAGTTTTCAGAATTTCAGTCCTTGTTGCTGGAAATGGACTAGGAATATTACCCTAAACTGTTTTGGTGTTTTAAAACATGTTTTAGTTGGTGTAATGTTCATGTTAATCCATTTACAACAACAAGTTATCAAAATTACAAGTTTTAATTGTAATTTTTGATTCATGAAAGTGTTCATATTCATGTTCTTGATCTTATGATATTTAGATGATCATAGGAATTATTTGTAACCTATGTGGTAGTTTAATTCTTGATCATAATGTGTTTTAATGGAGTCCATAATTTGTCCTCAAGTTATGGAAAACCAAGAGTCTCACTTGAATTAAAACCATTAAAAGAACACAAGAGTTAGAAAAATGAAGAGTCTTCGTTTTAATTATTCTATTTAACTCATAAGTTACAAGAAATGAAAAGTTTTGAAAGTTTACAAAACTTGCCCTCAAGTTTTGGAGCAAGTAAAGTCATATTAAAAAACTTTAGTTCCAACCCTTAGAATTTTAAAAGTTAAAATTCAACCCTTATACTTATAATATTATAAGTTAATAATAATATATGTATGTATAAGATTAAAGTCATCTTACCGTTAGTATGCCTCATTCACGAAAACGATCTATAAGGTGGGTATAAGGTTGTTGCCTATAAAATGGCAACTTAATGGGTGTCCACTCTCACCCACCGCTTGCTTGACCGGTGGAGGGTCGTTAGCCGAACGGGTAAGACAAGGACTTATAAATTCTCATTAAAAGTATGATGAATATTGTAAAGTAACTAAATGTTTTATTAAATTCCCAATCTTAGTTACTTTAGGAAAAATCTGAATAAGGTGCTAATCCATGAAATTACACCTTACACTTTGTCTAAGTCGTTAGTGGAGCGTGTGTGGTTAACCGGCACATCGATTGAGGGGTAATTTATTAAGGGTACCAAGTAATTTGCATAGTTACTTCACACCTTGTTTTGTGATCCTCGGCATCCCAGTCACAAAAATTGGAGGGCACACTCGAGATTGAAACATGCCTTTGAAAAGTTCATTGAATCTCAAAAGAATCTAGGAGTTTCTAAGAACCAAATTAAATATTTTAATATTTCAACTTTGGTGGAAATTGGTGAATCTTCATTCACCTACCTCTTAAATATGTTATTACTTAGATTACGACATACCTCTTCTAAGTATAATATATTGTGATTGGGTCCTAGCCTTAATACTACATTTGGGTGTTTTATTAAGGACTATCTCTATTTCAAAACTAAACTTTTCTTCTTTTCAGATGTCTGCAAATACCACTGCTTCTGCCTCTAATCCTAATGGCTCCTTTTCTCTTATGAACTTGTGTGGGAAAGTCACTTTTGATGGATCCAACTTTAATGAATGGATCAGAAACATCCGAATGATTACCCGCTACGAGGACAAAGAATATGTCCTCGATAAGGAGCTTAAGGAGATTGATGAGACAGTTGCTACTCCTCAAGAGATCGCTGACTTTAGGGCACATGAAAGGGATGCCACCAAGGTGGCATGCATCATGATGGCCACTATGACCGCGGATCTCCAAAAATCCTATGAAGATTTCTACCCCTATGAGATGCACCAAGACTTGATAAAAAGATACCATCAAAGTGCTCGTCAAGAGAGGTATGAAATCATCTCCTCCATGATAACAACTCGCATGAAGGATGGTGAACCTATCATGGGCCACATGCAGAAAATGCAAAGACTTATGGACCGTTTGCTGAAGCTTAATGTGAACTTCCCCGAGGAGCTTGCAATAGATATCATTTTGCACTCCTTACCTTCATGTTATGATCAATTCTGCATGACATACCACATGATCAAGGAAGAGGTCACTCTCAGCAAACTTCAAGGACTCTTAAAAACCGCGGAAAGTGGTATTAAGGGTAAGGCGGTTGTTACTACTCCTACTCCTATCAACTCTGCCGCTGTCTTGGCAATCGGAAAAGGACGAGGGAAGAAGAGAAAGTGTTCTTCAAAGGGTACCAAGGTTAGGACCCTTGATGGCTCTTTTTCAAGTGGAACCAAGAAAGGTTTCATCACTCCTTCTTCTGACCCAAAAGAGGTTGAATGCTTCTATTGCCATGAAAAGGCACATTGGAAGCGGAACTACCTAATGTACCAGCAAGATGTGAAGGATGGGAAAGTTAAACCCAACGATGCAGGTACTTACACTATCTTATCTAATAACTCACCCCATTTTAATTATTGGGTCCTTGATACCGGTTGTGGTATTCATATCTATTTTGATTTACAGGGACTAAGAAGAAGGGAGGATGTGGAGCAAGGAAGAATAAACTTGATCATGGGAAACAGGAAAGCTTCACCTGTTACCAAGATTGGAGTTAACACTTTATTACTAAGTAGTGGGTTTAGTTTAGATTTGAATAAGTGTTGTTATTCACCAGAAATGGAAAGAAATATTATTTCCTTTCATGCATTGTATAAACAAGGTTTCACCTTTTCATTTGATAATGAAGTTAGTTTGATTAATGCTTTCCTTAATAATGTTCTTTATTTTAAAGCATTACGTTGTGATGGCGTGTATGAGACAGTATCTGTGGTTGATTACTTTGGAAATAATGTATTGTGTATTGATTCTATTAATAATAATAACTTGGATAAAGCATCATTATGGCATTGTCGTCTTGGACATATAAGCAAGAAACGCATACGCCAACTCCAAAGGGATGGAGTCTTGGAGTCATTTGACCTAAAGTCAGATTTATAGTTGCGAATCATGCTTACTTGGAAAAATGACAAACTCACCCTTCACATGTTCTTGTGAAAGGGGTGAAGGTTTGTTGGACTTTGTACACACGGATGTGTGTGGACCATTCAAACATGCCACAGGGGATGCTAATCGTTATCATTTGACTTTTACTAATGATTACAGTAGATATGGATATGTCTACTTAATCAAGCATAAGTCAGAGACTTTCGAAAGGTTTAAGGAATTTAAACAGGAAGTCGAGAATCAATTGGGCAGGAACATTAAGATGCTTCGATCCGATCAAGGTGGTGAGTATCTTAGTTCAGAGTTCCTTGACTATCTTAGGGAATGTGGGATTGTCTCACAATTGACACCTCCCAGGACACCGCAGTTGAATGGTGTGGTTGAGAGGCGTAATCGAACCTTGTTGGATATGGTTCGTTCCATGATGAGTCGAGCTTCGCTACTAATTTCATTCTGGGGGTATGCCTTAGAGACTGCCGCCCATATTCTTAATCTAGTCCGTACAAACAAAGTTGCCAAAACTCCTCACGAGATGTGGACTGGTAAAGTACCTAAACTAGACCACATCAAGATTTGGGGTTGCGAGGCTTTTGTGAGGCGTGAGTCTCATGATAAGCTAGAACCCCGAAGCCGGAGGTGTATTTTCATCAGCTACCCACCAATATCCTTTGGTTACCTCTTCTACAAACCTAGTGATAATGTGGTCTTTATAGCAAGAAGAGGAGTCTTTCGAGAGAGAGAATTTATAAGCCAAGGAGACAGTGAGAGGCAAATTGACCTTAAAGAACTTCAAGAGTCAAGCGGTGAAGGAACTTCAAACCCTATCCCTCAACTTGAGGAGGAAACTCCTGTTGAGCCAATTGACGAGTCTGTTCCTCTGAGGCGTTCCACGAGAGTTAGGAATGCACCTGAGCATTACTATGGTTTCCATATTACTGCGGAAGGTGAGACACTTATTAGTGATGAGACACTAGTAGGTCTGGATGAACCTAACAGTTACGCAGAAGCCATGGCAAGCCCTGAGTCTGCGAAATGGAAAGAGGCTATGGATAGCGAGATACAATCCATGTATGACAATCAAGTTTGGAACTTGGTTGAGAATGTACCAGGTCGTAAGATTGTAGGGTGCAAATGGATCTTCAAGAAGAAGACTAACATGGATGGTAATGTACACACTTAGAAGGCTCGGCTGGTTGCAAAGGGCTTCTCTCAAATTCCTGGAGTTTATTATGATGAGTCCTTTTCTCCAGTAGCCAAGATTAAGTCCATTAGGTTTATGTTAGCCATAGTTGCATTTCATGACTATGAAATTTGGCAAATGGATGTCAAAACTGCTTTCCTTAATGGAAAGTTGACTGAAGATGTTTACATGAGTTAGCCAGAAGGTTTTGTTAGCAACGAGTACCCTAATAGAGTGTGTAACCTTGAGAAATCCATTTATGGATTAAAGCAATCACCTCGCAGATGGAATCTTTGCTTTGATGAAAAGGTCAAGGAATTTGGCTTTTCTAGGAGTGAAGATGAATCTTGTGTTTATGTCAAGGCTAGTGGGAGTATAGTTAGCTTTTTGGTATTGTATATGGATGACATACTGCTCACAGGAAATGACATCCCAACTCTGCAGGAAGTTAAGTCCTGGCATGGGAAATGTTTCTCTATGAAGGACCTAGGAGAAGCTGGCTATATTCTAGGCATAAGGATTTTGAGAAACCGGAGTAAAAGACTAATCGGACTTAGTCAAAGTACATACTTGGACAAGGTGTTGAAGAGATTCAGCATGCAGAACTCCAAGAAAAGAGAGTTACCCATCCAGAGTAACGCCAGATTGAGTAAGACACAAAGCCCAAGTACCGAGGCTGAGATAGCAGAAATGAGTCAAGTACCTTATGCTTCAGCAGTAGGCTCGATCATGTATGCTATGACATGTACTCGACCTGATGTAGCCTTTTCCTTGAGCATGGTTAGCAGGTATCAGGGGAATCCTAGCAAGGCACACTGGACTGCGGTAAAGATTATCCTCAAGTACCTACGGAGGACTAAGGACTGAGTCCTTACCCTCGGTGGGAGTGATGACTTGAGAGTTGTAGGGTATAGTGATGCTAGCTTCCAAACTGATAGGGATAATTTCCGCTCTCATTCGGGTTGCGTCTTTACATTAAACGGAGGAGCAATCACTTGGAAGAGTTCCAAGCAGGAGACAGTGGCTGATTCCACTTGTGAATCAGAGTATATAGCAGCGAGCGAGGCAGCAAAGGAGGCAATATGGCTGAAGAACTTCATTGGAGACCTTGGAGTTGTGCCAACTATAAAGGAGCCCATGTAAATTTTCTCTGATAGTGAAAGTGTTGTTGCCTTAGCCAAGGAACCAAGGGATCACGGTAGATCTAGACACATCGACAGAAAATATCATTTTATCAGACGTTGCATAAAAGAAGGAATCCTCATGGCAAAGAAGGTATCATCGGATGAGAACCTAGAAGATCCCCTCACGAAGGGACTGAGTAGGGTTAAGCATCTCCAGCATGCTCGGAGCATAGGGCTGAAAGATGATATAAGTTTTAGTAGTTAGATGAATTATGAAATTTGTAAAGTCTAATTGACATTAGATGATGAATAAAAGGTGTTTTATTTATGAGTAAAGTGTTGCTATCTCTTGTCGATTGTTTACTATATTTCGTTTGCATGTTTTCACTTCTAGAATAATTATGATTGGTATATCATATTATTCAAACCTCCACAGTCAGTCATATGTCGGAAGTAGGTATGAATCAAGACTGTCATGACTGGTTGCAGAGGTCTAAGGTGTTGGACATGGCTACAACAATCATGAGTGCTCATAAGTTATGAGCATTGTACTCGGCCCACGCTTACTTGAATCACTTCATGGAATTTTATCTCAAGTGATCGTGAGACGGTAATATCATATAAGTCGTCAAACCTAGAGATATGATTTGTTACTTACGAGTTGGTTATGCATTGATTGTACGAAAACGCATTGGTAACTCAATGTTATAAAATGTGCTTTTGTGTGTAATTCAATGAGTGGTAGAACATTCATATGAGTCGAAGTTTATTTATTCCTTCATGGATTAGAAGCTGATATCTGGGTCCCTCGATGATTTTGTTTTGACCTATGTACTGGGCCCGGTCAAAACTAAGTGAGACACTAGAGAAACAAGAGGGCTTGGCCGATTTTGAGTGTATTAGAGTATTCTCTCAAGTTTATACTTTGCATTTGGTGTTGTGTGAAGCATTTGAGGAATCACACTTGAGGTGCTAGGCTCACAAGGTTTCAAGGAACACTTACAACAACAAGGTATGTAGTTCTATTTTTTATACCAAGAAAATTGTACCCCATGTATGCTAGATAGGTTCATAACCTTGGAAAACATCTTTGCATGATTATTAGACAAACATATATCCAAGGTTATTAGGGTTGCATGTATACTTAGGAAGTGTTAGATTGCTCAAAACCCAACACAAAGAAGAAGTCACCCTTAGCAAACTTCAAAACTGCCGAAAGTGGTCTAAAGGGTAAGTCGGTTGTTACTACACCTACTCCTAATCCAATTGTGGCCAATGGCTTGGCAATCAGTCATGGCAAAGGGAATAAGAGAAAGAACCCTTCTAAGGGAACCAAGGGTAAGAACCTTGAAGGCTCCTCTTCAAGCAAAACCAAGAAAGGTTTTGACACTCCTTCTGCTAACCCAAATGAAGCTGAATGCTTCCATTGCCATGAAAAGTTGCATTGGAAGCGAAAATGCCTAAAGTGCCAGCAAGAATTGAAGGATGGGAAAGTAAAACCCAACCATGCAGGTATATACACTATATTGTCTAGTAACTCACCTCATTCTAAGTCTTGGGTCCTTGATACAGGTAGTGGTATTCACATATGTTGTGATTTGCAGGGACTAAGAAAAAGTGAGAGTGTGGAGTAGGGAAAGATAAACATGATCATGGGAAACAGGAAAGCGTCACCTGTCACCAAGATAGGAGTTTATTCCTTATTGATAAATAGTGGGTTTACATTAGATTTGAATAAATGTTATTATTCACCAGAAATGGCATGAAATGTTATTTCCTTTCATACATTGTATAAACAAGGTTTTACCTTTTATTTTGATAATAATAATGGTAATATTGATGCTTTCTTTAATAATGTTCTTTATTTTAAAGCATTACCTTGTGATGGTGTGTATGAAACTGCATCTGTTGTAGATAATCTAGGAAATAATATATTGTGTATTGAATCTTCCACTAGCTTAGATAAAGCATCTTTATGGCATTGTCGTCTTGGACATGTAAGCAAGAAACGCATAGGCCAACTCCAAAAGGATGGAGTCTTGGAGTCATTTGACCTAAAGTCAGATGATAGTTATGAATCTCGTTTGCTTGGTAAAATGACGAAGTCACCTTTTACTGGCACTTCTGTTAGGGTTAAGGTTTGTTGGACCTTATACACACGGATGTGTGTGGACCCTTTAGAACTACGACAAGAGATGCTAATCGCTTCTATGTGACTTTTACTGATGATTTTAGTAGATATGGATATGTCTACTTAATCAAGCATAAGTCAAAAACCTTTGAGAAATTCAAAGAGTTTAAGCAAGAAGTGGAGAATCAGTTGGGCAAGAACATTAAGATGTTTCGATCTGATCATGGTGGTGAGTATCTTAGTACTAAGTTCCTTGACTATCTTAAGGAATGTGGGATTATCTCACAATTGACACATCCTAGGACACCACAGTTGAATGGTGTAGCTGAGAGGCGCAATCGTACCTTGTTGGACATGGTTCGTTCCATGATGAGTCAAGCTTCACTACTAATTTCACTTTAGGGGCATACCTTAGAGACCGCCGCCCATTTCCTTAATCTAGTCCTTAAAAAGAAGGTTGCCAAAACACCTCACGAGTTGTGGAATGGAAAAAGTTCCCAATCTAGACCACATCAAGATTTGGAGTTGTGAGGCTTTCGTGAGACGCGAGACTCATGATAAGCTCGAACCCCAAAGTGAAAGGTGTATTTTCATCGGCTACCAACATAAATCCTTTGGATACAGCTTCTACAAACCCAATGATAATGTGGTTTTTGTAGCAAGAAGAGGATTCTTTCAAGAGAGAGAATTCATAAGCCTAAGAGACCGTGGGAGGAAAATTGACCTTGAGGAAATTCAAGAGTCAAGTGGTGAAGGAACCTCAAACCCTAGCCCTCAAACTGAGGAGGAAACTCCTGTTGAGCCGAATGAAGAGTATATACCTCTGAGGCGTTCCACCAGAGTTAGGAATGCACCTGAGCATTATTATGGTTTCCATATTATTGCAGAAGGTGAAACACTGTAACGCCCGCAAATCTGGGCTAGTCAATTTAGAGGCAATAGGGGTCGAAAACGACTTTTCAACAAAAGATTATTTAGAATAAATAATCTTAACCAAGTTGTGGAATATGTCACAAGGTTTCCGTACATATAAGGAACGCCGAAATCCGAGTTATAACGAAGAAGTTATGACCCGTCGAAGTTTTACGGCAAAACCGGCACGGCACCGGGAATCGTAAATAGTGAATTTATGATAGAGCGAGATTTAGCCTTAGCAATCTAAACAAAAGTTGTAGAATATGTTAAACTAAGAGCGTCGATAAAAAGAACGCCCAAATCTGACTTCGTATGAGGAAGTTATGATTTTTCTAAGATTCGACTTAGCAGTGCACGGCCCGAAACTCGAATTTTAGTTCGAGCGGTTTTTGGCTTACGTGACCTAAATGAGAGTTGAAGATCTCATTAATAGGAACTCAACGGTAAAAAGACGGATGAGAACGGAGTTCGTATGAAGGAGTTACGAATTCTTCGCGGTCATTTAACAGTTTAAACGCTTCCTACTGTTAAATTTGAGATCGGTCGAGAATTAGCCGACGGAGTCTAAATGAAAGTTGTAAATCTTGTTTTTACCTACGCGTGGAAAAAAAGAACGTCGAAAACAGAGCTCGTATGCGAAAGTTACGGGGTTTAGAAGTCGGCAGGGTGCTGCTGCAAAAGGGGTGACGTGGCTGAATATGGGCCAAGGCTTTCTCCCCAAGGAAAGCCATCAGATGATGACACGTGGCACTGACTCGGCGAGTCAGTGAACCGACTCGGTGCGTCCGTCAGGATTTCACCCTATAAATAGAAGTGCCGGGTTCTCTCATTTCTCACACCTTTCCCCACTTCTTTCTCTCTCTACACTCTCTCTCTAGCCTATCCTAACCCCCCTAAAGTCTAGGTAAACCCCCTAGCACCCGAAGGAAGCCACGAGGCTCCCGGAGTCCCGAGAAAAGAGCCTTTCGGCTAGGGAACGCTGCTCCAGCGAAGCCCGGTTTTCGAGAAAACCCGCTGTAAGTAAGCTATGCCTACGCTATCTTTAGTATAGCTTATGTTTCAATATAGTAATGTTATTAGGACCTTATAATAAGTATTTGGGCTATTATTATGAGTTATATTGAGTGTTATTTAACACTTATATAATAATAATGATAGCTAGACTATTAATTTGTCGAGGTTAACGTCAGACTAAACTCTAGTGGTAATGATACTAGGTTTTGTCGAGGAAGTTGTTTTAAGAGTAACGAAGTGTTGTCCGAGTGCCGAGTCACCACCTTCCCAGGTGAGTGCATAGTCCCTTTCATCTTACACATAGATATGAAGTATTTTATATAAACTACGTGCTATGTGTGCATATTATCTGAATACTTGTTGTCTATGCTGGATGAACGTCTTATACATGTTTTAAAGAATTTAAAATATATACGTATTTTATATATACGAATATGTTGGGTATGAGATGGGTAGATGAATGATGAGAAATAGAAGATGATGTGAGTATACATTGGCATCTATAGACTTAGTGCCTATGGGACAAACACCGGTAGCTATGGACTTAGTACCTGTTAGACGTTGGTAGCTATGGATTTAGTACCTGTTCGGAATTTGTAGCTATGGACTTAGTACCTATTAGTTAGACGCTGGTAGCTAAGGATTTAGTACCTATAGGAATTGGTAGCTATGGACTTAGTACATGTTGAACATTGGTAGCTATGGACTTAGTACCTATTAGATAAAGACTGGTAGCTATGGATTTAGTACCCGATGAATAGACCATAGCAGCTATGGAATTAGTGCTTTATGAACGAACTTTGGCAGCTATGGACTTAGTGCCAGTCCTATAACCCTGGAAGTAAGGGACTTCGGAATAAACAAATGCAGGATAGACGACTCTTAGGTTAAATCCTTAAGAGTAAAGAAGATAATGGGGATGGGTAATTGGGTTAATTGTTTGATGATTGAACATAACAATTATATTATTGTGGGTTGAAAACCCTATGTACTCACCAGGTTTCCCAACCTGACCCACTCAGTTTATGTATATCACAGGTGACGAAGTGAAGTGACATTACACTGAGAGATTTAAAGAGATGTAGATCACTAGTGTAAATCATTGTAAGTTCTGTTTATGCTTATGTTTCGGTATTAACGATGACATCCTAAACGTTTTAAAATGAAATAAACACATTTCCTCGAAAATGTTTTAATAACGTATTTACCATGTTTTTCTGGGAACAAATTTCGCAACCTTTTTAAAAAACGAAGTACTCTGATTTTCATAAAGCATAAACAAAATCGGTCTTTTCTGGCCGTGATTTTGGGGATGTCACAAACACTTATCAGTGATAACACACCGGTAAATCTGGATGAACCTAACAGCTACAAGGATGCCATGGCAGGCCTTGAGGCTGATAAATGGAAAGACGCTATGGACAGCGGGATACAGTGCATGTATGATAACCATGTTTGGAACTTGGTTGACAATGTATCTGATCTTAAAATAGTTGGGTGCAAATGGATCTTCAAGAAGAAGACCGACATGGATGGTAATGTAGACACTTATAAGGAACGACTGGTTGCAAAGGGTTATTCTCAAACTCCGGGAGTTGATTATGATGAGACCTTTTCACCAGTGGCCAAGATTAAGTTTATTAGGGTACTGTTAGCCATTGCTACATTTCATGACTATGAAATCTAGCAAATGGATGTCAAAACCGCTTTCCTTAATGGAAAGTTGGCTGAAGATGTTTACATGGTTCAGCCAGAGGGTTTTGTCAGTATAGAGTACCCCAATATAATGTGTAAGCTCGAGAAGTCCATTTATGGATTGAAATAGGCACCTCGCAGATGGAATCTTTGCTTCGATGAGAAAGTCAAAGAATTTGGCTTTTCAAGGAGTGAAGATGAATCTTGTGTCTATATCAAAGCTAGTGGGAGTATAGTCAGCTTTTTGGTACTGTATGTGGATGACATACTACTCATAGGAAATGACATCCCAACCTAGTAGGAAGTAAAGTCCAGGCTTGGGAAGTGTTTTGCTATAAAGGAACTTGGAGAAGTTGTCTATATCCTAGGGATGAGGATTTTAAGAAACAGGAGTAAAAGACTAATTGGACTTAGTCAAAGCACCTATATGGACAAAGTGTTGAAAAGGTTCAACATGCATAACTCCAAGAAAGGTGAGTTACCTATCCAGTGTAATGCCAGACTGAGTAAAACTCAGAGTCCGAGTACAGAGGCTGAGACAGCTGAGATGAGTCGAGTACCATACGCTTCTGCTGTACGCTCGATCATGTATGCTATGACGTGTACTCGCCCTGATGTTGCCTTTGCTTTGACCATGGTCAGCAGATATCAGGGAAATCTTGCAAGGCTCACTAGACAACGGCAAATAATATTCTCAAGTACCTGCAAAGGACTAAGGACTGCGTCCTTACCCTTGGTGGGAGTGATGACTTGAGAGTTGTAGGGTATAGTGATGCTAGATTTCAGACTGACAGGGATAATTTCCGCTCTCAGTCAGGCTGGGTCTTTACCCTAAACAGAAGGGCAATTACTTGGAAAAGTTCCAAGCAGGACACAGTGGCTGATTCCACTTGTGAATCAGAGTATATAGCAGCAAGCGAGGCAGCAAAGTGCGCTATATGGATAAAGAACTTCAACGGAGACCTTGGAGTTGTACCAGCTATAAAGGAGCCAATGGAGATTTTTTGTGATAGCAATAGTGCGGTTTCCTTAGCCAAGGAACCAAGATATCATGGGAGATCCAGACACATTGACAGAAAATATCACTTAATCAGACATCGAATAGAAGAAGGAATCCTCGTGGCAAAGAGGGTATCTTCCGATGAGAACCCAGCAGATCCCCTAACGAAGGGGCTGACTCGGGTTAAGCATCACCAGCATGCTCAGTACATAGGGCTGAAGGATGATATTAGTTTTAGTAGTTAGATAATCTTGAAATTTGTAAATTGTAATTGACATTTCATGATAAATAAAAGTTGTTATTTATGAGTAAAGTGTTGCTATCTCTTGTCAATCGTTTACTATTATTTCTTTTTGCATGTTTTGACCTCCAGAATAATTATGTTATGGTTTATATCGTATTATTCAAACTCTCCATAGTCAGTCATATGTTGGAAGTAGATATGAATCAAGACTGTAATGGGTTGGCTTGTAGAGGTCTAAGATGTTAGAAAAAGCTGGGCTACAACACTCATGAATGCTCATAAGTTCTGAGTATTAGGTTCAACCCACGCTCACTTGTATGACTTCATGGAATTTATCTCGAGTGATCGTGAGACGGTAATATCATATAAGTCTTCAAACCTAGAGATATGATTTGTTGCCTATGAGTTGGTTATGTATTGATTGCACGAAAACATATTGGTAACTTAATGTTATAAACCATGCTTTTGTGTGTAATTTAACAAGTAGTAGAGAAAACATATGAGTTGAATTTTATCTGTTCCTTCTTGGATTAGAAGCAATATCTGGGCCCCTCGATGATTTTGTTTTGACCTATGTACCGGGCCTAGTCAGAACTAAATTGATGTGTTCAGTTAAGTTCTATGTCAAACAAATCGGAAATCGGGAAACAAATGTTGGACAATAAGCAAGACTAGGTTCCATGTATTTGACCGGATGATATCTAGAACAGAGGATTATATGATCACTTATCTAAAATGGTGCTTCATAGTTCAACAAAGTTTTATAGAGCTACGATTTCTGAACGGTTCCTGAAGTCATAGTTACAACTATAGTTATTAGACTTATCCAAGTGGGAGACTGTTGGATATAGTGTCAAAGTCCATAACTATATTTGGTATGTACTTGAACCGAGCCGACATGGTCCATTTGGGTTGCACTTCACCCTAACAATTTATGGTTAATCTTTTGAGAATAGTATAAGTTATGATTTATTAATATATTATAAGTTCTAACATATTAATATAAAATCATATTATTTAATTAGCATTGATCTATAATTAATCTAGATTGGAGTTTATAGTTTATAGCTAAGTAGGGGGTTTACATTGGATTTGAATAAATGTTGTTATTCGCCAGAAATGGCAAGAAATGTTATTTCCTTTCATGCCTTGTACAAACAAGGTTTTACCGTTTCTTTTGATAATGAAATTGGTGGAATAAATGCTTTCTTTAATAATGTGTTTTATTTTAAAGCATTACCTTGTTATGGTGTGTCTGAAACTGTGTCTGTTGTAGATGATTTAGGAAATAATGTGTTGTGTATTGATTCTACAAATGATAATAACTTGGATAAAGCATCATTATGGAATTGTCGTCTTGGACATATAAGCAAGAAACACATAGGCCAACTCCAAAAGGATGGATTTTTGGAATCATTTGACCTAAAGTTAGATGATAGTTGTGAATCATGCTTACTTGGAAAAATAAAAAAGTCACCCTTCACTGGTTCTTGTGAGAGGGGTGAAGTTTTGTTGGATCCTATACACACGGATGTGTGTGGACCCTTCAAACATGCCACAAGGGATGCTAATCGTTATTATTCGACTTTTACTGATGATTACAGTAGATATAGATATTTCTACTTAATCAAGCATAAGTCAGAGACTTTTGAAATATTTGAAGGAATTTAAACAGGAAGTCGAGAATCAATTGGGTAGGAACATTAAGATGCTTCGATCCGATCGAGGTGGTGAGTATCTTAGTTCAGAGTTCCTCGACTATCTTAGGGAATGTGGGATTGTCTCACAATTGACACCTCCTAGGACACCACAGTTGAATGGTGTAGCTGAGAGGCGCAATTGGACCTTATTCTAGTCCCTACAAAGAAGGTTGCCAAAACACCTCACGAGATGTGGATTGGAAAAGTTCCTAGTCTAGTCCGCATCAAGATTTGGGGTTGCGAGGCTTTTATAAGATGAGAGACTCACAATAAGCTCGAACCTCGAAGTGAGAGGTGTATTTTCATCGACTACCCACAAAAATCCTTTGGTTACCTCTTCTACAAACCTAGCGAAAATGTGGTCTTTGTAGCAAGGAGGGATGTCTTCCGAGAGAGAGAGTTCATAAGCCAAGGAAACAGTGGGAGGCAAATTGACCTCAAAGAAATTCAAGAGTCAAGTGGTGAAGGAACCTCAAGCCCTAGCAGTCAACTTGAGGAGGAAACTCATGTTGATCCAATTATACCTCCAATTGTACCTCTGAGGCGTTCCACAAGGGTTAGGAATGTACCTAAGCATTACTATGATTTTCATATTACTGCGGAAGGTGAGACACTTATCAGTGATGGGACATTGGTAATTCTGGATGAACCTGACAGCTATGCGGAAGCCATGGTAGCGAGATACAGTCCATGTATGACAATCACGTCTGGGACTTGGTTGAAAATGTGCCAGGTTGTAAGACAGTTGGGTGCAAATGGGTCTTCAAGAAGAAGACCAACATGGATGGTAATGTACACACTTATAAGGCACAACTGGTTGCAAAGGGTTCTGTTAGCCACGATTAAGTCTATTAGGGTTCTGTTAGCCATAACCGCATTTCATGACTATGAAATATGAAAAATGGATGTCAAAACCGATTTCCTTAATGGAAAGTTGGATGAAGATGTTTACATGAATCAGCCAGAGGGTTTTGTCAGCACAGAGTACCCTAATAGAGTGTGTAAGCTTGAGAAATCCATCTATGGATTAAAGCAAGCACCTCGCAGATGGAATCTTTGCTTTGATGAAAAAGTCAAAGAGTTTGGCTTTTCGAGGAGTGAAGATGAATCTTGTATATATGTCAAGGTTAGTGGGAGTATAGTTAGCTTTTTGGTACTGTATGTGGATGACATACTACTCATAGGAAATGACATCCAAACCTTGCAGGAAGTTAAGTCCTGGCTTGGGAAGTGTTTCGCTATGAAGGACCTTGGAGAAGCTGCCTATATTCTGGGGATAAGGATTCTGAGAGACTGGAGTAAAAGACTAATTGGGCTTAGTCAGAGTACATACTTGGAGAAGGTGCTGAAGAGATTCAACATGCAAGATTCCAAGAAAGAAGAGTTACCCATCCAGAGTAACGCTAGACTGAGTAAGACTCAGAGCCCGAGTACCGAGGTTAAGATAGCAGAAATGAGTCGAATACCTTATGCTTTTGCAGTATGCTCGATCATGTTTGCTATGACCTGAACTCGTTCTGATGTAGCCTTTGCATTAAGCATGGTTAGCAGGTATCAGGGGAACCCTGGTAAGGCTCATTGGAAAGTGGTAAAGAACATTCTCAAGTACCTGCGGAGGACTAAGGACTGGGTCCTTAACCTTGGTGGGAGTGATGACTTGAGAGTTGTATGGTATAGTGATGTTAGCTTCTAGACAGATAGGGATAATTTCTGGTCTCATTCGGGTTGGGTTTTTACCTTAAATGGAGGAGCAATCTCTTAAAAGTTCAAAGCAGGAGACAGTGGCTGATTCAACTTGCGAATCAGAGTATATAGTAGGAAGTGAGGCAGCAAAGGAGGCTATATGGCTAAAGAACTTCATCGGAGACCTTAGAGTTGTACCAGCTATAAAGGAGCCAATGGAGATTTTCTGTAACAATAATAGTAAAGTTGCCTTAGCCAAGGAACCGAGGGATCACGTGAGATCCAGACACATTGACAGGAAATACCATTTCATCAGACATCGTATAGAAGAAGGAATCCTCGTGGAAAAGAGGGTATCATCGGATGAGAACCCGGCAAATCCCCTCACGAAGGGACTGGGTAGGGTTAAGCATCTCTAGCATGCAAGGAGCATAGGTCTGAAGGATGATATTACTTTTAGTAGTTAGATAATTTTGAAATTTTGTAAAGTGTAATTGACATTTGATGATGAATAAAAGTTGTGTTTATTTATGAGTAAAGTGTTGCTATCCCTTGTCAATCGTTTACTATTATTTATTTTGCATGTTTTAACTTCAAGAATATTTATGTTGAGTTTTACATATTATTCAAATTATCCACAGTCAGTCATATGTTGGAAGTAGATATGAAGTAAGACTATGATGAGTTGGTTGTAGAGGTCTAAGATGTTGGACATGGCCTCAAAACTCATGAGTGTTCATAAGTTCTGAGTATTGGATTCAACCCACACTCACTTGTATCACTTCATGGAATTTATCTCGAGTGATCGTGAGACGGTAATATCATATAAGTATTCTAACCTAGAGATATGACTTGTTAACTATGAGTTAGTTACGCATTGATCGTGCGAAAACGCATTGGTAATTTGATGTTATGACATGTGCGGTTGTGTGTAATTTAACAAGTAGATGATCAAGCATATGAATCGAAGTTTATCTGTTCCTTCTTGGATTAGAAATGATATCTGTGCCCCTCGATGATTTTGTGTTGACCCATATACCGGGCCCGGTCAGAACTAAGTTGATGTGTTCAATTAAGTTCTATGTCAAACAAATCGGAAATCGGGAAACAAACTGTTGGAGAATAAGCAAGACCATGTTCCATGTATTTTTCCAGCTGATATCTACAATAGAGGATTATATGATCACTTATCTGAAATGGTGTATCATCATCTTCTCAGTTCCGAGAAACCTTGAAAAGAGCTAGGATTGTCGATCGGTTCCTGAAGTCATACTTGCAGTTATAGTCATTAGACTTATCCAAGTGGGAGACTGTAGGATAAGGTGTCTAAGTCCATAACTATTTTTGGAATGTACTTGACCCGACCCGGCATGGTCCATTTAGGTTGCATGGCATCATGCATTTGGATATACTAAATGAGAGAATTAACACTTGTGGTTTAATAATATATTATAAGTTCTAATATATTAATAGTATTATTTAATTAGTATTAATCTAGAGTTAATTAAGTGATCAAATGGTGACTAATTAAATATATGGGTTGATTATGTAAATCATCCATAATGTATATAGTGGGCTAAAAGGCTCCATGGATAATCAAGTTGGGTTAAACCCATTGGATGCTCCATGGGAGTTACAAACCCATGGGTCATGGAAATGAAGAGTCATGCCACATTAGGGTTTACATGGTGTAACCCTAGATGTGAAACACTATATAAAGAGCATCATACTCACAAAAATCGGCTACACATAGTGACAAGAGGGCTTGACTAATTTTTGAGTGTTACACATCGTCTCAAAGTTATTCCAAAGCATTTGGTGTTGTGTGAAGCATTTGAAGCATCACACTTGGAGTGCTAGGCTCTCAAGGTTTCAAGGAATCATAACAACAACATGGTATGTGTTTCTAGCTATCTTTTACATTATAATGTTCCCCATGTATGCTAGATAGGTTTATGAACCTTGGAAAAAGTATTTTGCATGTATCTTAGACAAACATAAATCCAAGGTTTTCTAGGGTTGCATGTACACTTAGGAGTGTTAGAATTGCTCAAAACGCATCAATTCTCTCTAAGTTCCAAAGTTTGTGGTGATTTGTGATTTCCATTTGAGGCATCCACACTATTGGTGCTAGGCTCTAAAACTCCAAGCAATCAACTATAACTACAAGGTAAGTAATTCTACTAGGTTTATTTGATTCAAGCTCCCCATGCCATGCTAGATAGGATAAGAACCTTGGAAAAATAATTATTTGCATGTATCTTAGTCAAACATAGATCCAAGGTTTATGAGGTTGCATGTACACCATAGGAGTGTTAGAATGCTAAAAACCCATCAGTGACAACGGACTAGAATTTAAGAATCAAGAGTTCGAAGAATTTCTTGTTCATAAGGGAGTGTCTAATAATTTCTCATCACCCTACACTCCACAACAAAACGACATAGTTGAAAGGCGAAACCGCTCGTTGTGTGAACCAGCCCAAACCATGCTTAGCTACTCTTCCTTACCTCTATACTTCTGGGCCGATGCAATTGCTTCTGCTTGCTATACCCAGAACCAATCCTTCCTCAGCAAGCGCTTTTCTATCACTCCATACGAAATCTTGAATAATCACAAGCTAATGTCAAGTTCTTCCATGTGTTCGGTTCAAAGTGCTTTATTTTCAACTCCAAAGAGAATCGAAACAAGTTCGATGTTAAGGAAGATGAAGGGGTCTTCCTTGGTTACTCACTAACTTCAAAGGCATATAGGGTTCTGAATAATCGATCAAATATAATTGAAGAAACTTATTATGTCACCTTTGATGATGATTACGTGAAGAAGCGTCAATCAAATAAAGAACCAACAGAGGAAATCTTTCGAACATCAGGTCAAGTCACCGTCCTGATTTCTAATCTATTTGAAAAATTCATATATTTCTTTGATAAAGTAGAGAGAGCAATAAATTCTGAGACAAAGTCAGCTGACAACAATATTGACAACTTGAAGAAAGTTATAGATGAAGCAGCAAAAGAAATGGAAAGCAAACATCAAGAACCAACTGAACAGCCAGATCCAAGCGAACCTCCAAAAGAAAGTTTTGTATTCTAGGGGGAGGATTCATACAAATTAGATAACCCTGATTCGTCTTTCCAGGAAGTAAATCCATCACCAACAAAGACCCATGACGTCTCATTCGAAGGGGAACATTCTAATCTTGATGTTGAAATCATCTCATCCTTCGAGGGGGAGAATCATAATACGAATGATGATTCAGATTTTCAAACAGAACTGGAAGAGGAAATTAATGTTGAACTGGATCCAGCCTGTGATCCAAACCACCCTCCTCTCGTAAAATGGACATGAGATCATCCAAAAACTTAAGTAATTGGTGAAGCATCTGAGGGAGTCCTTACTCGGTCTAAAATAAAAGTGAAGCGAACTCATCTGTTCTCTCAAGTTGAATTTTGCATGTTTAACCCGTTCGTCTCAAAAATAGAACCGAAAACGGTTAATATTGCACTCGATCACTCGGATTGGGCACATGCAATGCAAGACCAACTCCATGAGTTTGAGAGAAATCAAGTTTGGAGATTAATTCCCACACCAAAGGATGCATCTATCGTTTGCCTTAAATGGGTTTTCAAAAACAAAATGGACAAAGAAGGGAGTGTGATTCGTAATAAAGCGAGGTTGGTTGTGAAAGGATATTGTCAAGAAGAAGGTAGAGACTATGAAGAAACCTTCGTTCCGTTGGCAAGGTTAAAATCAGTGAAAATCTTTTTGGCATATGATGCACACAAAAACATTGAAGTATTTCAAATGGATGTCAAGTGTTCTTTCCTAAATGGGGAACTAGAGGAGACCGTATATGTTGAGCAACCACTAGGTTTCATGAACGAAAAGTATCCTGATCACTGATATATTCTAGATAAAGTCGTCTATGGGTTGAAGCAAGCTCCTAGAGCCTGGTATGAAACCCTTACTCGATTTCTACAAATGTCCATGTTTAAACAAGGTTCGGTTGACGTAACCTTCTTTCGAAAGAAAGAGGGTGACCACTTAATAATTGTCCAAATTTACGTCGATGACATCATCTTCGGTTCCACGAATCCCAGCCTAACAACTGAATTCAGGAAATTGATGGAGACTACGTTTGAGATGAGCTCAATAGGTCCAATTAACTTTTTCCTTGGCTTGAATATTAGTCTGGGACCCGAAGGCATATTTATCAATTAGGAGGCATACTCGAAGACAATACTAGCTAAGTTTGGCATGATGGGTGATTCCAAATTGAAGGTTCCCATGGCATTCGGAACGAAGTTAACACCGTCTTTGGAGAAACCAGTTGTTGACATGACTATCTATCTACAGGTGACAGGATCTCTAATATATCTAACAGCTAGTCGACCAGACTTAATGTTTTCTATTTACTACTGTGCCAGGTTCCATGCTAATCCACACGAACCTCATATGGTGGCTGTTAAGAACATATTTAGATACTTGAAGCGAACCTCTTTTCTCGGTCTGTGGTATCCTGCTAAATCGGGATTTTTCGTACACGCATTCTCTGATGCTGATCTTGGAGGATGAGGTTTGGACGGAAAGAGCACTACAGGCGGATGTCAATTCCTTGATGGTAAACTTGTTAGTTGGCAGTCCAAGAAACAAACATGTTTTTCTCTCTCTACAGCCGAAGCTGAGTATATTGTTGCATCATCTTGAACTTCTTAGGTCATTTGGATCCAAAGCCAATTAAGAGATTATGGCCTGAATATGAAGATGATTTCTCTTTATTTCGAGTCTGAAAGCGCCATCAAGATCTGTCATAATCCAATTTAACATTGCATTACGAAACACATAGCACTGAGATATCACTTTCTCAAGGATCATGTAGAAGATGGAAATGTTGAAATTCACTTCGTTCGGTCCTCTTAAATTTTTTCTATAAAATAGTACAAGGCTTAGGAATGATGGAAACTGAGTAAATTCTAAAATCACACTTGTTTCATTAAGTATAACTTCCGCTTTCGCTTTCTTAAATTTTTCTAACAACCAAAATTTGTCGAACGCTCGGTCTATTTCGGCTCCTAATTTTTCAGGAACCGAAATGAACCGAAGGCTCGGTCTATTTCGCCTATTATATTTTTTTATGCAAGCGAATGTTTCATCTTCTGATTTGGAACACACATATCGTTTGTATATTATGTATATCTTTTACTTTATGTCTTGAAATTCATAAAATCCAAAAATATTTTCATTTTTGTTTTTATTTCGTTTTCAGAAAATTCATAAAATGCAAAAATATTGTCTTTTCTATTTTTATTTCTTTTTCAGAAAAATCTTAAAATCCAAAAATATTTTCTTTTTACAATTCCGTATCACAGATTCAATCTCATGATAGAGCTGGGGCAGGTGTAAATTTTCTATCTCTTAGCTAGCTAAGTGTCCCTAAAAGCATGTTGTTGCATGTCGACCGAAGCCTCTAAGACTTTAAGTGCAGCCTTAATGATTCGATATACACCAATCGTTTGTTCCCAATTAGGCTGATAATATCACTCAAGTCAAGAGCTACCGTACTCTTCTCATATTGGGTTAAGAGTTATCTACGTAGTCTATTCTAATAGCAGAGGTACGTTTGGTTTTTTAACCACCTATTTTCACTTCTCCATCTCATCTCGGTTCATACTCGTAATCCTTGAGACTCTCAGCTTTTACCACTGAGGTTTATGGTTACCCAACATCTGTGTTGATGATCTTAGTTTCGTTTCACCACGTGCTAAGTGAGAGTCAAAAACCAATACCTTAAATGAATTGACAGACTGCCTTTGAAATCTTGTTTGTTTTTGTGCGATCTTTATGAATTGTCTAACACCAAGACTTTTCTTCCCAAAAGATCCAGTTTTTTTTTTTTTAAGATTTCAACTTCTCACTCACCGAGTCACTGAGTATATTATCTCACCTACTTATTCAATAAGCCACACTGGTCTCCCTAGTACTTTATCCAACTTTCGGTCTTATGTTAAGTACTGAAGTTCGGTGGAAGTGAAGCCACCCATAATAGCTTATATTTGAAAAGATGCCTTTCAATGTTTCTTAATAAACAATTGATCGTATTTCAACTATAAACTACACAAACACTTCTAAGTCTCTCTTGACTTTGAAGGAAGTGATTCGTGCCCGAGATCCATAGTTTCATTTCTATATAGACATCACTTAAATCCCACATATAATTTTCTTCATTTCTTTTTGATTGGCACACTCTTGCATAAAGACCTTTATGATTTTTCACAAGTCTTGATCGTGGTACAAAAAGGTATTTCTCAAATACAACGCTTGCTTTGATTTCGTGTGGTGATACACTATATTGGGAACGAAGGGCTTATCGACAGAAAGTGAAAGGATCTCTCAACATTTCATAGAGAATTTGAATCGTTTCAAAATTCAAATAGAAGTTGCAAGGATAAGGCGATAAAGGCGCGTGAAATTGAATCGTTTCCATTCTCAGGCCGCCTGACACTATTTTCAGGGTAAAAACTGTCAAATCGCGCCTTTTCAGGCGATACGTTAGTAGATTGCTCACTCATTACTCTGAATTTTTCTCTCACATGGTAATGGTATAAAACGATTTCTCAAATTATGTTTATACTCTTCTCACCTATAGATCCTCTCAAGAGCTATACGATGTATTCTCTTTACTGTTCATCCTCTTCCTCAAGCTCATCAATGACGGATTCTTCTTCGGTTCATGAACACACTGCTCAATCATCTCTTCTCACAATCAAACCAAATCAGAACCTCATTATTGATCTATATATTATTGTTCCAGTATGATCCATATATGCTGCAAGTGGTTGAATACGTCAAATATTCACTACTTTTCATTAAGCTATCCAAGGTGGAGTACGTTAATTCCAATGTCATTGCTCTCTCAAGTCTACTCAACTGCTGTCTATGACAAGGCCAAAGAAAGGATCTTCTTTGAGATCTTCAGTCACAAAGCGTCAATTTCCAAAAATCGATTTTGCCTGTTACTAAGGAAGGTTGTCGAGGACTCCATGATCAATCCCGATACCGGTACGACTACTCAACTTTTCACAATGTTCTATAATATGGGGTATACTGAGGTTCTCACCACTGTTACCAAGTTCAAGAAGTCGTGTCTTCCTACTCAGTGGAATGGACATTTTACACTTCTCTTCAAGGGCTTATCGGAGAGGGTTGCTGGTCTTGATGGTGCGAGGAAGGCGTTTATGACCCTCCTTTATGGTCTGTACCATGGGGTTAAACATGGAATTTGGATTCATCTTATGGTCACAACTGGTTCAAAGTCTCAGCTCTGCATCTTGCTATTCTGAAATCTCTTGTGCTAGGTTTTGGACCCTAGTTACTCACTAGGCAATGGAGAAATTTCAAGTTCCAACCATGGCAGACTCTTTAATGTCATCGATTGCTACATTTCACATGAGGAAGACCTTCGTTTCTGATCCATCGAAGTTCATCTTTAGTGGTTCGGTTCTGGAATCAATGTACCGTTGTGTCTCATCTGAAACTAAATTGATGAATGAGTACAAGAAGCTCCCTCCTTTAGGACCAAGACAACTTACTCCTGAAAAGCAAAGTTCGCTTGACGCAGCAGACAAACCAGCGAAACGAGGGAAGAACCGTGAAAAGAAAGGGGAAAAGTAAGGTCAATCCACTAAAATCTCTACTCCCAAGAAGCGAAAGCCTGAGCAAGCGCTCCTTCGGCTCCAAAGAAACGAAAGACAAAGAATAAGGCGTACAAACCAAAGGCTCATTCATCTAGTGACTCATACTACATTCCTTCTCATCCCCAGCCCGAAGCCGAATCTGATGATGATTTTTCTCAACACGAAAGCCCGCCTCGAGGTAATTCGCTTCCACCCTCACCAACTCATGAAGGTAACCAAAACTCACCTCCTCCTTCTCCTACCCAATCAGTTCCAATTACTATTTCTCCTTGTCTTCCTCCCATTTCTTCTACCACTACAACCTTAATTACCATTCCAACTCCTTGATTCTCCGAAGTTACCACAACTACGTCTACTTCTACTCCAACCGAACCTCAGGTTCGTGTCAACGTATCTGATATGGGGGCACCTACTACTGAATCTGACCCCCAGTTACCACCAAACCTTTATCCACACCTCCTTCACACGATTCTGACACTATTCTTTTAGGAGAAGAAATGGAATTTGATTCTACTTATTTCAGTCTATATTGAATACAGAGTGATGATGATGATGATGATGATGATGATGATGATGATGATGACGATGATGATGATGATGATGATGATGATGATGCTCCTGTTACGGAGAAGAACTTAAAGGATCTGAATGACAAGCTTAACCGATTGCTTGCTTCCTCTTCTACTTCTAGTAATGCATATTCTGAAGCAGCTATCAAGGCTCTATTGACAACCTTTGTCAAAGAGCATGACACTTCCATTACTAATGATGTTAAAGCTATTGATGCTTCCACTTCCACATGCCAGAAAGATTTTATTACAATGGAAGACTCCACCAAAAGATTACAAGCAAGCGAACGCAAATGTCGAAAAACTAGTTTTCGATGCTCAAATCTGTCTTGATTCTCTTCAGGTTGCAGCTCAGAAGAATGCGCAAAAAGTGAATGCTTCTGTTGATAATATTACTTGCTCACTTCAGGCTAAAAAGAAGCATTTTGAGGAAACACGCAAAGCCATTCAGACTACCAACACCGAGCTTCACACATCATTTGATGCCCGTCTCACTCAACTTGAAGCTGAACTTGTTGTGGAAAACAAGATCATTGATGAGCTGGATCATCGTACAACTCTGCTTAAAACTCAGAACATGAAACTCAAAATGGAAAACAAAGTGATGAGTTTATAGAACTCTTGATCGATTAGATCTTATAACAGGCAAATCAAGAAATTAATAACAGTACGACAAAAACACAAGAATGGATCTGAATGAGTCGAATGATTTGATTAACTCAATCCTCTGCAGAGCTCGATGAAGAACTTCCGCTGTAGAGGATTCTAGGGTTACAAAAAGATAAGAACTTGTACGCTATAAAAATCTCTATCAAATCTTCTCTAATCTTACGTTAAAGAATGCATGCAAGCATCTATATATAATAAACCCTACAAAAACAACTCACGGTTGGACAGGCCCATACCGGAGACAAAAGTGGACTAGCTAACGAGCCCAAAGATGCATCACTATCTGGACCTAACAATCTCCCCCTTTGCGTCAATTTGGAGCGAGACTATCACTTCTTCTTGTTAGGGCCAGCTGCCGAAACCTTCTTGGTGGTATCAAACAGACGAGGGACAAGAGCGAGGATTGTCCGTCTGAAGTGAATGTACCACTGGATCATATCATCAAAGTACTTCTTGTCATCAGCTGAGTTCTGCTTGCAACAATGAATAATCCCTATGACATGTTCCAGGCATGCAGTGGTGTATAGATGTTTGTCTGCCAAAGAGAATAGGCATTTTTGGCCTTCGTTTCTGGTAAACATAATGGAATTTCTCTTTGGGTCTATCTTCCCCATCTGCATCATGTTGAGATCACTTGCTGAGCCAACAGGAGAAATAGTAGGATTTTTCTTGAAGACACTAGCTATCTCCTGATCCATCTTGGCGACTTCCATGATGTAGCAGACAAGCATCCTCTTGAAGTGGTCAATGATCGGACCATATTCTGCTTCATTTGTAAGAAGGATGTTGTGCAAAATTATCCAGACGTGTGGATTCAAATTGGGAAGATCAGCAAGCCAAATGACATGTTCGGTCTTGGCAGATCCTCTCAGCACCTTAAACCGAACGTTGGTGAAGTTTCCTTCCCGATACGGCTTGAGGACCCGAACATTAACTATCTTCTGAGCGCTCCATGTTTGATACTGTGGTTGAGCAGCCCTTAGATAGAATTCGACCAAATCCCTGTCAACCTTTGGATGAGGATGACGGAACTCGGCAATGTTGTCAAAGGCATGGAAGACAAATTCCTTTCGGGTCAGTGGCATGTCGAACTGAGAATCGACAGAATTAACGCGATCTAGAGAGATCACTGGTTCGAGCCACAAGATGCTTGATGTTTCGATTGCTTCTTTCAGCAACTTCTCAAGAGTCCAAGGAGGAAAAAGGGTTTTCCTACTCTCAAGAAGGTCCTGAGCTTCTTTCTATTTTCGTTCAGCTTCTTCAGCCTCTCTAGCAACCCTAGCGCTGATGTCAGCATCCTTGTCTCGACCTTGCTTTTTCAAGAGATCAACAATCGTCTCTTTGTCGTCGTCACTATCTTCAGCAATTTGTTTCCCTTTGTCTTTTACACCCGAACCTGAGGCTTGGCCTGTTAGAGGAGGTTCGGTTGTTTTGGTTGCTATAGAAGTGGGAGGTGGTTGAGATACATTCTCTCCCCCTTGTTTCGGAATGGACACAAAGTCAAGGAGCCCTTCAATCTTGCTCAGGAGAGAAAGGGCAGGAGCAAGCTTTTCTGCAAGATCACGCCTCACAGAGTAGTTTAGGATCGGATCATGTGCTTCCAGGATGTTTGAAATGGCTGCGTGGACATCCGAAACACACGATGAAATCACCTCTCTTTCAGATCGAAGAGACTTAATCTCCTTTTGAGAATTGGAGAGTTGAAGACTCTTGACCTTAAGTGCAGTTGTCTTTCTAGCAAGAGCGTCCATGAGAGAGTTTTCAGCAGCTAGATCTTCTTGAAGCTTGGTGAGGCGCTCCTCAATGGTCGCTTTAAAAGCGGAGTTGTCATCGGTGAGAGTTTGACGAAGAGTGGCAAAGGACTTCAGTTCTAAGGCAACTGAGGTGGCCAGCTGGATCACAATGGGGTCAAGCTTCGTTTTGGAGGCTTCGGCAGTTTCTTGTAAAGCCTGCAACAGAGAGGAAGCATCAGTAAATAGTTTTTTGACTTTTTCGGTCGCAGCCGTACAGGCTTTGGTGGATGCATCAATGGCGGCAGTAGCTGAGCTTAGAGAAACTTGATGAGCTTTTGAAAAAGCATCAACAATCTTCTGAATGGCAGCTTCAGAAATGGTGGACTGTGATGAAGAAGAGGAGGCAATGAGCGAATCTATCTTCTCGTGAAGCTCCTTTAGATGCTTTTTGGTGACGGGAGCATCATCATCGTCGTCACTTTGCACCTGATACGGACTATTATAGACCGAAACAAATATCATGTCCTCCCCACCAAGAAATGGTTCTTCGTCCTCTACCGCCTGAGCAGGAGATGAGGGTGGAGGCTCGGTAGTGGAAGTAGGTTCGGGTTATGAATTAGGTTAGGTAGTGGGAGTGGGTTCGGGTGCTTTAGTAGGAGCCCCTGTATCAGATACGTTGATTCTTACTTCAGTTGTTGTTGTGGTAACTTCTGTAAAAATGGGAGGGGGTACTGGGATGGAAGTTGGTGGTATGTGAGTGGTGGAGGTTATGGGGGAATGGAAATAGGAATGGTGACGAGTGGAGAAGAGATAGGTGAACTGGAAAAATGAACTTCTGGGGTAGGTGATCGTGGAGGAGTGTTATCACGAGGGGACTCATTGGAGTCTGAATGGTCTTCCTCATATTCGCTTGAGGAGGAAGCGAGGATGAGCTTTCGCCTTGGTTGGGTTTTTCTCTTCTTCAATGGAGGGGATTGAGTAGCCTTGGTGGTTTAACGTTTCTTGGGAGAAGGGCCTTTCGCTCCCTTGCCAAGCTGCTTGTCTTTTCCCTTTTCAGTCTTCTTTCCCCTTAGATCAGGCTTGTCAGCTTCGTGAATCGATTTGATCATCTCAGGAGTAAGCTCTCTAGGACTAGAGCGATGAAACTCCTTGTAGGTTCGGATGATACGGCTGTCTGCAGGAACGTCTCCAAACATTGACTAAGGGATGGAGCCAATAAACTGAAATTTTGAGGCATCAGAGACGATGATCTTCGTGGTATGGAAAGTACCAATCGAAGATAGTGGAGAACCAGCAACAATGGGGACGTGATACTTGTCCATCACCCATTTTGTGACCAACATCCAAAATCGAGCGTAGGAGATCTTGGAGTGTCGAGACGTGGATGCAAGGCTCTGGATCAGTTGCTGCCATAACACCGACCCATAATCCAGGTTGATACCGTTGTAAACCCCATAGCTAATCATGATGAAAAGACGACTCGCTCCGTCTGACCCTGCACTACGTTCAGATAACCCCTTGAACAGCACAGTAAATAACCTGTTCCACTGAGGAGATAGGCACGATTTCTTGAACTTAGTGACCGTTGTCAGCACCTCAGTATACACCATATTGTAGAACATAGAAAACATGTGACCCACTGGAATGGATTCAGGGTTAAACCTAGATGAATCAGGTTCAAACCCTAAAAGTGAGCGGAACCACTGCTTGGAGATTGACGCCTTGTGATCAAGAATGTCGAAGAAGATCCTGTCAACAGACTTGTCGTAATGAGCAGTGGCAAAGATTTGGGATAAAAATTCCATTGGAACAACTTCAGCTTTGGTGAGAGCTGGAGCAAGCGGCGAGTATTTGAGGCATTCGATGATCGGGAACATGAAGGCGTTGTAAACCTGAGGAGTAAGATCAATGATCAAACTCTGCTGAGGATGAATCGGCAGGATGTGGGAAGTGGCATGAACTGATGATGAATCTGCCATTGAAGTGAAGAAGTTGGGAGAGATGATGAACAGTAGAATACTTGAAGTTTTTCTTGCTCTCTGAATTTTGGGTGCAGTAAAGAGGTAAATAATGGTGAAGATTACCTTTTATACTGTGGCTAAAGGAGAGCGAAGAATCCGGTCCCAAATCTTCGAAGGAAATACGAAGGGTTTTTCGGAGGTGATTGATAGGTGACAATTGGTATCCCCGATGATTACGCAGGAGAGAGAAAACCTTCCCAATTCACATGCCTTCCTATCAGGCGCCGTTTTTAAACGAAACGGTTCCACTTCGCACAGTTGTCTTTTAAGTGTCGTTTGAAAATCAAATCGATTGAACTCCCGCCTGAGTCAACATCTTATCCTTTTAGAATGAACGTCATTTTAAAGCAAAATTACCACGTGGATCAATATTAGCCACAACTCTTTTTATAACTTCAAATCCAAAATTTTCATGCTTAGTGTGTAAAAGATTTTCATGCTTAATGAAACCAGAATTTTGGAAAATCAAAAAGATTTTCATGCTTAGTGTGTAAAAGAAAAGGAAATAAAGCAACACATATGAGGGAATTTGTGATGTCAGTAAAGACACGAAACAATGGATCCCGGGCACGAATCTCTTCCTTCAAAGTCAAGAGAGACTTTAAAGTGTTTGTATGGTTTCCCGTTGAATAACGATCAGACACTTATTGAGAAGTGTTGAAAGGCTTCTATTAATTAGGCTGATTTGGGTGGCTTTCGCTTCACTTTAGAATTCCTGATCTTGACATAAGACCGAAATCTATTGAAGTACTTGTGAGACCAATGTAGTCTGTTAAACAAGTAGGTTTGAAATAATTCAAGTGGCAATGTAAACTAATTTATGTAAAATCTCAAAAAAAAAATTAAAACTGGATTCCAAGGGAAGAAATGTTATGGGATTTAACAATTTCATAGGAATCACACAAAAGGAAATTAGAGATTTCACTTTCCATCCCCATGGATAAGTCCGTCAATATGTTAGTGAAAGTTAGAGCAAAGTTGATTGTTCACCGTCAATGCATAGTAGGTATTGAATTGTGGGTTTCACTTAGTACGTAGTGGCACGAAGCTAAGATCATGAACACATAAATTGTGTAACCATAAACCTCAGTGGTAATTTCTGAGAGTCTCAAGGGTTACGTTTATGAAGCAAATGAGATGGAGAAAAGTAGTGTAGATGGTGTAAAGAAACCAAAGTACCTCTGCTGTTAAAATAAGGACCAAGCAGAAAACTCTTATCTCATGTGAGAAGAGAGTTAGGTAGCTCATGATTAGAATAAATATGAAAGCCTAATTGGGAAGACAAGGTTTGTATGTACCAAGTCAGTAAGGCTATTATTCAGAATCAGGTGAGGCTTTGGACACATACAACAGCATGCTTCTAGGGACACTTAACTAATGAAAGAATTTCCCCACAAATATCCATACAAAAAATATAAGACACAAAACAAAACAAAAAAAAATTATCGAACAAATAATAAAATAAATAAATAAATGTTTTTGGAGTTTTTGATTTCAAAAAAAATAAAAAGATTTTGGAATTTTTGATTTAAAAGAAAAATAAAAAAAAATAAGACACACAAAAAAAAATATTGGAACCGAACCCGAGCATTCGGTCTATTTCGGCTAAAAAAAATTTGGAACCGAACCCGAGCGTTCGTCTATTTCGGTTGCAAAAAAATAAGTTTGAAAAAGAAAAGAATTTTGAAAATAAGAGAGATGAATTTGAGAAAATGATACAAAAGGTTTACAACCAAAGAAACTACCTTTGAGTGATAAGCGAAGATCAGATAATAGGACCGAACCCAAGCGTTCGGTTCATTTCGGCACACATGTGAACCGAACCCGAACGTTCGGTTCATTTCGCCTCCAACTTTTAGTTTTGAGAAGTATTTTTTGGTACTGACTCCGATTCCATCATTCCAAGCCCTTGTAGAATTTTATTGAAACTCGCTTCAGGAAGAGCTTTGGTGAAGATGTCAACCAGTTGATCAGTGGTTCGAACAAAGTGAATTTCGACGTTCCCATCTTCCACATGATCCTTAATAAAGTGATACCTCAGTGCTATATGCTTTGTCTTGGAATGTTGCACTGGGTTATGACAGATCCTAATTGCACTTTCTGAATCGCAATATAGTGGGATCTTTTTCATATTGAGTCCATAGTCCCAGAGCTGGCTTTGGATCCAAATCACTTGAGATGTACATGAGGCAGCTGCGATGTACTCTGCTTCGGCTGTAGATAGAGAAACACATGTCTGTTTCTTTGATTGCCAGCTAACCAACTTCCCGTCTAGGAATTGGCATCCTCCAGTAGTGCTTTTCCTATCTAAACCACATCCTCCAAGGTCTGCATCTGAGAAGGCTTGAACGAAGAAACCTGAGTTTGATGGATACCATAGACCGAGGGAGGTGGTTTGTTTCAGATACCGGAGTATGTTTTTCACTGCAAGCATATGTGGTTCATGAGGATTCGCCTGAAACCTAGGCATAGTAACACACAGAAAACATTATATCAGGCCTGCTAGCAGTGAGGTACATTAAAGATCCAATCATCTGGCGGTATAGCGTAATATCGACTGCCGGTTTTTCCAAGGATGGTGTGAGCTTGGTGCCGAACGCCATTGGAACTTTAACCTTTGAGTCTCCCATCATGCCGAATTTAGCAAGAAGAGTCTTGGTGTAACCTTCCTGGTTGATAAAGATGCCTTCGAGTCCCTATCTAATATTTAAACCAAGGAAAAAGTTAATCGGACCCATTGAGTTCATTTCAAATTTAGTCTCCATCAGCTTTCTGAATTCAGCTGTTAAGCTAGGATTCGTTGAGCCAAAGACGATATCATCGACGTGGATTTGAACTATCATAAGGTGGTTACCTTCCTTCTTACGAAAGAAGGTTGGGACAACCGAACCTTGTTTGAATTTTGACATCTTTAAGAACTTAGTTAGCGTTTCATACCATGCACTAGGTGCTTGTTTCAGACCATAAACTGCTTTGTCAAGAATATAACAGTGATTTGGGTACTTTTCATTGACAAAACCAGGAGGTTGCTCCACGTAAACTGTTTCTTCATGTTCTCCATTCAGAAAGGCGCATTTCACGTCCATTTGGTAGACCTCGAAGTTCTTGTGTGCAGCATAGGCCAAAATTATTTGAACAGATTCCAGCCTCGCTACCAAAGAAAAAGTTTCCTCATAATCAATTCCTTCTTCCTGGCAGTATCCTTTCACCACGAGACGAGCTTTGTTTCGAATCACATTGTCTTCCTTGTCCATTTTATTTCTGAATACCCATTTGAGACCAACAACTGAGGCATCTTTAGGAGTTGGAATGAGGCGTCATACCTTGTTTCTTTCGAACTCGTTGAGTTCATCTTGCATAGCTTGAACCCAATCAGAATGATCAAGAGCAGTATTTACTGTCATCGGTTCAACTTTTGATACGAAAGAATTATACATGCAGAACTCTACTTTGGAGAATAGAGATGTTTGCTTTGCCTTTAGTTGAGATCGGGTGAGGACCTTTTCAGAGACATTACCCACTATCTGAGATACATGATGATCTCTGGTCCATTTAACAAGAGGAGGGTAATTTGGATCATAGGATAGATCCAATTCAGCATTGACCATTTTTCCAATTCAGATTGACTATCATTATCGTAGAACATATCGGAGTTCTCCCTCTTGACTGATGAGCTTTCAGGCGTAGCTGGACTTTCTGGTGCTACAGGACTTTCGGGTGTAATTAAGCTTTCAGGTGCTGTTGAGCTTTCGGGTGCTACAGGTCTTTCGGGTGATGTTGAGCTTTCGGGTGGAACTGGCATAGAATTCTCCCCCTCAAGTTGTGAGCTTGGTTGTTTTGAAGAAAGTGGATTCTCCCCCTCAACTGAAGCGCCTTGCTGAGGAGGTTCGTTTGGAACTTGTTCTCCTTCACCCATTCGTTTGGCGGCATCTTCGACAATTTGCTTCAGATGGTCGACTTTGTTGTCTGCTGCCTTGGCTTCCGAGAGAGTAGCTTTCTCAGGTTCATCGAATAATTCCAAAAATTAATCGAACAGATTAGCAATCGAGGCCGTGACTTGACCTGTTTGAGTGAAAATCTCTCCAATTGCTTCTTCAGTAGCCTTTAGCTTTTTGACATAGTTATCATCGAAAGTCACATAATATGTTTCTTCGATCTTCCTAGAACGCTTATTTAAAACCCAGTATGCTTTAGAAGTAACAGAGTATCCTAGAAAAATTCATTCATCAGCTTTAACGTCAAACTTGTTACGATGTTCTTTGGAGTTGAAGATGAAGCATCGTGAGCCGAACACATGGAAGAATTTTACGTTCGGCTTCCTGTTATTGATGATCTCATAAGGAGTAAGAGAGAAACGTTTCTTGAGATAAGACTGGTTCTGCGTAAAACATGCTGCAGCTATAGCATCAGCCCAGAAATATAAAGGAAGAGATGCGAAACTTAGCATCGTTCGTGCTGCCTCACACAAGGATCGGTTTCGTCTTTCGACAATTCCGTTCTGTTGAGGTGTGTAGGGGGCTGAGAAGTTGTGACTGGTTCCTTTTTCTGCCAAAAAGTCTTCAAATTCTTTGTTCTTGAACTCCAGTCCATTGTCGCTCCTGATGTTGCAAACGACTTTTCTCAGTTGCACTTCAACCTGCTTGATGAACATCTTTAGCTTAGGAGTAGCCTCAGATTTGTGCTTCAGAAAGAACACCCATGTAAAATGAGAGAAATCATCAACAATAACAAGAATATACTTGCTACCGCCAATGCTTTCGATTGATGATGGACTACAGAAGTCAATGTGAAGCAACTCAAGTGGTTCAACAACTTTTGTGTTTATAATGGATGGGTGACTTTGACGACTTTGCTTCCCCATTTCACATGCAGCACACAAATGTTCTCAATCAAACTTGAGCAAGGGGAGACCCCTAACATGACCTCCTGTGACAAGCTTGTTGATGTCTTTGAAGTTAAGATGGGAGAGCCTTCGGTGACACAACCAGCTTTCATCAGAATGAGCTTTGTATAAAAGACATATAGTTGGATTTCCTTTGATTGGTTTGAGATTGAGAGGAAACATTTTGCCTTTGCATTCTGATTTGAGAATTACCCTTTTTAATTTCTTCTCTATGATTTCTGAACCTTCATCGTCAAATGAAACTTTAAGACCGGTACCTCCGACCAGTTGAGACACACTGATGAGATTATGCTGTAGCCCTTCAACGTACGCCACCTTTCTTATTGTAAAGTCTCCATTAGTTATCATACCATAACCCTTTATCGTTCCATAAGAGTTGTTGCCGAACTTGACATTCCCACCATTCGGAAGAGATTGAAACTCCCTTAGCTCTTCCTTCCTCCCTGTCATGTGACGTGAGCAGCCACTGTCAATGTCCCATTCTTCGTCGAACTGCTCGTCACTAATAACCTGCATAAATTAAGCAGATTTAGGAACCCAAAGTTTCTTGGGTCCACTTGAGCCTTTCATAGGAACAGGAATAGTAAGAGAAACATCAACAAGATATGTTCTTTTTATTAATGTTGTTTCATCTTTTCTCTTAATAGTGAAAACTTTGATTTTGTTAGGGTTAGTTACAAACGTTTTGGTTTCAGATTTTGGTGGTTGGGCACTAGTCTACTTTCGGTTTTCCTGGACTGAGGAAATCTTCGATTTTCCTTTCAAGTTCGTTGAAGAATTTGAATTTTGTGCACGAACGGAATTGGGTTTAGAAGAGAATTGAAAATGAGAAGAATTAGAACAGGAATTTCTTCTGACTTGTGGTTCGAAATGACCCTTTTGTTTATGGTCATTGGAGGGACCGAACCTGGACGTTCGGCAGCTGTTGCTTTCGGGACCGAACTTGTCCTTTCGGCTGCTGTTGCTTTCTGAACCGAACCTATCCTTTCGGTTCTTGTTGCTCTCATGACCGAACCTAACCTTTCGGTTTTGTTCCTCATGTGGCCTGAAAGCCTTTTTCTCTGACTTTGAATTTCTATCATAATAGGAGAAATGGGCGTTTTGAGATCGCCAAAACTGCTTTCGCTCTGAGAGATTATTTTTGTATCTCAAATTCCTCTGTTGCTTTTGATATTTCACTTGTTTTGGTCATCTGTAGATGTTAGCCTTTTGTTTTAGCTTCTTGTCAGCCGGTTCACTTTTCACAGATGATGTTTCGCTTGTGGAAGTGGCTTCCTCTATAGGTATTTCTATTGTGCCACTTGTGCTTGGCACATCAAAGTTGTCGGGCTTATTCAGCGGCTTTGGTACATATCTTCCTTTTGTTTTCCAGGACGTTCGCTCAGACAAACCAACTGTTTCATCGGCATTACCTATAGGAGCTGACCAAAAGAACTCATCACAGCAATCTGCGTTATCTTCGTTCACTATGGCAGTGAGTTCGGCTGTTTGATGTTCGGTTACTCCTGTGACTTTGTACACCTGATTTGGAGTAGTTCTAACCTTCTGGTACACAATAGCCTTTTCTTCAAGAATCGGGGACTTATTTTGGGACAGACGGGCAAACTCCACAGAATTTTCAGAAGTCAGATTTTTGTGGTTTTCGGGTTCGCTCTTGACAAACTCAGAACAGTCGACTACATCCTCTCCATAAATTTCACTCATATCATCGTCCCCATTAAGTTCAGATGCGTTTTCAACATCAATTTAATTTTCTGAACTTAAATTGGCACTCAATGAGTCGAATTTTTGTATGGTTTCGGTCCTTAGTTTCAGCTTATCGTTTTCATCCAAAAGATTTTTCAGCATGTCCTTATGGTCTTTGGATTTTATAAAAGATTCTATTTTGTCCAGACCGTAGATGTAAGTAGGATTCACATCATCAGACGAAACAACACTTTCACAGTTGTATGCTTCAGCATCGATTTCATCCTCCTTAAACTCAAGGAAGGGTAAAATCATGCGATATATTTTCTTCCTTATTTCACAATTCAAATGCAGTTGAGTAATGTTAGCATAAAGTCTTTTAGCAATCAAACAAAAAACATTTCTTTGTTTTAAAAGTTTCAAATTGCCTCTTTGTAAATAAATGTTTTCATCCTTAGACTTAATCAGCTCTGACTCCTTCTGCTCAATCCACATCCTTCGCTCCTCATTCTTGGATGACACCCTGCTTATTTGGTCAGTTAGGTTAGAATTAGTGACCCGTGTTTGAGTTAAACAACTATCCAGATTTGAGATTCTTGAATTTAAGTTATTTAATTCCTTTTCATATGATTTATGTGGAACTTTGAACGAGATAAAAAGAGATTATACCTTCTTGATCAATTCATCAAGCTCATTGATCTGCACACTGAGAGGTTTTGCTGTGAAGCATAAGTCCTTTCGCTCCTTGGTGTCCTCATTTCCACCATCTGTATTATATCCTCTCATGTGAGATACGTCAGTCACCATCAGACACTTTCCAATGCTTTCACCACCTTTTGCGACATACGCCTTTCCATGTGAAGGCTTTCTCACCTCATCATCTTCTGAGTCGGTTGACCACACCTACACGCCACCGAACTTGTCATCCTCTGCCAAACCCTGTACAATAAGAGCATTCATAGAAGGATTAGCAGCAGCTTTCTTCCTCTTGATCTCTTCCAGCTTTTTCATCAAGACAGCCTCTTCATCTTTCTCCTCATCTTTCTCTACCATTTTCTTCAGAACACAATCTTTGGCATAATGATTCTTTCCTCCATAGTAGTAGCAGTTGACACCATAATCTCCTTCAACCTTCGCCTCTTTCTTTGGTTCCTCAGTCTTCGGTTCCTCCCTTACTTTTTCTGAGATGTAGCTTCCCTGCCAATTTCAGTTCTTATTGGTAGAAACCTCTTCTTGATGAACCTTTTTGGATTCGACACCATCATAGCATAATCTTCTGAAGTAAGATCGTAGTCCTCCAGGTTCAGATCTTCATCTTCTACTACATTCTTGCTTTTGGACAGGAGGGCCAAGGACCCCAAGTTTGAGACCACACTTTTCTCTTGCATCACAATCTTTTCTTGGGATTTCAGAATTCCCACCAGGTTCGCAAACGAATATGAATTGAACTGCTTGTGAGCTTTAACTGTAGACACAACAGCTCTCCATTCGGATCTTAAGCCATTAAGAAAGGTGACCTTCTGTTCAATCAGCTTCCTTTCGATATCATGTTTGATCATCTTGCTGAGAAGATGATTGAAGCGATCAAACGTCTGTGTAACAGACTCATCAGAGTTTTGCTTGAACTCACCAAACTCAGACAAAAGAAAGGTCTGAAAAGAGTGCTCCAGATCTTCATCTGTGGAATACAGCTCTCGCAGCCGATCCCAAATTTCTTTAGCGGTACTGCAGGAACTCACCAACCTAAATGTGTCAGATTGAAGATCGAATCGGATCAGTCTTAATGCTTTGATGTTGCACTGAAACTTCTCCTTTTCGTCTTGAGCAACGTCTGTTACATCTTTTAACAGATCATTATACTCTTTCTGAGTTTTAATGATTCTAGATGTTCCTGAGTGAGCAAATGGTCTAGACACAAGAGCTTCCCATATAAGATACCCATTATCTTCAGATCTGATGACATAGTCTTCAAAATGATGCGCCCAAACTTCGAAATCCTGGGTGTAAAGAATAGGAATCTTTGTTGTTGATCCAATACTGTTTGAGATGTTGATAGGATTAGATTGAGAATCGTCCATGCTTGATCGTTTAACCTGTTTGAAAGATCAGACTTGTAATATGCAATATTAGGGCAAACGAATAAATAATGAGATACGTCAATTATGGAGTGACGGCTCAATAAATATCAGTTAATGCGGAATAACCCTAATCACTTATTTCACATAAGAGATGTGTATGAATTACACAGCCTCCTGCTCTGATACCAATTGATGAGTTTATAAAACTCTTGATCGATTAGATCTTATAACAGGCAAATCAAGAAATTAATAACAGTAAGACAAAAACACAAGAATGGATCTGAATGAGTCGAATGATTTGATTAACTCAATCCTCAGCAGAGCTCTATGAAGAACTTCTGCTGTAGAGGATTCTAGGGTTACAAAAAGATAAGAACTTGTACACTATAAAAATCTCTATCAAATATTCTCTAATCTTACGTTAAAGAATTCATGCAAGCATCTATATATAATAAACCCTACAAAAACAACTCACGGTTGGACAAGCTAACGAGCCCAAAGAAGCAACACTAACTGGACCTAACACAAAGAAATTGAAGAACTTAAGTCAGAGCGATCAATCGTTAAAAGCTCTGTTGGTGATATGCATTCTATTATATTACAGCTTCTGGAAGAACATGACTCGGTTCTTACCATCTCGGTTCGACGCCACTTGGGTGAGAAATTAAGACCTGCTTTAGATATTCTTAGCAGGATTGAAGGTGTTCCGGAGTCTGTTGTCGCTCCGAAACAAGGGGAAGAAGATGGTAGCCAAGGTCAATCTCAACCACCTCCAACAAGCAAACCCATCTCACAACCGAAAGTCACTGCTAAACCAAAGGGTAAGGAAGCTTCGGGCAGTATGAAGGACATAGGTAAAAAGGTGATTGGTGATGATGATGAGGATGAAACAGAAGATTTGTTTGAAAACAAAGAAGAAAAAGCTTCAACAATTAAAGATTGCAAAATCAAGCTGAATGATCGAGAACTTGAAGAGAAACTCCGTCTCGCAGGGATTGCTATGGAGAAGAAAAAAAAACAAAACGAGGCCTTGGAACGAAGGAAATCCATGTTCCCTTTATGGATGATGGAAAAACTTTTGAAAGAGGTAATCGAGTCTCCAAGCATACATTGGCTCAAACAAGTCCTTTCGTTCGGTCTTGATAATTCCAAGGATTCTCAGTTCGACATGCCAATCACCTAAAAGGCATTTATATTTCATTGTTTTGATTCAAATATTGTCATTCCATCACTTGACCCGAAGGTTTATCGAGATCTACTAGAGTATTGTCTTACATTCTCTCAACCGCAATACCTGTCTTGGAGTAATCAGAAAATCACAACAGTCAAGGTTCTGAAGCCCACTTCGGCAGGAAAGTTTATCAACGTCAAATTTAAAGTGACTCAAGGCTCAGACGGCTGGGTCCATATGATTTCCTTTGCTGATCTGCCAAATCTGAATCCTGATGATTAGATTCTTCTGAACAACATCTTACTGACGAATCAACAAGAGTATGATCCAATGATTGACCATATCAAGCAAATGCTAGTTTGATATATTCTTGAAGTTGCGAAGATGGATCGGGAGATCGCCTCTGCCCTGAGAAATAAGCCCACAATCAAACCCATTGGGAAGGCAAGCGACATAAATGTGATGATGAAGGGAAATATCGACCCACAGTTTCACACGATCCTGTTCACCAGGGGAGAAGGTCAAAAATGCATGTTCCTTCTTGCTGATAAGCACTTGTTGTCCACACCATTCTTGGAGCATATTCTTGAAATTATATATAGGTGTGATCAGAACAATGATGCAGACAGGAAGCTATTTTCAGATATGCTTCGGTGGTACATCAACTTCCGTCAAACTCTACTTTCCCTCATACCGAAGCTATTCAAGATAGTGAAGAAAACTACGATTACTCAACCAAAGTGATCTCTCGCTCCAATTGACGCAAAAGGGAGATTGTTGAGTACAAGAGATTGCATCATTGGACTTATTGTTCAGTCCATTACTATTCTCGGTTTGGGCCTATCCAACCGTGATACGTTTAGGGCTTAGTGTGTGTGTGTATATATATATATATATAGTGCATGCATGCATTACAAAAACAACACTTTTGAAAATTACTTTGCTTATCGTATTGTAACCCTAGCGTATCTCTACAGTAGCAATTCACATTGAATTCTTCTGACATAGAGCATATTAATCGGTCGACACACGTTTGATTCATTATTGTGTTTATTATTTTCTGTTCTTGTTTTTATCATTTATTATCTGCTTGAATCTATCGATCTAAGAGAAAGTTATTCTCATCAGGAAATGACAACTTTCGTTGTCTTTGATGTATCCCGACTATGAGGATGATGTCTCTTGTATTTAGGAATGGTTCTCTCAATGAATTGATGGACATGGATTTGTAGGCAAGGTATGTGGTTGTCCATTCGTTTTCAGATCAAGGATCATTGGTATGAATGGATTGACAAAATTATTGCTTGTGCACATGCGTATGATTCTTGATGTTAGAAGAGGCTTTGATTGGAAAGTTTCCGAGATATCCATATGAGACTCAGAATACCTTTGAGCTTGTGTGGTCTTTATCTGGAAGACTAGCTTGCATGGTGTTATACATTCCAAGGGTCAGGGATGATATGAACCTGGTTGAGCCGGTTTGGGATTTCGTCTATTTGCTATGCTATTTGGTGGTTGTTTGAACCCTAAGTGGGGGAGGACTGGGTATTCAGCTGGGAGGATCATTGATCTATTTGATTTATGGTTCCGGTATAATAGGTTGTAGATATCTTTGGTTTAGGTATGTGAGATTTTAGTTCAAAATTTTGTGAAAACGAGGTGCAAGGTAAGTTGTTATCACATGTATGTGCTCTGGACTGCATGATTTTTCTTTGTGGGAGAAAGTTGTTGGACAAGAAGCTTGTTGTATCCAGTAGTTCTTTCGGAGTCCCCAATGATTAGGTCAGGAGGCGTATGGGCCGCATGTGTTGAGTAATTTTTGTTGTGGGATTTACTAGCTCGTTTTATAGATTTCTATCAATACTCTAGGATGAGCAGTTGATGATCTGTCAATCAACTTCATAGTTGGTATATGTAGTTCCTCATGGGATTTGTTTAGTAGTGTATTGGTTAAGTGGATTAGCTGTCATTGCATATCGATCGTTGGCCATTTTGTTCATCATCAATAGTTGAGGTTCTTCTAAAGATTCAAGTTGTATCAGTGGAAGCTTAGTGAATGCGATATCCTATTGTCAGTCTGTACATTGTACCTTTTGGTTTCTAGGTATGGGTACCCTTAGTTGTTGATTATGGAAATATCGTTCATAATGAGCTTTTATTTGGCATTTTTCCTTGGTTATTGGAAGTTCGCACAACAGACCAATCTTGTTTAGTTTTTTAGGTAAGACTTTTGATTTACGCAGAATCCAATTTTGGCTTGTTGTGTTGATAGAGTTCATATTTGGATTGATCTGACAAGGGTTTTAGCAGCATCTCTGGATAACTTTGGAAGTTTTTTCGAGCTAGTTCTGTAGTAGTAGAATTTGTTCAATTTTTTTCAATGGGTAGGATCTTGTTTCCGTCATTTATGAGGATGGTTTTGTTAATGATTGAGGTTCATCATTTGGTACTTCACCATTTGGGTAAGGTTGTGAGGAAAAAGGAATGCATCAGATCTAAGGTTCGTTATGGGTCTCCTGAGAGTGTATATTGTGGTAAGTTCATTAAATATTTTCATGAGAGGTATACGTGGACTTAACGAGATAACAAAGGTGTACTTTGTTTGAATTGTAGGCATGGTTCTTATTTCGGTTATAGACTTTGAATTGGAACAAGAGTATAACATGCTTTCTCATTCTCTAGTTGTGAGTGATTAGGTTTTCGTTTGATTTTGCATTGATTGCAACCTGTTTTGTGAAAGGAATTTTGCATTATAGAAGGCTATGACTCATGGTATGTTTAGTTAGTATTGAGAGAGATGTTTATTAGGTTCCTGCAAATCAGTGGGCTGATGGTTGCGTATCTTTAGGCCCATGTGGTGTTGGTCGTGAGTTTCAAGTCAATGATTGAATGACGGCAAGATCGGTATAGTGCCGTGTAACATACAGAATCTTTGAGGTATTTAAAATTTAATGACTTCTGGATTTTGGGCAGTACCAGTCATGGTGAAGGCTGAAAGTCGATATATCATAAAATTTAAATGATCGCCCCGAAATGGTAGCGCATGGCCACGAAATGGCGGCTAATTAATGAGAAACCTTAATATGCAGGGGTATGCGTACCTATTTAAGGGAATATGATGGCTAGTGTTGCTCACGCTTAGCCTCCATCACACTCTCACATCCTCCATCACACTCTCTTAGCCTCCAAGAACTCCTAACATCCATTTTTCTCTCTATGCCTTTTGTGTTGACTTGGGGATTAGAAAAAGAAGGTGTCATTTGGACTTGGATTCAACAAGAAACTCTTCTCATCATCTTGTTGTGCATCTTCTGGACTCTTGTAAGTCCTCAAGTTCTAAGATTTTGGGTTTTTGTGAACACATCTAGGTTTTTATTCCTTATTCTCCCTTTGTGGTTAGGAGTCTTGGATCTGGAGTTTTAAAGAGTTTTAAACTCTTGCATGAGATCTTGGCCCCCTTTTACTATATTTGACCTAGCTTGAGCTCAAGATATGAATTGGACATGCATATATATATATATATATATATATATATATATATATATATATAAAGCAATGATTTTATGGTCCATAGGATGAGAGAACGCTATCTGGGAAGATTGAATGGTTGGTTTTATGGATTAGGAGCTTATTGTAATAAGCTGGTCTGAACAGTCACCACGGTGTGGTGAATAGGTCACCACAACGTGGCAGATGGCTGCTATAGGGGTCGAAATGAAGATAGTGATGAGTCGAAATATATTGAGTCTATAAGGCTTCGAAATCCAAGTTATTTCGACTCTATATGTATTTACACGGAACATTTTATTTTCCATACTAGAATGTATAGACCTTGTATTTTTTGCTGAGTCTATAGTACCCTATAAATTGGGTAAGTGTTAGCGTCGAGAGTAACTTTTGTGCACTCTTCTAGTTTGTAAACACTCTCAACTTCTTGTACTCTTTACAGGCTAATTCGAGCCAATCAGATCTTATTTACACGATGTGTTCTTTCTGTTTTCTTTGATTGATTACATATTCGTTACTCGATTGTAACTCACATCAATTGGTTTCAGAGAAGGATTCAGTCAATAAATTTTCAGTTTTCTCGTGTTTTTCATATTTTTTAATCACTCTTTCCGATTAATAGCTTTCCATAATATTGAAACAGAAAACTTGTTTAAGTTTATTGTTTTGTTTCAATTCTTTACTCTATTTGTTAGATCGAGTGATTACTGGTTAATTTATGTTTGATTATCCTTTTAGATTTCTTTTTGAATCTAAAATCTCATTTTTCTGTACAATAATGGCAAACTTTTAGATGAACACTATGTCGAGTTTCTCGCATCTGCTTGGATCATCTACAAAGATTCTGATGCTCATTGTAGAATACTACGAGTAGTGGGCTGAGAAAATGGAGGAATATCTAAATGGAATAGATGAATATATTTGGAGATGTATCAAACGAGGGAATTTTTGTCCCGATATGCTTGAAGATGTTGGAACTGCTGGTTTAAGTGCTAAAATGGCCTTGTGAAAGACTAAATAAGAAGAGAATGACAAGAAATGTCTTTATGAACTACGTGGTGCTCTTCCACCGGTAGTTTACAACTGCGTCTGAAGTTACAAAAATAGCAAAGGAGATTTGGGAGACACTGAAAAAAATCAAAGCAATGAAAAGACAAAGAAAAGCTCTGTGAAGCAATGTTTGTTGGAAATGGCTGAGTTCAAGCAGAAAGATGACAAATCAATAGTGTCACACTATGATCATTTGAATGAATTGATATTCTAATGTACTCCATATGATTTTACTCGTTCAACTCTGGAATACAATATTACATTTTTTATGGGATTGATAAAAGAATGGAGAATTGTTAGCCTAATGATCAAAATTGAAGAAAGTTTCAATGGTTATTAGTTGGTTGGTCTGTATAATGTTCTTAAGGCCCATGAAAGTGAGATAAATGAAATTGTTGAACAACGAAAGTTAAGCTTTGGTGGACCATTGACACTGATGTTAAAAGTGACCGCCAAGGACTCTAAAGTAAAATATGTTGAAGAAGATAAACTTGAAGAAGAAAGTTCTCTGGTTAACTCTGAAAATGAAGCGGTGGCTTACTATTCAAATAACAAAGTGAAAAAGTTCTTCAAAAATCCATTCAATCTGAAGTACAAGAAAACCAATGAGTTCAAGGGGAATAGCTCAATATGTAAAAGTGTAAAGGGTGAGTCGAAAGAGGAAAAGAATGAAGTAACGAATGTGGTTGAGAAGAAGTAGATGAAGCTCAAAGGGGATTTGGTTTATGATTACAATTAATGAAATGGATAGAATCACTTAGCGAAGGACTGCATGTTGAGAAAGAAGGAGGAGAATAACGAGAGAGTGAAGGACGAAGCATACCATGCAGGAAATATTGAGGAAATAAAAACTCGAACCAAAGGAATCTATTTGATGGCTAAAGGAGGAGAAAAGGACGAATAAATGTATCAGATCTGGTCTTTGGTGTCTAATGATGAACATATGCGAAATCGTATGCATGGATTTGTGTATGCACAATTCAAAAAAGGATATTTTGAAGAGGAGAAGATCTCAGGAAGATGTTTCATTTCTATAGGTGCTGACAAATCCCCAATGACAACAAAGGTATGCAATCTTCTTGGATCTCTTTCCTTCACATACTTATCATGCATTCTTAAAAGATTTTGATGATATTGTTTCTTATCTTAATGATATGTTGATTTCCATAAGTAGAGAAGCTAAACAATTGAAATCATTGCTATATGATTTTTGAAACAAATTGGAAGTTAAGAAGAGTGTTATTGAGAGTTTAGAGCTTCAATTAAGGAATGTTACAGGAAATAGATATTTTGTTAGGGCTGATAACATGTTGTTAGTTACATAGAGGAATATTTACTATACTTCTGCCAAATGTTTATATGCTAAATTGACTGAAAGTTGCTTCCTTTCTTAGCTTATAAGAGAGAAAAGGTAGATGAAGCTTCTTATGATAGTGAAAAGAGAATATATGAGTATGATAAAGTACCTAATGATTCGTATGCATACTGAATAGTTAAGATTGATGAATATGCTTGAATGTGGATGATCTTGTGCATATTGTTAATGAAACTCTAAATAAAAATGAACAAGTTAAATTTTTTAACGTTACTGAGAAGTCGCCATTTGATTCTCAACAAAAATTTGCTGATATCAAAGATGATTCTAATAATATTAGTAAAACTGAGGCTGATGAATGTCTCTATTGCTCTCAATTATCTGTTATTAATGTCAATCCAATGGCTAAAGGCAAAGAAATATGTCATGATTTAATCTCGAAGGTTAACAGTGATCAACCTTCTACATCCAAAGTCTATGATCCTCTAGATCATGATGTGGTAAAAGACTATGTGAGCGATGAGGATGGTGTTTCAAAAGAAACACCTATTCCTAGCATTGTAGTCGAACATGTCTATGAAGAATCAAAGGAGTACATAAAGGATCTGAAAGATAATAGACAATCTTATCTGGAATCAAACTCAGTAGTCTATACAAGAATCAAACTTAGTAGTCTATACAAGAATCCAGTGTACAGTTGATGTTATATTTCCAAATCAAGTATTTTTCACCTCATGAAATGGTGACAAGGAGAATCCTAAATTGAAAAAACTGGTTGAGGAAGAAAATAAAGAAGTGACAAAAGAAGGTTTCTATTCGAATCAAAAAGCAGTAGAAAATGGTTTGACCAAAAAACTCAACTACTTTTCAACACAAAAAACCAAAAATATGTTTCGGAGCTAAAAACTAAAAAATCAAATGTTGATCATAAAAAGAAAGAAAAATGCAGTAATTCTTTACCCAATGTTTCAAAATCTCAATAATACTAAAACACAAGTTTTCAAGGAAATTGTAGAAAAATGGTTTTTAACGAAGCTGTTTCGAATGCAAAAACATGAAACAAAGCTTATTGGAAAAATGTAAAATCTTTTAAAAAACAAGTGATTTTTAAGGAAAAATCAACTGAACAAGTTCAGGCATTTTCTCAAAATATGACGTCATTTCAAAACAAACCTTCTTGAAAGCAAATTGGTTTTCCAAAAAGTCGAACTAATGTTCAAAATCAATTTCGAACTCATAATGTTCAAAAGCATGGAAATGTAAACTTTGTTCAATATCAACATCAAATAGATTATGGTTCAAATCATGAAAATGGAAATTTTGTTCAAAACATGAATCAAAGGGATTTTGTTCAAAATAATGAACGAAGGATTTTTAGTCCAACCAATGATGAAAGACGTTTTCAACAAATTCAACAAGTTTTTCATCGAAATGTGGTTGGTTATTGAAATCTATACTAAAATTGTTTTCAAAATCTACAAAAAAAAGGCTATTTCCAAAACGTAAATTTGAGAAATTAGATGTTCAAGGAAAACAAAATGAACCTTATAAACCTAAAAATCCACACTTTTCAAACCCTGATTCTAAGCAGAAGGTGAAAGCTTCATTTGCAAAATGGGAGAAGTGATGTGGAGAACATCAATCATTTGATAGAAGGAAAAGGAAAAGTATATCAGTCAGGAAAGTACTGTCAAGAGAAAATTCAATCTGCTTTTGAGATATAATTGACTGATTCGACGTGTGGAAGTTCTTCGTCACAGGAGTCTAATCCAGCTACGAAAAAGTGGAAAGAATTCCTAAAAAGAAAGATAATGGATTTCAGATAAAAGGACGAAAAAGTGAAAATCAATGTTGAACCATTTGTTGGATATAGTGTCTAAGTCCATAACTATATTTGGTATGTACTTAACCCGACCCGACATGGTCCATTTGGGTTGCACTTCACCCGAACAATTTATGGATAATCTTTTAAGAATAGTATAAGTTATGATTTATTAATATATTATAAGTTCTAATATATTAATATAAAATCATGTTATTTAATTAGTATTGATCTATAATTAATCTATGATTAATTTAGAGATCAAAAGTATTACTAATTAAATATGGGCTCTTATATTTACATAGTGTGGGCTAATGCTTATTTGGAATGGGCTAGGTTTGCATGGAAAGTCCATGGATACTCCATGGAGCTTTAACCCATGAATCTCATGGAAATGAAGAGATATGGGTATTAGGGTTTACATGGATGTAACCCTAATCCACCACACAATATAAAGGAGGCTTTGGTTCTTGAAATCACACCAGTTGTGGTGAGTAAAGTAAGAGGGCCGATTTCAAGATAGTTGTGACTATTCTCTCAAGGTTCCAAAGTTTGTGGTGATTTGTGATTTCCATTTGAGGCATCCACACTATTGGTGCTAGGCTCAAACTCCAAGAAATCAACTATAACTACAAGGTAAGTAATTCTACTAGCTTTATTTGATTCAAGTTCCCCATGCCATGCTAGATAGGATAAGAACCTTTGAAAAATAATTATTTGCATGTATCTTAGTCAAACATAGATCCAAGTTTTCTAGGGTTGCATGTACACCATAGGAGTGTTAGAATGCTCAAAACCCATCAGTGGTATCATAGACTAGGCTTGTTTGTTTTGATACTTTATGCAAAATATTGGAAAAAGTCGATTTTTTTCTGTCTGCCTGCTGAACTCGCCGAGTCCATGGGGGGACTCGCCAAGTTCATGTAAATTCATCCTACTCGTCGAGTAGGTTCGTGTACTCGACGAGTAGGAGCCTCAGAATGCAGATTTTAGACTTTTGCTGCTGGAAATGGACTAGAAACATTACCCTAAACTTTTTTGGTGTTATAAAACTTGCTTTAGATGGTGTAATGTTTATGCTAATCCATTTACAATGCCTATAATCAAAAATTACAAGTTTTATGAGTAATTTATGATTCTTGAAATGTTCATATTCATGTTCTTGAACTTATGAAGATTAGATGATCATAGGAGTTGTTTGTAATCTACTTGGTAGTTTAATTCTTGATCATAATGTGTTTTAATGGAGTCCATAACTTGTCCTCAAGTTATGGAAAACCAAGAGTCACACTTGAATTAAAACCGTTAAAAGAACACAACAGTTAGAAAAATGAAAAGTCTTCATTTTAATACTCAATTAAAATTCATAAGTTTTAAGAAATGAAAAGTTTTGAAAGTTTACAAAACTTGCCCTCAAGTTTTCGAACAAGTAAAGTCATGATTAAAACTTTAGTTCCAACCCTTAGAATTTTAAAAAGTTAAAATTCAACCCTTATAATTTATAATATTATAAGCTAATAATATATATATATATATATATATATATATATATATATATATATATATGTATGTATGTATGTATAAGATCAAGTCGGCTTACCGCTAGTACGCCTCATTCACAAAGTCGGTCTATAAGGGGGGTATAAGATTGTTGCCTATAAAATGACAACTTAATGGGTGTCCACTCTCACCCACGGCTTCCTTGATCGGTGGAGGGTCGTTAGCCGAACGGGTAGGACAAGGACTTATAAATTCTTGTTAAAAGTATAATGATAATACTAAAGTAACTAAACTTTATTAAATTCCCAATCTTACTTATTTTAGGAAAATGAGAATAAGGTGCTAATCCATGATATTACACTTTACACTTTGTTTAAGTCGTTAGTGGAGCGTGTGTGGTTAACCGGCACACTAACTTGAACTTAACAAGGTAGGTAAAGGGTGAGTTAATGTTTATCATAGTATCGATGGAGCGTGTGTGGTTAACCGGCACATCGATTGAGGGGTAATACATTGAGGGTACCAAGTGATTTGCATGGTTACTTCACACCTTGTTTTGTGATCCTCGGCATCCCAGTCTCAAAACTTGAAGGGCACACTCAAGATAGAAACATGCCATTGAAGAAAGTTCAATGAATCTCAAAGAATCTAGGAGTTTCTAAACCAATTAAAACCTAATTAAAAATTTCGTTTTTCATGGTGGAAATTGGTGAATCGCAATTTACTTACCTTAAAATATCTTATAGCTTAGATTTCGGCATCCCTCTTCTAAGTTATAAAATATTGTGTTGGGTCCTACCCTTAATACTACATTTGGGTGTTTTATTAAGGACTATCTCTAAATCTTATCTAATCTATTCCATCTTCTTTTCAGATGGCTTCCAATAACAATGCTTCTGGCTCAAACCCTACTAGCTCCTTCTCTCTCATGAATCTTTGTGGGAGAGTCATCTTTGATGGATCCAACTTTACTGATTGGATCAGAAACATCAGGATGGTGACACGCTATGAGAACAAAGAATATGTTCTCGACAAGGAGCTAAAGGTACCCGAGCCAACTGCTACCAAGATAGGAGTTTATTCCTTAGTGCTAAATACTGGGTTTACATTAGATTTGAATAAGTGTTATTTTTCGCCAGAAATGGCAAGAAATGTTATTTCCTTTCATGCATTTTATAAACAAGGTTTTACCTTTTATTTTGATAATAATAATGGTAGTATTGATGCTTTCTTTAATAATGTTCTTTATTTTAAAGTATTACCTTGTGATGGCGTGTATGAAACCGTATCTGTTGTAGATAATCTAGGAAATAATGTATTATGTATTGACTCTTCCACTGGCTTAGATAAAGCATATTTATGGCATCGTCGTCTTGGACATGTAAGCAAGAAACGCATAGGCCAACTCCAAAAGGATGGAGTCTTGGATTCATTTGACCTAAAGTCAGATGATAGTTGTGAATCTTGTTTGCTTAGTAAAATGACAAAGTAACCTTTTACTAGCACTTGTGTTAGGGATGAAGGTTTGTTGGACCTCATACACACGGATGTGTGTGGACCCTTCAGAACCGCCACAAGAGATGCTAATCGCTTCTATGTGACTTTTACTGGTGATTTTAGTAGATATGGATATGTCTACCTAATAAAGCATAAGTCAGAAACCTTTGAGAAATTCAAAGAGTTTAAACAAGAAGTGGAGAATTAGATGGGCACGAAAATTAGGATGCTTCGATCCGATCATGGTGGTGACTATCTTAGTACTGAGTTCCTTGACTATCTTTAGAAATGTGTGATTATCTCACAATTGACACCTCCTAGGACAGCACAGTTGAATGGTGTAGCTAAGAGGCGCAATCGAACCTTGTTTGAACGTGTTTGTTCCATGATGAGTCGATCTTTGCTACCAATCTCATTTTGGGGGTAGGCCTTAGAGGCTTCCGCCCATATCCTTAATCTTTTCCCTACAAAGAAGGTTGCCAAAACACCTCATGATATGTGGACTGGAAAAGTTCCCAATCTAGACCACATCAAGATTTGGAGTTGTGAGGCATTCATGAGACGCAAGACTCACGATAAGCTCGAACCCTGAAGCAAAAGGTGTATTTTCATCGGCTATCCACAGAAATGCTTTGGCTACATCTTCTACAGACTCAGTGATAATGTGGTCTTTGTAGCAAGAAGAGGATTCTTGAGAGAGAGAGAGAGAGAGAGAGAGAATTCATGAGCCAAGGAGATACTGGGAGGCAAATTGACCTTGAGGAAATTCTAGAGTCAAGTCATGAAGGAACCTCAAACCCTAGCCCTCAACCAGAGGAGGAAACTCCAGAAGGTGAGACACCTATCACTGATAATACACTGGTAAATCTGGATAAGCCTAACAGTTACACGGAAGCCATGGCAGGCCCTGAGGCTGCTAAATGGAAAGAGGCTATGGATAGTGAGATACAGTCCATGTGTGACAATCAAGTTTGGAACTTGGTTAACAATGTAACTGATTGTAAGATTGTTGGGTGCAAATGGATCTTCTAGAAGAAGACTGTCACACCCCAAAATCGAGAACGGCGGAAACGTTCTGGGGCAGAGGAAGTCATGTAATGTATCACAACAATGTAAAGTAGTAAACAAGCAACAACATCATCCATTGCATTAATAGTATAATTTTAAATTACAAGTGTGTTCTTTCATAGTATAAGACAACATGATAACTAATCAAAATAAAAGAGGAGTCTTGATTTCTCCGTCTTCACAAAACCTGGTCGTCGTACCTGTCTATTTGTGACATGAGAATACAAGTTATTTTGAAAGCGAGTATCAGCAATAAAGCTGGTGAATTCACAAGTATTAATGTGTCTTTGATTTGTAAAACTTGTAATGAAAGTCTTGACATTGTTTTGAAAGAATGTTTGTATAAGTATGTAAAGGTTTGTAAGTAATGGAAAGCGTTTGAATAACCCTAGAAATCCCTATAAAATAAGTCTTCTACCAAGACCCTACTGTTTTGAAAGTAAGCATCTCTGTAAATGTGATGGTTTTTCCCTGCTTAACTATTAGTATAAAACTATCGTACACCTCATCGCTTATGTGTATAAAACTATCCTACCTCGTCGATCATGTGAATGTGTCACAAAGTAAAGGAAGAAATAATATAATGACCTAAGTGTTATCCTTTTGTACTAGGATAACTAACAGTTTTAACTTAAGACATCCGTAGATGTACATTTACCTCTGTAGCAAACAGCTGGGTGTAGGAATAGTTAGTCCCTTAAAGTATACCTATAATGGTGTCAACCGAAGATATCCATAGATGTGCATTTACCTCTATAGCTAACAGAGGTTCTAGGATTGGTTATTCCCGCAAAGTATCCTTTGGAACGAGGATATAAAGTCCAATCTATCTCGTCGATTATGTGTTTGTATCACAAAGTAAAGATAAGAAGGAGAATTATATATAACAGTATCTACACATATAATATGTAATAGTAACTCGCCATATAACATCTATGTAAAAGTATTCATGTAAAAGTATTCATGTAAACGTACTCATGTAAGCGTATCTATGTAAACGTACTCATGTAAGCGTATCTATGTAAACATACTCATGTATCATGTAACGTACTAGTATAGACTCATGAATGAACTGACTCTTGTGTCATTCCCTGTACTTGGAATAGTAAGTGGTATCTCCTAACTATACCTATAATAGTTACTAACCATGTACATGTATAACCTGAAGTATGCCTTTGCTACCCAAAGGTACTAAACTGAATGAGGAGAACTTTTATGACTCTATATGTATACATGACATATAACTAATAGTTAAACGAACTTCAGATGGATACCCGATACCCTACCAGACCACACCCCAGCGGGGAAAAGGAAATAAAGCGGGTTAGCCTTTCTAAGTCTTTTAAACATTATTTTTATAACTATCCATATACAGGCATGCAATTGACAATATAAAAGCATATAAGGAGTTTTATAAAACCTTTGAAAAATACTAATACCTAAGAAAATATTGACTTGATGTCAGTTTATAAAACAATTTGGAAGTATTTGTTTGACAAAAACTGTTTAAGTATAAAGGAACCTTTGTTTGAAACACAATGTAACAGGGTTTGAAATGAGCATACAGTGTTTAATAAACAGTTTAATAAAGTGTTTTAAACACTTAAAAGTGTTTAAGATAAACATTTGATGAAATCTGATTGGTAGAACAGTTACGTAAAGTAAAGCCATTTACATGTTAGTTATTAATCACATGTGATTGATATAATGTAACGCTTGTAGATCAGGGCTAGTAAATTTAGAGACGATAAGCATCAAAAATGGCTTTTTGATGGAAGATTTTTTAGAAGGATTAATCTAACTAAGTTGTATTATATGTTACAAGGATTCCGTACATATAAAGAACGCCAAAATCCGAGTTATAAAGAAGAAGTTATGACCTGTCGAAGTTTCGCGACAGAACCGGCACGACCCAGCGCGTCGTAAATAGTGAATTTAATTTAGATAGATATCTATCCTTAGTGATCTAAATGAGAGTCAAATATTTCTCCAATTGTAGTCCAACGATAAAAAGACAGACGAAAACAGAGTTCAGATGAAGGAGTTATGAATTTCGAACGGAGTTTTCCTGTCCCGGCCTATTAAAGATAATATATAAGTAATATATTTATAATATATTAAAATTAAAGTCAAAATTAGCCAATGGAGTCTAAACGAGAGTTGTAGAGCATAATCTCACCTACGCGTCGATATAAAGAACGTTGAAAACGGAGTTCGTATGCGAAGGTTATGAATTTCTGAAGTTTGGGGCGCGAAACCCCAAACTGTCAGATGCCACGACATGGCAAGCAGTGCCACAACGTGGCAAGTCTTCTGAAACCTCCGGGAGTCCCCCAGATGCTACTTGCGATGACGCATGCAGTGACGACCAAGCCCACGACGTGGCAAGGGCAGATTTTGCTCTATAAATAGATTTCAAGGGCCAGCCGAGTTTGGTTGCACATTCTCTCATCTCTCAACCATATTACCTCAATTTATGTGAAAAGAAGTACTCCCAAATCCCCAGTATCATCCCAAGACCCGAAGCGAGTCCCGAAGCCCGAAGATCCTGGGAAGTGCAATTCCCGAGCCGAAGCTCTGCCCGCGAGGAGCCCGGTTTTTGTGAAGATCTTCCAGATCTACTGAAGAATACTACTTCTGCAGGTCGTAGTGCTGTCCGATGATACTCTGATCAAGTGACTGTATAGTCCCTTTCACAAACACGATTTTAATACAAGTATTGTTAGAATGTATTAAGTATATGTTTTGTGTGAGTGTGTAGTTACTTTCTTCTAACTAATAGATAGGAGTTATTCTCTATGAGATACGTGTTATGTGTATGTGTCTCATCTATTATTTGGAATATGTATTGGATGAACATGCTATACAGGTATTAAAACTATGTACAAAAGTGTATTTTTATATCTACGAAAATGTTGGGTAGAATATAGGTAGATGGGATAGTTGGTGACTATGGAGTTAGCGCCTATTGTATAAACCTTGGTGACTGTGGAGTTAGCGCCTACTGTTAAGTAAACCTTGGTGACTATGGAGTTAGCGCCTATTGTATAAACCTTGGTGACTATGGAGGTAGTGCATATTGTATAAACCTTGGTGACTATGGAGTTAGCGCCTATTGAGTAAACCCTAGAAACGATGTGACTTTGTGCCTATACCTCAGTTCAATCCTTAAGAATGACGGTTAGATGATTCTTTGGGTAGATCCTTAAGATAAATGGAGATAATGGGGATGGGTAATTGGGTTGATTGTTTGATGATTAAATATAATAAATATATTATTATGGGTTGAAAACCCTATATGCTCACCAGGCTCCCAAGCCTGACCCACTCAGTTTTCTTTGCATTACAGGTAATGGCACAAGAGTATAACTTAGTGGACTTGACGAGAGATTTTGGATTATAGATCAGTAGTTATAAATAACTGTTTTAAGGTCTATTTTATACTGTTTATGCTTTTGGTTTGTATCGGAACATGACATCCCGAAATTTTGTTATTTAATGAAAATACATTTCTTTAAAGAAATGCTTTGATAAATTCTTATCACATTTTGTTTTGGGAACAAATTCCGCAACCATTTTCTTTAAATGATTACTCTGATTTATAAAACAAAGCATACACAAATCGGTCTTTTCTGGCCGTGAAATTGGGGATGTCACAGTTGGTATCAGAGCATTAGTTTAAGCGACCTAGGAATTGTAGGATTTCTAGAATTAAACTTAGAATGCTAAGCGTTGATTGTGAGATGAGTGTCTACCATATTTTAGGCACGAGCACTAGTATATTTTAGGAAAGATGCCTAAAATGCTTTTATGTGCTAAATGCAATATGTTTGCCATATATGAAATTGTTTGTTTAGATCTATGGTTTGTTGCCAACTGGATATGGAAACCTTCTGTGTTTAGGATTCTAAGCGTATGATTTTGATATTAGGACTAGCATGTAAACGTTTCAGAGTGATAAGGAAGATCGAAATATCTACTGTGAATGAGGATCTAATTTCACCTTATTCGGTGTATAGATCAAGATTGCAAGAACAAGAAGCGGAGTTGGAAATGCAAACGAGAATAGGAATCAACCACCAGTGATTGAGCAAGCACCTGTTGTAGCTGCTGCACCTAAGCTAATGACGATGGCTGGAGTGCAAATGATGATTCAGACGATGTTGGATCGTCAGATGGAGGAGACGAGGTGTCTGCTTCGGCAAAATCGTGAAGAACTGTCACTTCAGGTGGAAGAGCCCGAGGTCAATGGAGGACACTCGGAAGGAGGTAACTTCAGTGGGGTTGTTGGTCAAGCCAACCCACCGATTGTTAGGCAGATCAACCAGGATGGGGGAAACGATGGTCGCGGATGCAAGTATAAGGATTTCATGGCATCCAAACCACCGTGTCTATCTGGAAGCCCGACACCAGTGGGAGTTATGGACTGGATCTCCGAGATTGAGACAATGTTTGAAAGTTGCGAGTGTAGCAACAGGCAGAAGACCGCTCTTGCAATTCCTCTGTTAAAATCTGGGGTATTGAGTTGGTGGAAGTTGCTGGCTGGTTCGATGCCCAAGGGGGAAGCTATCAAGATGTCTTGGGAAGAGTTCGTGGTGCAACTGAAAATGCAATACTGCTCTGAGCAGGATCCTTTGGAAATCAACAATGAGTTCCAAAATCTAAAGAAGGGAAAATTGAGCGTCACTGAATATGCTACAACCTTTACAGAGAAGATGAAGCATATTCCATACCTAATTCCGACTGAACTTTCCAAGGTCAACAAGTTTGCCAATGGATTACGAGTGGACTTTGGTCCAATAGTCAAGCAAGCAACCACTCTGAAAGCCGCCATCTAGGCAGCCAAAAATGTGGAGACCCAAATAAAAGAAAAGGGTCTGGAGAGAGCTGAAGTTGGAGAGAAAAGGAAACATGAAGGATCTTCAATGATCAACAAAGAAACCAAATTCTTGAAATCTGGAGGAAGAGATGAAGCTAAGTGGTGTGAGAAGTGTAAAAAGAAACACTTCGGGAAATGTAGTGAGGAGATGACCTGCTACAAATATGGCAAGACAGGGCATTACGCCAACAAGTGTGCGCCTATCAAGAAGGTGTGCTACAGATGTAACGAAGAAGGGCATATTTCTAAAGACTGCCCAAAGAAAGACACACCGCCACAGCCGAGGGCATTCCACATGCTCCTCGACGAAGCAGAAAACGATGGGAGGATTAAAAGATGAAGACTTCATATTAATATATAAAGTCTGTATCAGGAAGCATAGCCTGTTAGAGGCATAGTATAGGGTGAACTTGAACTTTTTTGTAATCATTTCAAGAAATATTATAAACCCTGGTTTTGTTATCCGATGTTTTGAATGATTGTATTATTTATGTTTGGTGACTTGGTCGACTGAGGGACAATACTTGGGACGAGTATGAGTAGGTGTGAATGGTAGTAGAGATCTATACCACTGGAAGCACAGGACTCACACTTGGATCAGGGAAAGTCACAAGGTTACCAAGAAGCTTGTAATTGAGTTCGTTTTTATTCATATATGTCATTACCATTGTTTCGGTAATGACTAGTAAGAGGGTTGTTATTCTGACCCAAGCGGTCATGACAAATTGAGACCGACTGCAATGAGTTTGTTACATGGTTACGAGAACCGCGTTTGATATAGCATCTTACTTAAGTCAGAAGTTTGAAATCAATGCGATCGATAGCATCGCGCTCGTTGTTAAAGAAGTTATTAGCTAGAAATGCTACATGCTAAAATGTGATTATATCACATTAGAATATGAAGAAGGTATAATCCATTCTGGAATTTGACTCTAAGAGACTCGAGTCTAAGCGTTGCATCATACGATGAGAGGTCATTAGAACATGACCCATTAGTCTGCTACAATAGATAAAGGAAAGTATTTATCCTAAGAAGAAGAAGGAGTCCAAAATGAGGACTTATTTTGTAACTTGAAGGTTATGATTGAAAGTCCAACATAGTACCAAAAGCAGATGCAAGATTGAGCATCGTCTGCAGTCAAGAAGCCCTAGAGTTAGATACTCTTTCGAAGAAACATAGATGTTACTGTTATTACCTAGGATGAAGAGATAGCGTATGGAATCATTATACAAGTACTATTTCGTTGATGATTCTGGGACGTAATCATCCTAAGAGGGAGATAATTGTCACGCTTGTAGATCAGGGCTAGTAAATTTAGAGACGATAAGCATCAAAAATGACTTTTTGATGGAGGATTATTTAGAAGGATTAATCTTAACTAAGTTGTAGTATATGTTACAAGGATTCTGTACATATAAAGAACGCCAAAATCCGAGTTATAACGAAGAAGATATGACTAGTCGAAGTTTCGCGACAGAACCGACACGACCCAGCGCGACCCAGTGCGACGTAAATAGTGAATTTAAGGTAGATAGATATCTATCCTTAGTGATCTAAACGAGAGTCAAAGATGTCTTTGATAGTAGTCCAACGATAAAAAACAGACGAAAACGGAGTTCAGATGAAGGAGTTATGAATTTCGGACGGAGTTTTGCTGTCCCGGCCTACTAAAGATAATATATAAGTAATATATTTATAATATACTAAAAGTAAAAGCAAAATTAGCCAATGGAGTCTAAACGAGAGTTGTAGAGCATAATCTCACCTACGCGTCTATATAAAGAACGTCGAAAACGAAGTTCGTATGCGAAATTATGAATTTTTGAAGTTCGGGGCGCGAAACCCCAAAACTGTCAGATACCACGATGTGGCAAGCAGTGCCACGACCTGGCAAGTCTTCTGACACCTCCGGAGTCCCCCAGATGCAACTTGCGATGACGCATGCAGTGACGACCAAGCCCACGACGTGGCAAGGGAAGATTTTTCCCTATAAATAGATTTCAAGGGCCAGCCGAGTTTGGTTGCTCATTCTCTAATCTCTTACCCATATTACCTCGATTTACGTGCAAAGAAGTACCCCCAAATCCCCGGTATCATCCCGAGACCCGAAGCGATTCCCGAAGCCCGAAGATGCCGAGAAGTGCAATTCCCGAGCCGAAGCTCTGCCCGCGAGGAGCCCGGTTTTTGTGAAGATCTTCCAGATCTACCGAAGAATACTACCTGTGCAAGTCGTAGTGTTGTCCGATCGTCTTCTGATCAAGTGAGTGTATAGTCCCTTTCACAAACACGATTTTAATACAAGTATTGTTTGAATGTATTAAGTATATGTTTTGTGTGAGTGTATAGTTACTTTATTCTAACTCATAGGTAGGAGTTATTCTCTATGAGATACGTGTTATGTGTATGTGTCTCATCTATTATTTGGAATGTGTATTGGATGAACATGCTATACGGGTTTTAAACTATGTATAAAAGTGTATATTTATATCTACGAAAATGTTGGGTAGAATTTGGGTAGATGGGATAGTTGGTGACTATGGAGTTAGCGCCTATTGTTAAGTAAACCTTGGTGACTATGGAGTTAGCGCCTATTGTAAAAACCTTCGTGACTATGGAGTTAGCACCTATTGTATAATCCTTGGTGACTATGGAGTTAGCGCCTATTGTATAAGCCTTGGTGACTATGGAGGTAGTGCATATTGTATAAACCTTGGTGACTATGGAGTTAGCGCCTATTGAGTAATCCCTGGAAACAATGTGACTTCGTGCCTATACCTCTGGTCAATCCTTAAGAATGAAGGTTAGATGATTCTTAGGGTAGATTCTTAAGATAAATGGAGATAATGGGAATGGGTAATTGGGTTGATTGTTTGATGATTAAATATAACAAATATATTATTATGGGTTGAAAACCCTATATGCTCACTAGGCTCCCAAACCTGACCCACTCAGTTTTCTTTGCATTACAGGTAATGGCACAAGAGTATAAGTTGGTGGACTTGACGAGAGATTTTGGATTATAGATCAGTAGTTTTAAATAACCGTTGTAAGGTCTATTTTATACTGTTTATGCTTTTGGTCTATATCGAAACATGACATCCCGAGATTTTGATATTTAATGAAAATACATTTCTTTAATGAAATGCTTTGATAAATTCTTATCACATTTTGTTTTGGGAACAAATTCCGCAACCGTTTTCTTTAAACGATTACTCTGATTTATAAAACAAAGCATAAACAAATCGGTCTTTTCTGGCCGTGAAATTGGGGATGTCACATATAATAACTAAACATGATTCAACTTGTATCCCCCCTATAAAGCATTTATAAACATTTAAAAACATTTAAAAGGTTGATTAAGGGGTATGAACTCACTTGATTGATTGGGAGAAAGCGAGATGATAATCGAGCAGAACTTCGACTTGGAAAAGTTGATTTTCTCGGGAATCTCGGGAACCTCGGGAATCTCGGGAACACAAAACCTTCCTTCGGAACTTGAAGGTGAAAACCGGGGCTTTGGGAGGGCTTCGGGGGCTTAAACACAGAGTTTCGGCGCGAGAAAGAAGAGAACTGAGCAATGGAACTCGGAGCCCTTGAGATCTATTTATAGGGGCAAATTTTGAGTGCCACGTCATGGAAAATGGTGTGCCACGTCGTGGTGAGCAATCATATCCTATTCCATTGATTGGACGCCCTCAGTCACTTTCCGGGTCGCGGCAAACTGTGCCACGTCGTGGCAAGCCTGACAGCCTCGGATTTCGGGTCTTGAACTTGTAAAATCCGTAACTTTCGCGTACGAGCTCAGTTTTTGACGTTCTTTATATGCACGCGTAGCTGAAAATATGCTCAACAACTCCCGTTTAGACTTCATCGAAAAATTTTGAATTTATTTTGAATTATTTATTTTTAACGGGCTGGGACACGAAAAATCCGTTAAAAATCCATAACTTCTTCATCCGATGTCCGTTTTCGTCAGACCTTTTACCGTTGCACTAATATTGTTGAGTCCTTCAATTCTTATTTAGCTTATTTTGGCCAAAAGTCTCTCAATCTCTATTTCGAGTTTTTAGCTGTCTACTGCTATATCCGGATCTTGGAAAAATCATAACTTCCTCATACGAAGTCAGATTTGGACGTTCTTTTTACGTACGTTTACGGTTTAATGTTTTCTACAACTTAAATTTAGATACTTAAGGCTAAAAACTATTTTATTGAATCTTCGCGTTTTTCGTTTAATCGGTGTTGCCAGTTTTGCCAAGAATTTTCGGTTGGTCATAACTTCTTCGTTATAACTCGGACTTTAGGGTTCTTTATATGTACGAAAACCTTGATACGATTCCTACTACTTATTTAACCCAAATAAGTTTTTAGCAAAGTTAAATTTTGACCTAAATTTGACTAGTGTTACATTTTATTGTCTCAAAATATCGGGTTATCACATCATCCCCCCATTAGAGGGAATTTCGTCCCGAAATTAGGGTTTAAACAAAAGTAATAATCATGATACGGATAGAAGTTTTATTTGTTGCTCGTATTCTTAAGTGAACTCTGGTCCTCGCTTGGCATTCCAGCAAATCTTTCACTATCGGGATACGGCTTTGCTTCTTTCGTTTGAATTCACTGGTGTGCTAACTCTTCTTGGTCGAATGTATGTTGAATGTTTTTGTGGAGTGCACCTTGTACCCTACAAGTAGCGTCTCAAGATCTTCAGAGCAATTACCGCTGCTCCTGACTCAAGATCATGTGTTGTATAGTTAACTTCCTGTGTCTTAAGTTGTCTTGAGGCATAGGCAGTGACCTTTCCTTTTGCATAAGAATACAACCAATTCATAATGATTATCACGTCAAAACCTTATGGTCGATTAGATGTCGTGAAGATCTAAAAGAAAGTACGATTACTCATGAATTAAGGAAAAAGGATAGGTACTTTGGTTCCATCTGTCTCTCTTGTCCCGATCGGCGAGAAGGGCATGTGTTTGGCTTCTATGTTTATTCGCATGGCAGGATGATCACTCGTAGTCCTAGGCAGTCTCCATCGTGAAGTTCATATTAGAACTCATACCTGGTTCATCAATCACAGTTTCGCGTATACGAGTCGTATATAATTAAGATTGAAAAGGTAGTCGAATAAATGATTCTTCTTTAAGCCCACATCCCAACGAGGAAAAGAAGTTAAAGTGGAATCATCAATTCTAAACTTGTAGAACCTTGATTATATACCACCCCTATGTATACATTCTTCAGCGATAGGTCAACCGTATAGGTCATTGGATTGAACGTAACGTACTGTATGAGTCGTGCTTCGGGGAGGTTTGTTGAGTTTTTCTTCGGAAGGGATAAGAAACATGAGGCACTCTATGCATGAGTACTTCGGTGTTCTTTAATGATGGCTTCGCTAGAAAGACGTTTTCGGAGAAGGAGAAGTACGCACGAAACTAGTATTGCGCGGATCGAATTGACTCAAGTTGTATGATAATGTCGGACTTACTTAGAAGTAAACGACAATAGATTTGAACATAAAGCGTTACACATAAAACACAACGGTGCAACTCTTAACAGGGTTACAGTACTTTAGAGTAACTATAGGAATACTGCTACGAACAAAGTATACTACAAAAGACTAGTATACGCAGCACAAGAGTCCCTTAACCATTGGGATCTCGCGAAAGATAAGACTCTAGTTGCACGAGTTTTAAACAGTTTAGAAGTCTATTACAATGAAACGCCTTAATTACTTTTACGTGGGTTCGGAGTAGTCTCTCCTACAGCAGTGATCCTTAGTATTTTCCCGTCTGCGCCAGAGTTCTTCGTTATTGGACAATCCTTCTTGAGGTGCCCAATTTCACCGCATTGGTGACATATCTGGCTGGCACTAACATTGGTGGTGGAAGTGATGTGTTGGATCGGAGTTACGTGTACACGGGTACTTTCGTTTTTCTTCCTTGTTGGGAAATCCCTTTTATAGTGTCCAGTCTCACCACAATTATATCAACCATGGATGGCTTTGGTGGTGGGGGTGGCTCCACAGGAACGGGCAACATGCCCCACACCGTTGCAATTGTTACATTGCAATACACGGAAAGCTCGTTTATGATGATAACTACACTTGTTACACTTTGGGAGTGTTCCCTTATATTGCTTGCGTTCCTTTTGGGCTTGCGCTTCCGTTTCTTGCACTCTGAGTTGTGACTTCATGAGCGTGTGACTGTTATCGTTTGTTGGCTTCCTGGATTGATACTACGATTGGGATTTTCAACCCCTTTGCCAGCATTGCCTGCGTTGATAGCATTACAGTTTGCAAGGACAACTGTCACGGTAGCCATCACGGCAGTTGTAACTACGGCTTGGAAAGTAGTGGTGTCCATAGTAAAGGCAGAGGTCTCGTTGTTCGGCTGACTGTTTCCGGACGACGACATGATTCTGTAACACGAAAGAGAAGGATTTTGTGAGAAATTTTGGGTTGACCCTAGATGTACTTTGATCGCTCAAGTAAAGAGTAAGAGTATGTTCTCGAAAGTTTAACCTACATCCCTATGATGCAGTCTTAGTACGGAGTAGAAATAAATTAATAGAATGGTCTCAAAACGTTTATCGTCCAAACCAGGGTATTATTGGTTGGTGGATAGACTCCAATGATTTTGGAGTTAAATTACCATAGTCCAATAACTTGACTAGGTGGGGTTTCAGATAGACTCCAATGAAAGCGTGATGAAAGCATTTGAACAAAAGATTGACACGGAAGATAGCCGACTGTCGATATCATTGATGTTTAAGATGTAATAGGTTTGGGAAATTGACCTTGTTGTCGGTCTTACATCATATTCGGAGTAGAAAAGTCTTTGACAGCATAAAGACTTAACTAAAAGTACTTACAGTACAAGGTAGTCACATAGAAAGTACTACGAACATAGACAGGAACACAATTCTTTAAAACAAAGAAGGAAGTAAGGTATCTCCTACTGGCGACAGTCACCCCTATGGTGAACCCTTAGTTCGGCTAGTTGACATTCCATATCAAGCAAGTATCTTTCATACACCGTCTGGCGTACTTGGAGCTCTATGACTTTGGATCGGTTTTCAGCTAGTGCTTGCAGCAAGGTCTCATGGTTTCTATCAGATTTCTCACTTGTGTGATCAAGGTGATTGGTGCGAATGGTATGCATTCTTGCATTGGCATTAACCTCTTCGACACGTTGGAGAGCCGTCCTACCCGAAATTTCGTTTCGGGCAACTCTACGGATCCGGATTGGTAGAACTTTGTCTGCTGAGCTCCCTTCATTTACGTTGTAGACGCTTTGGTCTCCATTAAACAACATAGGTTGATCTTGCTCTTCGCTCCATGTTTCCAAGCATTCTACCCAAGGATGCATCGGGCCATAAAAAGGCGGACGAGGGTTAGGATTTGGAAATAGAGCTACCGGGGATATGTTCTCAACCTCGGGTTCGGAGTTATCACCATCTGAAAGGTCTTCATCATGGTGATCATTCAAAGGGATGGGATGACCATTCTCTGGTTCTTCTCCAAACCATCCAGCATTGCCTTTGTTCGGAAGGTACGGGTTGTCGTGGGGGTGGAGTCCAGCCATGTTATTTACGCGAGAATTGGGGTAAGGAAATAGTTATTAGACGAACTAACTAGATAATTATTAAACGATCTTCATTAGTTACATCACTATTTGTAAAGTGCATACCGGTTATATGTAATCAAACTATGATAGGCCTTCGAATAAGTGACCTTAACTCCAAATTCGCAAGGAATAGGGGTAAACCAAGAATTTCGCACGTTCTAAGTCTATAACATCCTAGTTACATGTAACCTTAGTGCATCCACTTAGCAACTATCAACTTAGTAATGATGATCCTTTTTAGTTCTCAAGTAAGTAATTATAGTAACACAAATACTCCTATAGTATTTTAGACTTAGGTTCTGTTATAACGTTCTTATTGTGGTAGTGTTGGTAAGTTTTTAAACTTGTTGCCATATCACAACCATTCTTGGGCACGTGCTAATCACTCCTCGGACCAGCATAGTTGATCAGGCTATGCCACTCCCAAGACTGACCATACATCCCCGAGCTTACCAGTGATATTCAACAATCGTAATACTTTTGTTCTTGTCATTATGACACGGATTTTAGTATGAATGCAGGCACGTATACTTAGTTAAGTATTTTATTATTTAAAAGTATAAACTCTTGGTCAGAGTATTTTAATCCCATTGTGTTTATAGTTCATATATCTTTTATGGGTTGATACACTCAATACACTATAAACAATGCTCTGATACCAATCTGTCACACCCCAAAACCGAGAACGGCGGAAATGTTCTGGGGCGGAGGATGTCATGTAATGTATCACAGCAATGTAAAGTAGTAAACAAGAAACAACATCATCCATTGCATTAATAGTATAATTTTAAATTACAAGTGTTTTCTTTCATAGTATAAGACAACATGATAACTAATCAAAATAAAAGAGGAGTCTTGATTTCTCCGTCTTCACAAAACCTGGTCGTCGTACTTTCTATTGGTGACCTGAGAATAGAAGTTATTTTTAAAGCGATTATCAACAATAAAGCTGGTGAATTCATAAGTATTAATGTGTCTTTGATTTGTAAAACTTGTAATGAAAGTCTTGACATTGTTTTAAAGTTCGTATACATATGTAAAGGTTTGTAAGTAATGGAAAGTGTTTGAATAACCCTAGCAATCCCTATGATCCCTATAAAATAAGTCTTCTACCAAGACCCTACTGTTATGAAAGTAAGCATCTCTATAAATGTGATGGTTTTTCCCTGTTTAACTATTAATATAAAACTATAGTATACCTCATTGTTTATGTGTATGAGTCACATTATAAAGGTAATAAGGAAATTAGTTATCTATATCAAATATATCCTACCTCATCGATCATGTGAATGTGTCACAATGTAAAGGAAGAAATAATATAATGACCCAAGTATTATCCTTTTGTACTAGGATAACTAACAGTGTTCACTTAAGACATCCATTTATGTACATTTACCTATATAGCTAACAGCTGGGCATAGGAATAGGTAGTCCCTTAAAGCATACCTATAATGGTATCAACCGAAGACACCATAGATGTGCATTTACCTCTGTAGCTAACAGAGGTTCTACAAATGGTTAGTCCCGCAAAGTATCCTTTGGAACGGGGATATAAAGTCCAATCTATCTCGTCGATTATGTGTTTGTATCACAAAGTAAAGATAAGAAGGAGAATTATATATAATAGTATCTACACATATAATATGTAATAGTAACTCGCCATATAACGTCTATGTAAAAGTATTCATGTAAAAGTATTAATGTAAACGTACTCATGTAAGCGTATCTATGTAAACGTACTCATGTATCATGTAATGTACTCATGTATCATGTAATGTACTCATGTATCATGTAATGTACTCATGTGTCATGTAATGTTCTAGTATAGACTCATGAATGAACTGACTCTTGTCTGATTCCCTATACTTGGAATAGTAAGTGGTATCTCCTAACTATACCTATAATAGTTACTAACCATGTACGTGTATAACCTGAAGTATGCCTTTGCTACCTAAAGGTACTGAACTGACTGAGGAGAACTTTTATATCTCTATACGTATACATGATATATAACTGATAGTTAAACGACCTTCGGACGGATACCCGATACCCTACTAGACCACATCCCAACGGGGAAAAGGAAATAAAGCGGGTTAGCCTTCCTAAGTCTTTTAAACATTATTTTTATAACTATACATATACATGCATGCAATTGACAATATAAAAGCTTATAAGGAGTTTTATAAAACCATTGATAAAGATTAATACCTAAGAAAATATCAACTTGATGTCAGTTTATAAAACGGTTTGGAAGTATTTGTTTGACAAAAACAGTTTAAGTATAAAGGAACCTTTGTTTGAAACACAATGTAACAGGGTTTGAAATGAACATACAGTGTTTAATAAACAGTTTAATAAAGTGTTTTAAACACCTAAAAATGTTTAAGATAAATATTTGAAGAAATCTGATTGGTAGAACAGTTACGTAAAGTAAAGTCATTTACATGTTAGTTATTAATCACATGTGATTGATATAATAACTAAACATGATTCAACTTGTATCCCCCCCCCCCCCCCCGTATAAAGCATTTATAAACATTTAAAAGGTTGATTAAGGGGTATGAACTCACTTGATTGATTGGGAGAAAGCGAGATGATAATTGAGCAGAACTTTGACTTGGAAAACTTGATTTTCTCGGGAATCTCGGGAACACAAAACCTTCCTTCGGAACTTGAAGGTGAAAACCAGGGCTTCGGGGGCTTAAACGCAGAGTTTCGGCGCGAGAAAGAAGAGAACTCAGCAATGGAACTCAGAGCCCTTGAGATCTATTTATAGGGGCAATTTTTGAGTTCCATGTCATGGTGAGTAATCCTATCCTCTTCCATTGATTGGACGCCCTCAGTCACTTGTCGGGTCGCGGCAAACTATGCCACGTCGTGGCAAGCTTGACAGCCTCAGATTTCGGGTCTCGAACTTGTAAAATCTGTAACTTTCGCGTACAAGCTCTGTTTTTGACGTTCTCTATGTGCACGCGTAGCTGAAAATATTTTCTACAACTCCCGTTTAGACTTCATCGGCAAATTTTGAATTTATTTTTAACGGGCCGGGACACGAAAAATCCGTTAAAAATCCATAACTTCTTCATCCGATGTCCGTTTTCGTCAGACTTTTTACCGTTGCGCTAATATTGTTGAGACCTTCAATTCTCATTTAGGTTGTTTTGGCCAAAAGTCTCTCAATCTCTATTTCCAGTTTTTAGATGTCTACTGCTATATCCAGATCTTGGAAAAATCATAACTTCCTCATATGAAGTCAGATTTGGACGTTCTTTTTACGTACGTTTATGGTTTAATGTTATCTACAAATTTCATTTAGATACTTAAGGCTAAAAACTATTGTATTGAAACTTTGCATTTTTCGTTTAATCGGTGTTGCCGGTTGTTGAGTCTATTAGATTGCATCATGGGCTCGGTCCTTAGCCCAGTTTGAATGTCGGTATTGGGCCTGTCCAACTGTGCATATTTTTGTACTAGGGTTTAGTATTTAAGTTGCATGCATGCAGACTTAGTTGTTATCGCTTTCATTGTTTATTTGCTTCATAGTTTTGTAAACCCTGAGGCGAGTTCTTCATCGAGCTCTGCTGAGGTGTGACTCAGTTTTGAATCATAAGCATATATTTGATTATGCTCTGTGTTCATTGTCATACTATTTTTGAACTGTTTGATTTCTTTTATCGTACTTGTGAAAGATCTAATCGATCTATGAGTTTTGAAATCATCAATTGGTATCAGAGCAGGAGACTATGTAATTCATACACATCTCTTTTGTTGAGGAAGTTCTTAGGCTTTTTAATTTCGCATTGATTGATATTTATTGAGTCGTCACTCTCTATTGACGTATCTCATTAATTGTTGATCTAACCCTAATGATATATTAAAAGTCTGATCTTTTACAGGTTATCGATTAAAAGTATTTACAATGTCCATGGATGATTCACAAACCAATCCGATCAATATATCCAACAGCATAGGGTCTACAACAAGAAAACCAATCTTGTATACACAAGACTATGAAGTTTGGACGCATCACTTTGAAGATTACGTGATTGGATCGGAGGATAATGGGTATTTAATCTGGGAAGCTATTACTGCCGGCCCGTTCGCTCACTCAAGCACATCAAAGATTGTTAAAACACAGAAAGAATACAATTAGCTTGTCAATGATGTCAAAGATATCCCTCATGATGAAAAGGAGAAGTTTCAATGCAACATCAAGGCCTTGAGGATGATAGGTTTGCGCTGCAGTTGGATACGTTTCGTTTAGTGAGTTCGTGTGCTACAGCAAAAGAGATCTGGGATATATTGAAAGAATTATATTCCACAGACGAAGACTTGGAACATTCTATCCAAACTCTCTTGTTGTCTGAATTAGGTGACTTTAAGCAGAAGCCTGAAGAAAAACTTGTTCAAACTTTCGATCGCTTCAATCATCTTTTAAGTAAGATGATAAAGCATGGGATTGAAAGGAAAGTTATCGAATAAAATGTTACTTTCATGAATGGCCTCAGACCCGAATGGATGGCTGTTGTGTCAACAGTCAAAGCTCATGAACAATTCAAGTCTTATTCTCTAGCAAAACTAGTGGGTATTTTAAAATCCGATGAGAATGCTCTATCTAAGGAAGCGAATGTGGTTTCGATTATGGGTTCTTTAGCTCTTGTCTCCAAAGGAAAAAAGTTTGTTTGAAGATGAAGAGGAATTAGATCTTGCAAATTATGATCTAACCGGTGAAGAATACGCCATGATGGTGTCCAATCCCAGAAAATTCATTAAGAAGAAATTCCCAGCCAACAAGAACCGAAACTGGCAGGGTAGTTACAACGTCGAAAGGATCAAGGAGGAACCAAAGATGGGGTCAAAATCTGAAGAGTCAAAGAAGGAAGCTAAAGTTGGAGGAGACTCAGGATTCGACTGCCATTACTGTGGAGGCAAAAATCATTTTGCTAAAGACTGTATGTAGAGAAAGAAAGAAGAAAAGACAAACGAAGAAGATGAGGAAGCAAACCTCCTGAGAAGATTGGAGGAAATATAGAAAAGAAAGTTTGTTGCTAATAACTCTACCATGCATTCTTTAATTGTTCAGGATACGAACAACAGTGATGAGTTTGGTGGTGTGGAGGTCTGGTCCACAGATTCTAAGGATGATGAAGTCAGGAAGCCCACTCATGGAAAGGCCATGCTGGCAAAAGCAGATCATGCAATGGGAAGATGCTTTGTAGTGACCGAGGGTGTGTCCCAAATGAGAGGATACACAACTGATGGGGGAGTTGAAGAGGAAAGGGAGCGATAGGACAGATGTTTTGTTGCCAAGCCTGTTAGTGCTCAAATCAACGAATGTGATGAGTTGATCAAAAAGGTACAAAACATTCTTGCTTCTCTAAAAATACCTGTTAATAATTATGAAAAGGAATTAAATAATTTAAAGTCAAAATTCTCAAGCATAAGTAGCAGTCTCACCTAAACCCGTGTCATAAATTCTAACCTAACTGATCAAATCAGTAGGATTTCTTCAAAGAGTGAGGAACGAAGGATGTGGATCGAGCAAAAGGAAAAGGAGTTAATTATATCTAAATATGATTCTATTTATTTGCAAAGAGACAATCTTATACTTCTTAAACAGCGAAATGTGTTTTTTTTAATTGCTAAGAGACTCTATTTTAACATCACTCAGTTGTATCTTGATTGTGAAATAGGGAAGAAGATACATCGTATAATTTTACCCTTCCTTGAATTAAAGGAGGTTGAAATCGATGTTGAAGCCTACAACTGTGCAAGTGTTGTATCTTCTGATAAAGTATTTCCAGCGTATAAAATAGGTCTGGACAAAATTGAATCCTACATAAAGTCCAAGGACCACAAGGACATGCTCAAAAATCTGTTAGACGAAAATGATAGATTGAAATTGAGAGCCAAAACTATACAAAATTTTGACTCTTTGAATGCCAATTTAAGTTCAGAAAATAAAATTGATGTTGAAACTACATCTAAACTTAATGAGGATGATGATATGAGTGAAATTTTTGTAGAGGATTTGGTGGACTGTTCTGAATTACCCAAAAACGAAATTAAGTCACACAAGAACCTCATTTCTGAAAACTCAGTTGAGTTTGCTCGTTTGTCTACCAATAAAACCAAATTTCTCAAAGCTAAAGTTGTTGTATACCAAAAGGTTCAAACTACCCCAAACCAATTCTACACAGTTCCGGGAGTCACTCCACAATAAACTGCAGAGTTAACAGCTATGGTAGAAGAAGACAATGCTGGAGGATGTGACGAATTCTTCTGGTCGGCCCCAATAGACAACACAGATGAAACGAAGGGTCTTTCTCAGAAAACCTTATGGAGAGTAAAAGGTAGATACATACCTGAACCACTAAATGAGCCAACAAAGTATGATGTGCCGAGCACAAGTGGAACTAAACCCCCTTTGGACGAATCAATGCAAACCACTAGTGATACATCTTCGGAAAAAAGTGAATGTTATGCCCATACTTCGAAACGAAAGGCCAACATTCACAGAAATCTAAAACAGGTAGCTGATCGAAAGCATCAAAGAAATCTGAGATATAAGAAGAATCTCTCAGAAAGAAAATAGTTTTGGAATTCCCAAAATCTTGATTTCATAAGGATAGAAAGGAAGAACAAATCAGAAGAAGACTCAAGGAACCGAAAGAGTAGTTTCGGTCCTAATCACAATACCAACCGAAAGGATGGTTTCGGTCCTTCGACCAATAGGAGCCGAAAGAATGGTTTCGGTCCTTTGACCAATAGGAGCCGAAATGGTGGTTTCGGTCCCTCGATTGAAAACAACCGAAAGGAGAGTTTCGGTCCTTCACCCACTAACAACCAAAAGAACGGTTTTGGTCCCTCGTCCAATAACAACCGAAAGAACGGTTTTGGTTCCTTGTCCTATAACAACCAAAAGGAGAATTTCGGTCCTTCATCCCATGGCAACCGAAATAGTGGTTTCGGTCCCCATCCTTACAAGTCCAATAAAAAAAACCAGGATTCTAAAGTCGCTTCTAAATTCAACTCTTCCCATTCAAATTCCTGTCCCTCAATTACTTCTAAGGGGAAAAGCAAAACTCTACCCTGAAGATAAAATCTTCCAAAATCGAATAAAAAGAGCACCAATGTCAACATAAAAAACTCCAATCCTACTAAATCAACAAAAATTAAAGTTTTCACCATTAAAAGAAAAGATCAAACAACTTTAATTAAACGCACATATTTGGTTGATATTTCTCTTACTATTCCCTGTCCTGTAAAAGGCTAACAAGGACCCAAGAAACTTTGGGTTCCTAAATCTGCTTAATATTTTGCAGGTTATACGTGACGAGCAGTTTGACAAAGAATGGTACATCGATAGTGGTTGCTCGCGTCACATGACAGGAAGGAAGGAGGAACTGAGAGAGTCTCGGTCTCTCAAAGATGGTGGCATTGCAAAGTACGGCAACAACTCTTTTGGAACTATCAAAGGCTATGGAATGATCACTAATGGCGAGTTCTCAATAAGGAAGGTAGCTTATGTTGAAGGACTCCAATACAATCTCATCAGCGTATCACATCTGGTGGTTGGTATTGGATTAAAAGTATCATTCGACGATGAAGGCTTAGAAATTGTCGAGAAGAGATCAAACAACATTCTGTTGAAATCAAAGCGAAAAGGGGAAATGTATCCTTTGAACCTCAACCCAATAAGAGGTAAACCAGCAGTGTGCTTACTCACAAAGGCTCACTCTGATGAAAACTGGTTATGGCATAGAAGACTATCTAATCTGAACTTCAAGGATATCAACAAATTGGTCTTGGGTGATCACGTTCGAGGTCTTCCAGTTCTAAAATTCGATAAAGAACATCTTTGTGCAGCGTGTGAAATGAGAAAGCATAGTTGGCAGAGTCATGCTTCTATTATCAACACTAAGGTGATAGAACCATTAGAGTTACTGCATATCGATCTATGTGGTCCATCGTCCATCGAAGGCATTGGGGGAAACAAATACATTCTGGTTATTGTGGACGATTTCTTAAGATTTACATGGATTTTCTTTCTCAAGCAAAAGTCTGAAGCCACTCCAAAGCTCAAGCTCTTCATTAAACAGATTGAAACGCAACTAATAAAGGTAGTTCGTAATATATGGAGCGACAATGGTCTGGAATTCAAGAACAAAGATTTTGAAGGTTTTCTTGCTGAAAAGGGACAACTCACAATTTCTCAGCCCCCTATACTCCACAGCAAAATGGCATTTTTGAAAGGAGAAACCGGTCCCTGTGTGAAGCTGCTCGCACTATTCTATGCTTCGCGTCCTTACCTTTGTATTTTTGGGCTGATGCAATTGCGGCTGCATGTTGTATTCAGAATCGATCATACTTGAATATGCGGTTTTCAATTACCCCTTACGAGATCCTGAACAATTGAAAACCAAACGTGAAATTCTTTCATGTGTTCGGTTCAAGATGTTTCCACTACTAGAAAAAAGGCCTTTTACGACGCTCATTGCGCGTCGTAAAATGCTTAGACGATGCGCAAATGCGCATCAAGGAAGGCCCTATCATAAAGACAGACGACGTGCATTTACGACGCACATTTATGACACGCAATGCGTATCAAGGAAGACCCTGTCATAAAGGAAGACGATGTGCATTTGCGTGTCGTAACCTTACGACGCGCATGTTTATGACACGCAATGCATATCAAGGAAGCCCCTGTCAAGAAAGGTCATATCATAAATGAAGATGACAAACATTTTTGCGTATCGTAATTTTAATTTTTTTTTTTTTATAATTTGTGCAATTTATTTTATTTTTTGACATTGAAATTTTATTTTATTCTTTGTATGACATATCAGTAAATCTATAAATAATTTTTTTTTAAAAAAAATTATTTATAGATTTACTGATATGTCATACAAAGAATAAAATAAAATTTCAAAGTCAAAAAATAAAATAAATTGCACAAATTATAATATGTCATACAAAGAATCATTCAAATGTTAAAGAAAAATAATACATTGCTAACATGCATGGGTTATACATTCCTATAAAAGTAAAAAATTTATGTTTCTTACTGGAATATGTGTGTAATTGTCTCCTTCATCAACCTCCATGTCCAAATTCGGGTCTACCTTTCTAATCTGTATGTATAACAAAGACACAAATATCCTAGTGTTCATCAGATTTTATCTATCTACGATACAAAATAATCAACACGCCATTGAATTTATAACAGGGGTAAAGTCGGAAAAAACTCCAACAAACTATACCTGTTGTCCCAGATTAGTCAGGAAACTTTTTTTTCCACATTGGGTCCTTGAACAAGTATTTTTGTGGCTATAGAAGAGTCAACATTTTAAAGTTGACTTAACCGGTAAACCTGCTATTGCCAACCCATAAGGACCTAATATGAAACAATGGGCATAGTTTGTTGGAGTTTTTCCCTTTATAACAAATATCAGGCAGGTGATGGAACATGATACGAATAATTTTGGAACAAAGATGAACAACACTTCCTCCTCTATTGACCAACTTTATCACAAATCATCATAAACTACACAATATCACATGTCTTGTTATAAAAAAAAGTAATAGTATGTTGCTATTTTATGCAACTTACCCGGAATCTTGTGGGCCATTAATGGTAGTGTTAGTGTTGTTGTTGTTGTTGCTGTTGCTGTTAGGAGCAATGTCGTTTGATTGACATTAAGCATCACAAGCATCCATTCCTGTTCTACTTGTGGTTCCTTGGAAAGATGTTCCTTCCACATGAGCTCTAATGTGCTTGATCAGACTTGTTTTCAACACCTCTGGAACTCGTGGGATAAAAGTAGCATTTGCCTCACCTATCAGTTTCTTCCTGCAAAATCATCCATCTTATATATTTATTTATTTATTAATAATCAAAAATTTACCGACACGCTACTCAGGTAATTAGGAAAACAGAATCATATATAGTAATTACTAAGAAATGGAATCAGAATATTTTAAAATTTTCAAACTAGTTAAATGAGGGAAAGTTTAAACAACAAAACAAAACAATATAACCAAAAACAAAATAGATTAATTATGCTTAAACATAACATCCCAAATATATATAGCCCTTATAATATAAAGAGACAAAAACTCAAAAGAAATACAATGGTTAAACATACAATAATTCAAAGCATTTTCAAAAAAAAAAGTCATGAAAATGTTTCTTTTTAATAACCAAAAACATTTTTACACTAAAGCTGGAAAACAATTACTAATATCAAAGAAACATACTCGTGAAACCAGCATATATGCTTGTTGTACCAGTTCCAACCACAACTATCAAAAGTAGTGGTTGCCCATAAGTCACAGCCAATCCCACAATACCTGATTATTAAACAAACAAGTTATAGCAATCGATTCCTCTTCATGAACCTTTTTCTTGTCCAAAACCACGAATTGTGCCTGCTCCAGCAATCGATTCTCCAAAAGATTATTAATTGGAGATTCATGTATGCTAACAATCATGTATGATTGATGGATGTCTCTGTATTAAACCCACATGTTTTCATAAAAACATTACACCAACCCATTAGTTATAACAAAGTTAGATGTACAAATTGGAAAAAGAGTTGAACCTTCATTATCATAACACAAAATTGAAACATAAGTTATTATAACATTCATTCCTTCCTATTGTAGCATTTCAGTTTGGAAATTAGCCAATTATAGCAACGTAATCCCAATAAAAAGAAATTTCATTGCTATAATTGGGTGACTTGGTGAATATAAACATTACCAGAATCAAAAGAGAAACCATGTTATAGCTTACATTGTAGGAAATGGAAACTCTGTCAAGTCAGAAAGATTTGTTTCTCCATGATAGCCTCTGGAATCATATTTAGTGAGGCTGATGCTGACCTTGATATATTTATCCATATTTGGGAAGAGTGAAAGCAGCAAAGCCATATTCCTTGCAGCAGCCTCACCAACTATAGTGGCAGAATCCTTTATGAGTTGTTGCACAATAGATAGGATGAGGGAGTCTCGAATCTCTGGCCTCACAAATTCTGCAAGCTCCCCACATGATTGAGCTACAAGCAGCCTGCCTTCCTCATACATGTGACTGATCTCCAAAAAATTTAATTAAAAATAAATAAATAAAGAAAATCACCAAACAATAAAACAATAAAATGAAATCTTTTTATCCTCACTTGCTCCCAACATTGGGGAAGCAACTCCGTTTCTGTTCGCATCTCTCCAACATTCCTAGCAAGTGTGACACAGACCTGAATTGAAAAGAATATGTTATATATAAGAATGGTTAGTAGACAAAAAGGGGTGCAATTAAGGTTACCTGTGAGGCCATGTCTTCCAATCATCTTCAGTGGACTTGAAGATCAAGTCAATGAAAACTTTATTTGTGGGATTAGTGGGGAAGGGAGGGGAGTCATTGTCAACACTCCATAATCTGTTTCTAGCAAATCCATGAAGTTCAAGAGAACCTACATTTGAGAACTGCATTCATCAAGCAACTCTAATCATGTCTATGATATATCCATCTTCATTAATTTTTTTTTAAATAGCCAAAAAATGACAAGGAGGCACACATAGATGCACACATACATGTATCTATATGCATACATACATGTATTTCTATCTATATATGTATGTATACATATGCATGTATGTATAGCTATATGTGTGTACAATTGCAAACTAAAAAAACAACAGGAAAACCAAACAAGATACCATCTATGTACATGTATTATCTGGCACTAACCATGGAAGTCCGGTCAAAGGTTGGTCAACAGAAACAGGATACCATCTGATGGCTTTTAGTTCAGACCAAAACTCGTCTCTTGGCATTTCATCAAACAGCTTGCCTACATAATCTTCATGAAATGCATCAGAGAATTTGTTAGAAGGGAAGAACAAATCCTTGTGTAGAAATTTTTCTAACTCAGGTATATGAGGATCATATAGCCTTTAAAAGATAGAAGAAAAATCATCTTTACACTAGAATCAAACACTAAACGAACATGGATGCGAAGTAGGAGAACACATACACATCCTCCTTGGTTTATCCCGCTGCTTTTTTGAAGCTTGATTACTATTATTACTCCTCGGAATTACAGAGATCGAACGACTCGGAGAAATTTGACGATTGTTGAGAGAAAATCGTATATTCGATGCCGATGGAGATGATCTGTATACGTTGACACGTGTAGGTGATGCAGATCGGTTCTGAAAGAACGACGACGGGCTCAACGAGAAGGCGGAGGTGGAGGAATCAAACGAGTTTGACGATGGCGAGGTGTAGAATATTCCGGAAGGAGAGTGAGCTCGGAGTACTGGTCTTCGGGTCGGATTCGCAATTGATTTACAGTTAAAGAAATTTTGGGTTTTTAAGAAGATAAGGAAGGGAGAAGTAGCCATGGTTATCTGATTGAGGGTTTTTGTGTTTTTAATTGAGAGAATTAGTGTGAGGGCAGAGAGTAGGTGGAGACATTTTGCCGGTGGGAGATCGGAGATTTGGTGATGACTTAGGGTTTTTTTGGGGTATTTGAGTAAGAGAGAGAAGAAAGGTGGAAAGAAGGTAATAGCACGGCGGGCCTTTCAAACTTTTCAGAATTTCATTTCCCCCCAGAGAAGAGATCCCGCGTTTCATTAAAAAAATATAAAGCGACATGGTTACACGACGCCCATTTTATGTTATGTGCCCTCCGTGTTTTTTTTTTCTTTCAATTTGACACTTATTTTAGGGCACACAAAAGTACGTGACCTAAATCCTTCTAATTTTTGGACAGATAACATTATTTTTAGGGCACACACATTTGCATATCATAAAATACCATGTGTCATTGTTCGCGCGTCATTAAAGGGTATTTTTCTAGTAGTGTTCATTTTCAACTCCAAATAGAATCGAAACAAGTTCGATGTTAAGGCGGATGAAGGAATTTTCTTAGCCTACTCCCTGAACTCCAAGGCGTATAGAGTTCTTAATAAACGCTCAAAGAAAATTGAAGAAACATACTATGTCACCTTTGACGATAGTTATGTTAAGAAAATGAAATCAACAGAAGATGCATCGCAAGACATATTTCCAAAGATTGGTCAGATTACTATCTCCATCTCGAATCTTTTCGACCAATTCATGCTCCTGTTTGATGAGCCTCAAAAGGAGATTGACTCTGAATCAATTGCAAAAGACAACAAAGTTGATCATCAGCCATCTTCTTAGCAGCATCATCTATAACTTGTTTCAGATTATGTTCAATTCATTCGTTTCCAAAGTTGAACCAAAGACTGTTAACTCAGCTCTTGATCATTCAGACTGGGTTCAAGCCATGCAGGATGAGTTAAATGAGTTTGAACGAAACAAGGTATGGCATCTTATTCCAACTCCAAAGGATGCTTCGGTCGTCGGTCTCAAATCGGTATTCGGAAACAAGATGGACAAAGTGGGGAATGTGATTCCAAATAAAGCGAGGATGGTCATCAAAGGATATTGTCAGGAAGAGGGAATCGATTATGAAGAAACCTTCGCTCCCGTGGCAAGATTAGAATTTGTTCGTATCTTTCTTGCGTACGCTGCTCACAAGAACTTTGAAGTCTATCAAATGGACGTCAAATGTGCCTTCCTCAACGGTGAACTTGAAGAAACCGTATATGTTGAGCAACCGCCAGGCTTCGTGAACGAGAAGTATCCCGATCATTGTTATATCCTTGACAAAGTTGTATATGGCCTCAAACAGGCTCCCAGAGCATGGTATGAAACTTTCACTCGTTTCTTAAAAATGTCTAAATTCTAACAAGGTTCTGTTGACCCAACCTTCTTTCGTAAACGAGAAGGTAACCACCTTATGATAGTCCAAATTTATGTTGATGACATCATCTTTGGCTCCACGAATCCTAGCTTAACAGTTGAATTCAGAAAGTTGATGGAAACTAAATTTGAGATGAGCTTAATGGGTCCAATTAACTTTTTCTTGGATTGAACATTAGGCAGGGACCCGAAGGCATTTTTATTAATCAGGAAGCATATACCAAGACTTTGCTTACCAAGTTTGGAATGATGCGAGACTCCAAAGTGAAAGTGCCTATGGCTTTTGGAACTAAACTCACACCATCATTGGAGAAACCAGCAGCTGATACAACACTTTATCGACAGATGATTGGGTCTCTGATGTATCTTACAGCCAGTAGACCTGATATCATGTTCTCTGTCTGTTACTATGCGCGATTTCAAGCCAACCCACGAGAACCTCATCTTCAAGCCGTGAAGAACATCTTTCACTATCTGAAGCGAACCTCCTCTTTCGGTCTATGGTATCCAACCAACTCAGGATTCTTCGTTCAAGCATTTTCAGATGCTGATCTAGGTGGTTGTGGATTGGATCACAAAAGCACGAAAGGTGGATGTCAATTTCTAGATGGTAAATTAGTCAGTTGGCAATCAAAGAAACAAACTTGTGTTTCGCTAACCACTGCAGAAGCCGAATATATTGTTGCAGTATCCTATACATCTCAAGTCGTATGGATACAAACTCAACTCAGGGATTATGGGCTAAACATGAAGAAAATCTCGCTGTATTGTGACTTTGAAAGCGCAATTAGGATTTGTCACAACTCAGTGCAACATTCGAAGACCAAGCATATTGCCCTGAGGTACCACTTCATCAAAGATCACGTCGAAGATGGTAACGTAGAAATTCACTTTGTCAGAATGACTGATCAATTGGCAGACATATTCACAAAGGCCTTACCTGAAGCAAGCTTCAATAAGATTCTACAAGGCCTAGGAATGATGCAAGCCGAATTTGTACCGAAATCGCCTTCGCTTCCATAAAGGTAACAAGCGAAATATAGCGAACCGAAATGAACTGAACCTTCTGTCTATTTCGGGTTCGGTCTATTTCGGGTGAAGTTCGACCATGAACCGAGCGTTCGGTCTATTTCGGGTTCGGTCCTTCTGAACTTGTTCGTTTTTTTTATTATCAAGGCATTTCAACTATTTTCTTTTCTTATGCACACCTTTTTCATTACTTCTTTTCTACTTATAAAATCCTAAAAATATTTTTTTGTTCTCATAAAAATAATTATGAAATTCAAAAATATTTTTCTTTTTTCGTTCAATTGGACATAGAAAAGTGTTGCTACGGCACTCATGAGTGCTCATAAGTTATGAGTATTGTATTCAACCCACGCTCACTGATATCGCTTCATGGAATTTATCTCGAGTGATCGTGAGACGGTAATATCATATAAGTCTTCAAACCTAGAGATATGACTTGTTGCCTATGAATTGGTTATACATTGATTGTACGAAAACGCATTGGTAATTCGATGTTATAAAACGTGCCTTTGTATATGATTCAACAAGTAGTAAAACAAGCATATTAGTCAAAGTTTATCTGTTCCTTCTTGGATTAGAAGTGATATCTGGGCCCCTCGATGATTTTGTTTTGACCCATGTACCGGGCCCGGTCAAAACTAAGTTGACGTGATCAATTAATTTCTATGTCAAACAAATCAGAAATCGTGAAACAAACTGTTGGATAATAATTAAGACATTCTTCCATGTATTTGTCCGACTGATATCTACAACAGAGGATTATATGATCACTTATCTTAAATGGCGTATCATCAACATCTCAATTCCGCGAGACCTTAAAAGAGCTACGATTGCTGATCAGTTCCTGAAGTCATTCTTGCAGTTATAGTTATTATACTTATCTATGTGGGAGACTGTTGGATTAGGTGTGTAAGTTCATAACTATTTCTGGAATGTACTTGACTTAATTAGCATGGTCCATTTGGGTTTCATGGCATTGCAACACTTAGATAGACTAAATGAGAGAAAGGACTCATAAGGTTTATTAATATATTATAAGTTCTAATATATTAATAATATTACTTAATTAGTATCGATCAAAGAATTAATTTGAAATTAATCAAGTGATCAAACAGAGACTAATTAAACATATGGGGTTGATTGTGTAACTCATCTATTCTTGTATAGTGGCCTAATGATCCATGGTTTGTATTGATTGGGCTAAAACCCATAAGGTGCTCCACGGATAGTCCATGGAGGTTACAAACCTATGGATCATGGAATATGGAAAGCCATGAGAATTAGGGTTTACATGGTGTAACCCTACTTGTGCCATAGCTATATAAAGACCCCTAGACTATCAAAATCGTACTTGTACAAGCAAGAAAGAGGGCTAGACAATTTTGAGGTGTTAGTGAACTTCTCTCAAGGTTATTCCAAGTGTTGTGGTGTTGTGTGAGACATTGCTCACAAGGTTCTCAAGAAATCCAAACAACAAAAGGTATGTTCTTCTTCTAGCATTTATGTTTAAAAGTTCCCCATGCTATGCTATATAGGTTAAGAACCTTGGAAAACAATTTTACATGTATCTTAGTAAAACATAGATCCAAGGTTTCTAGGGTTGCATGTACACCTTAAGAGTGTTAGAATGCTCAAAACCCTTCAAATTTTTCAAAATCTTGTGCAGGAGTCCAAGACTTCTATTGAAGTGAAGATCAAGAATTTTAGTGATTTTTTTTTCTTAAGAAGTCATGAAACTTCATAAATTATTTGAATTTGTTAAGGACATGTTGATGTTTTTCTTTGTGTAACACTAGCAATGATTGATGCGTTCGTTCATTTCACAAGGATTATGATGGATCATTGAAAGATAAGAAGGAAGAGGATGTGAAACTGTTTGTTTCAGTAGAGAAGTCTATCTCTGGGTTTCTTGAAGCGTTGATGAAGTTTTATGTTCCATCCACTACTTGGGTATCCCAAGAGCAATTATCTTCTATGCTTTCATTTCTGGAGTCTTGTTTTAAGACTAATTTGTCTCCATTCCTTGATCTCGTGATGTGACTACCAACTAATTCTCCTCGTTCTATGAATGTGTCACAAGGGGGAGAAAGGGGAGTTGTTGCGTCAAAAGATTCTAGAGAAGACAAAGGTAAGGTATTTTGAAAAGTGATTTCTACTCAGATTCCAATGTTTTTACCTATGAAGCCAATAATAACTACTTCTTCAACAACAACTCCTATGCCAAACGTCAAAGTTGACTTGTTCAAGTTGCAACATAAGAAGGTCATATGAATTTGGGAAGGAGGTTCTATATCTTGAGCTGTGAAACCTATAACAAACACATTTCCTAAGGATAAAGGGAAGAGAGTCCATGTTGAACCCTTAGCTAAAGAAAAGAAGAGATTACAAGAAATTGAGTTGGAAAGAATGAGACAATTATCCAACATTATGAGACAAAGAATAGATGATCCACTAGGACTCAACAAAGGAGATCCAAACAAAGTCTGGAATAATGAAATGATTGAAACAAGGGCATCACTAACCCATATAGTGATACTTCTATAGTGATCTCATTCACATAGTGATACTTCTATACACTTTCTCCGGAAATATTGAGTTAAAAACCAGATCTTATTTAGATCTTCATGTTATTTCTTTACTTATGTTGATTTACTATCGATTGAACAAAACACAAAATCATTTCATCCTTTCACCAGTGATATTTAATAAGAAGAGGATTTATCACCTTAGGAATAAAGGTGATAAAAGAAGAATTACACTTGGACAAAATATGAGGAAATTGAAAAAAGGGCATCACTAACCCATATACATCCTTTTTAACTAATTCCCAGTATCTTTTCATGAATGAAAATGTAAATCCATCTGGTTCTGGAGCTTTGTCACTCCCATAAGCCCATACCACATCATTGACCTCCTCTAAAGTTGGTAGCGAGTCAAGCAAAAGAATTTGATCTGATGTTAAATTTCAAAAACTGAGTGCTACTATTAATAACTCGAGCACCATTGAATACATCAAACTTTTCCCTATAAAACTTTAAAAACTCAACTATAATTCTATTTGTTCGCATTACCCAATCATTCTCCACCTTGATCCCTTTTATAACTTTTTAATGCCATTTTCTTTTTAAAATCCTTTTGTAATTTTTTGATGAAATTTTCCTCACTATTCCTAATCCACAAATATTAAAAGATATGATATTCTTGGATTAACCCCTTTTGCATCCACACCGTTTCAATAAGTTTTGTATTTCCTTTTTCATTTTTGGCATCTCATGACTGAAAGCCTTGGCCATGATCATATATTGATCAACTCCATCTAACAAAGAAGCCCCATTGCATTCCATCCAAGTACAATTTATGCCTTGAGTTTTAATATGTTTATTTTACTAAGAAGGTCGAGAAAAAAAAGGGTGAGAATTTACACCTCCTCTCCTTCATTATAATTGAGCTTATTCTTTAATCCAGTAGGTTTGAAAAATGATTCAGAACCAAACGTTGGTTTATAATTATTCGATAACACATGCTCTTGTTCACCTTCGTCATTGACATTGTGATTTTGCTCCAAGTCTTCTAGTTTTCTATTTGTTACTGGTTTACCTATAAAAGTAGAAGTATCATGCATTTCTTTTGTAGATGGATCATCATGCACCTTATGAAGTTTTTATTTTGGTGGTGTTGATTCATCATAAATTTCGTCTATATTTTCAAAACTTTCATTATCCGGTGTAACATTTTCTTTGTCAAGGTTTTCATGCTGAAAAAAATCATTCTCACTTCGATTCTCTTCATTAGCAATAACCAAAGGTGTCTCCTCCTCAAAAAGTCAAGAAGGTTTCCTAGACGCCACTTCTTTAACTCAGACAACATAATCTTTACCCAATACATTAACTAAAATTGTATCTTCTATAGTATTAAAGGAGTTAATATAGATACAAACTCATCCCACACTAATACTTGCCTTCAAATCCTCATCCACAAACAATACTTTACTGCATTGACAAGCAATCTTTGTTACAACTTTATTCGACCAAGCAACTAAAGGTAGCCCCTCTAATTCAATCCAAACAAGTTTATCATTCATCACAAAACAATCCTCCACTATTTTAAAGGATTTAAAAATCTTCTTCAACGCAACATTCTATTGTGATTTCAAATAACTCACACTAGAACAAAATTCCAGCCAAATACACATACCTCCCACATAGTCAATTTCAACTCCTTTGATACCTTCCTCCTTATATACAACATATAAATTTTTAATCGATTGAACTTCCTTTACCTCACCTAAAATAACACAATTCTTATCCAGGATTTGAAAAGTCTCATGTTTCTGGATACTAACCTTCTTCAAAATATTTTCTATAGGTTTTTCAGTTTGGTTCATGATACTTTTTTTTTCTAATCAAAACAGTAGCTTATGATCTTTCTACCTTTTGAATTCTAGGTCTTGTGGCATTGCTTCTTTTCGGAGATGATTTGAAAGTTTCGTCACGAGATGGTATTACATGTATCTTTTTCTCAAACCTTGAAATTGAAGCAAACAAATGATAACTACCCAGCCAAACATTATATAATAATGACGCCAATTCATGTTCATCTTTTACTTTCAAGAAACGGATGAATGCAAATCTTTTCCCTTGTTTTGAAAGTTTCTTTGCAATATACATATCAATACATCAATCATAGTACTAAATTCACTACAAAGATTATGTAGATCATGTGATTCCTTGTTGGTTGGGGGGGGGGGGGGGAGGGGGGGGGGGATTTGTAAGGTAACAAGATACCGACATATGATTCACAGACTTAAAATCTTGAAGATGGATGTTCTCTTCTACTAGTTTCTTCCGACCACTACGCTGATTTTTCGAATTTGTAATCAGCTTCCAATTAGTTGCAGTAATCAGAGAATGAAAGAAGAAAAAGGAGAACGCTGACGTTTGAACTCGTCAGAATTCTCAAGTTCGAAATCGCTGGATAGAGTTAGAGATTTTTAAATTCTAAATACAATGTAATTACTAAATTAATAGTTATATTTATTTATCAATGATTAAATTCTCATAAATAACACTACCTTTGTCTCAAATTTATTGTCCACTTTTGACTTTTGAAGTCTTTAATCTTCAACTTTATCCTTAAATATTTTTGTTTTAGAGATATAATACTTGATGCAAAGTATATAAATGGATTGTGTTTTAAATGTATTTTCGTTGTTATAAGTTTCATCAGTTAATATATAACACAAATACAAATATTTAAGGTCAAAGTTGATGAAGTTGATGAATAAACACTTTAAAAGTAAAAAATAGACAATAATTATGGGACGAAGGGAGTATATTTGTATAAATATATTGTTAGTATGACCCTTTAGGATTGTATATTATTTAACAAGTATCTTTGAGTATGGAGATCTTTGAGAGATTTTCCCCCAAATTTTTAAATGGAACCACATCATTTACAACAAAACGCAGAAAGGTGGGTTGATCCTTTAGAAATGAACTTCTTTGTGTGCAGTTAAGGCTTTGGATACCATAGAGTTTTTCAAGTAATTGATTGGCTTCAATGTTGCATTGTTATTACATTTTTAGCTATTTGGAAGTTCCGCGATAACCTTGCATAAGGTGACTAAATTGAGAAAAGAACACATCTTTGATGATATTGTTTCTCATCCGTTTTCTGCATTCGTATTAAACGGGAAAATGTATAATAAAACAAAATTGGCTTTATAATCTTGCTTTTGCTATAATTTTATAATTTCTTTTGTTAGCTTCTTGCTAAATTATTTTTAATATATTTTTTACCTCGTGTCAAAAAATACACTTTTCAATCAACAATTAACGTTTAACCATGAAAAATCAATGATTGTAAGATTCATAATAGAATAAAATTATATTATATATTTCTAAATGAATTAAATAATCAATAACAAGATTCACATTTGAATTAAATAATTAATTAGAAGATTAATATTTGAAAAAAAAAAAAAAGATTATATTACATAATTCAAAGTTGAATAAAGCTATTTACTCTAACCCGTATATAAAATGCAAACCTGAAAACCGATAAACTAGTGAAATAACCTCCGATCAGTTCATTAAAACCATAGATAAATGTATTAGTAAAACATAAGTTGTGACTTATAATTTGTATATATTAAATATATACAGTGGGGTTATCACAATATTAAGTCCATGTGGGCGGGTGAGATTTTAAAAACAAATAAGCTCAAAATTTTAGAAATCATAGAATAACTCACTATCATAATAATTTTTGTTATGGTTGGAGAATAAGGAATGGTCAAGTTCTATTATGATATTTGAGTTAATCACCATCAACTCACAAAATATATCTTTTCAACTTTATAAAAATATATAAAGAAAGAGAATAGAATCATGGATTCGCCAAGTAAATGGCTCCCAGGTGCTCCATAACTCAATGCGTTCAATGTACCGACAATCATAACGACTATCATTTTTTTTTTTTTTCGTTTTACAAAAGAAACACGACGTACACACACACATATATATATATATATATATATATATATATATATATATATATATATATATATATATATATATATATATATATATATATATATATATATATATATATATATATATATATATATATATATATTAATTTATAACCCGTGGGAACCACGGTTATAAAATTAATCAAACTTTTATAGTAAAAACTCAAAATTATTAATAAGTTATTTTAAATAACATATTAATTTAAGATATATTTCTTATTAGTTATGTGAAATTATAATCATTGATTCAAATAAATATATAAAATTAATTTTTAATATATATTAGATATTTTTTATTTGTGCATTAATGAAAACAATAATTTAAAATTTAAAATAGAATCACATTAATGAGGAGATTTAATAAATTTAAAATGGATAACTAATAGATTGACAAGTGATAACACATTAATTAAAATGTTTAATATGGTGACTCATGGCAAAAGAGCTACTCTTTTATTAGTATATATATATATATATATATATATATATATATATATATATATATATATATATATATATATATATATATATATATATAAGGTGAGGTTCAATGGAGAACCATAATTAACCAAATAACCAATCGTAAGCATCGGAAATCATAACGATCAACAGCCAAGAAAAAGCTATATATATATATATATATATATATATATATACTTTTAAATTGGACGCACATTTACAAATTCATCATTTACAAAACAACCCATCATTTTTTTTCGGTTAAATTTTTTTTAGGCCATGTTTTTTTTTATCAGAAAAAGAAAACGGAATATACCGTTGTTCACAATTTTTCGTTCTCTTTCCGTAGAGATTCATGATAATATATAAAAAACGAACTTTTTATTTTTTGCAAAAAAACCCACTTCAAAAAGTTAAGGTCTATTTTTTATAGAAAAAAATTAATAAATATATCAAAATTCATATTTTTTGTACTTTTTAAACATAGATTCATATTAATGTTTAAAGAACGATATTTCAGTTCAGATTCATATTGTGAACCTGTTCAAATTTATATTGTAAACCTATTCAGATTCATATTGTGAACCTCCTAAGATTCACAGTGTGCATAATAATAAGTTAGATTCACAATGTGAATCTGAACTGATCAGAGCTTTTTCACATTGTGAATGTAAAAATTTTAAATATTTACAGTTTTGATTCATAGTGTGAATCTACACTGATCGAATTATTTTTTTTTAACCTTCTCAGATTCACAGTGTGTATAATAGTAATTCAGATTCACAATGTGAATCTAAACTGTTCGAGATTTTTCACATTATGAATGTTAAAAATTGAAATATTTACAGTTTAGATTGACAATGTGAATCTACACTGTTCGAGGGTTTTTTTTTTTTAAATCAGTGTTGATGTTTATTCAGAGTACAAAAAATTAATACTTATAGTATAATTAGTTTTTTTTTTATAAAAATAAACTTAAATATTAAAAAAACTAAGAAAATTAAGTGGGTTTTTTTTCGAAAAAAAAAAAAGTTCGTTTTTTATATATCATTATCATGGATCTGTATGGAAAAAGGACAAAAATCATGAACAACGATATATTCGGTTTTTTTTTCCGATAAAACACTTGGCCTAAAAAAAATTTTAAATGAAAAAAAGGAAGTGAGTTTTGTCATAATCTGATACATGTGCGTCTATTATAAAAGTTTGCAACCCTTTATTTTGCCGTTGATCACTTTAAATTCCAACGCTATGGATTGGTTCTTTGGTTCATTGATTAATAATGATTTTCAATTAAACTTTTTTTACTCTCTCCCTCTCTCTCTATCTCTCTCTCTCTCTCTCTCTCTCTCTCTATATATATATATATATATATATATATATATATATATATATATATATATATATATATACACACACACGTTCAAGAAGTAATCATTTTAATCCTTACAATCAAAAAACCGTTATATTTTCAAGTTTTAAAGTTTATTACTTATCTTAAAAAAAATCTAAAACTATCAAAATACATAACTTTTTCTCATCTTTCGATTAATATCAAATTAGATAAAAAAAATTTATTTTTTTATCAGTTCAGATTCACACTGTAAATCCACACACAAACATTCATACTGTGATTTTGCAATGATTCATAGTATGAATCTGCATAGATTTACAATGTCAGTTTAACACATCAAAAAATAAAAAAATAAAAATTATCGAATTTAATATCAATGGAAATATGATAAAAAGTTATGAGTTTTTGCATTTTTAGTTTTTTTTAACCCTATCTCACACACACACATACACACACACACACACACATATATATATATATATATATATATATATATATATATATATATATATATATATATATATATATATATGTTAGTTGTGAGACCCATCTATTGCATGGATTAGTTTAAAAATAAATTAAATATAAAGATCAAATATTTAAGAATTTTGAATTTATAAGAAATAAGAAAAATAATGATTTATTACAATAAAAATATTTTTTATCTTTTAAATTTAAACAAATAATTTGAATAAAGAAAATAAAATAATGAACTTTAATTTTGGGAATTTTAAAATTAAAAGGTAAGTTTATTAGTGAAATTAAATTCCATTTATTACTACATTTAGTATAATTATTACATTAACATATTATATGAAATTTAATGAAATAGAAAACTCATAAAATAACATTTGAAAAAAAAATTAATTCAAAGTAACCACAAAAGAATATTAGGCAAAATGAATGAGAATGTGATAAATAGTAAAAAAAACTTTCATTGATTATATATATATATATATATATATATATATATATATATATATATATATATATATATATATATATATATATATATATATATATATATATATATATATATATATATATATATATTCAGAACGTAAGAAAATCTGTAAACCAACTATTTTCTATTTAAATATTTTCTATATAAATTAAGTTCTCTTCTATTAAAATAAAATTCATAATTTCTTTAAATATAACAATATTATTAGTTACCTAAAAAAAAATTGGTTTTTTTAACACGATACAAAAAATAACTTTTATTAGATTTTCATTCTATTTGAAAAAAATAAAATAAACAAGATTTTTTTTTCTTGAAACATTTTATTTACACATTTTTATTGATAAATCAATAAGTATAAATGAACTATGACAATGTAATTTTATAATTTTATTGAATTACTTTTTAATTAAATTCATTATATCTAATAAATCAAAATGCACTTGTAATCATATATGAATATAGTGTATATCCATATAAATAAAATAAAAAGTTATGAATTTTTGAATTTTTAGTTTTTTTAACACTATCATATATATATATATATATATATATATATATATATATATATATATATATATATATATATATATACACACACACACACACTAGTTGTGAGACTTATGTATTATATGGATTAATTTAAAAAAATAAAGTTAAATATAAAGATTAAAATATATGAAAATTTTGAATTTATAAGAAACTAAGAAACATACTGATTTATTATAATGGAAATGTTTTTAATGTTTTACATTTAAACAAAAAATTTAAGTAAAGAAAATAAACTAATGAGCTTTAATTATGGGAATTCTGAAATTAAAACGTAAGTTTATTAGTCAAATTAATATCCAATTATTACTACATTTATTGCAAATATTACATTAAAATATTATGTGGATTTTAATAAAATATAAAAACTATTACACCCCAACTCGACGAGTAGGAGGCTGAGTGTGAAAACCCTAATTTCCAGGGTTTGTGCCTTATTTAAAGGACATTAAGCCTTCATTTCCACCTCCCTTATCACTTTAACACTTTGATAGAAACCCTAAATGAGTTGGTATTGTATGTCCCCTATAATGCTTGTGTATCAGTCAGATTCGTTTGATGATGCGGAATCCTAATCAAACGGATGCTGTCAGATCAAATAGAAGATAAGGAGAAGAAGAAAATGATGAATCTTGTATGTATTGATATGAATGAAAGATTCGGATACAAGATTCACACACATTTATACACACTTAAGCTCCCTATTCTCTTCTGTTCATCAATCTACTCCTCACCCCTTACACCTATATCTATACATGGGGAATATGGGCTTGGTGAACATGGGCCGTGAATGGGTTTACGGCTGTAAACCTGTTCACGGCCGTAAACACAACCATAAACACATATACGGCCGTAAACACCAAGCTGTTTATGGTCCAAGAAACAAAAATACATTTTCCTAGAAAAGTAAAGTATAAACCATATTTTTTACCCAACAATCTCCCCCTTGGTTTATAGCTTTCTTTTATTAATTAACCCAACAAGCTCCCCCTAAAAAGTAGCTGGCTTTTCTTGTTAATCTTCAGTTGGAGATTGGCTTCAGCGTTTATCTTCAATGACTTCACAGCTTCAAGATGAACTTGATGAATCTTTAATAAATGACTTCATCTTGAGCAGTTGGGAATTTCTTCAGAATTTGACATTTAACGCATATTGGGTGAGGAGGCTTCTTGTAGAGATTCTTGAAAATTGGTGCTTTCAGCTTGAGAATCTTTAGAGAGAACTTCAAAGAGAAATAAATCTTCTGGATCACTTTAGTAGGTTTAAGATAGCAGCAGACTGATTGAGGAGGCTTCAATACAATCTGTCACATAATCTTCAATTTCAGCTTCACCTTGCTTCTGGGGTTGAAGGATTGAATGTTGAAAGAATAATCTTCATTTCTTGCTCCTTCGAATGAGAATTCTTCGATGATCACGGATGAAGCCTTGGCTCAGAAAATCTTCGATACAATATCCATGAGTCTCATCTACACCTAAATTCACTTTTCAAGACAAAAAAAAACTAAAAGAAAACTTATCACACAATTTAAAACAAAAACAAAAATACTTTTGGATTTTTGATTTTCTTGAGCAAGAAATAAAACAGAATATAACACTATATTTTGATTTTGAATTTTCTGATTTTTGTTTGATTTTTGAATTTTTCTTCTTTTTTTGAATTTTTTTAGTTCTCCCCCTAAATTTGTGCATAGAGGAAAACTATGAACAAATTTAACAAAAAGAAAAATATTTGGGATCAAAGTTGTGAGACAGCCTGAACTTGTTTATCAGTACGTTTACTTTGTGAATAGATCTGGTCAATTGCTGGTATTTTGGTCCACTTAAACACGAAGAGTATAGACAAACTTTTCTAAATAAACCATTTAGCCGACGACAACCACGTGTATTGTTGTCCACTTAAATCAAGCAGCGAGATCTACAGGCAACCTCTAAATGGTTCAATTTTAGTTGCACTAAAATGTGTTCCCCACTTCCCGATATACCCTGGTTATCAAGAACTTCCTAAGGACTCCTTACTTTAGGTGAGTAAACAATTATTAAGGAGGAAGACAGATTTAGAGATAGATGCATATGTTGTGTCCCATGTTGGATCTATTTCAATCACGCAGAGGGGACAACATATGACTAACAGAGATAGAGGGATATACAGATACTAGGGTGTTGCATATGTTGTGTCCCAGGTCGGATCTTCTGATCACGCAGAGGGGACAACATATGGCTCATAGATAGGAAGAATTGTAGAGATAAAGAAAATGCATAGAAATAGAGTTGCATATGTTGCAATCCAGGTCGGGTCTCTTCCAATCACGCAGAGGAAGCAACATATGACTGATAGATAGAAAGCAAGAAAATAATTTCCAACATACCTACTTTATCCAAACCCCAGTTGCACTATCAGAACCAGAATAAAGGACATAAGTCCGTACATCAAGGAAAATTCTAACCACTATTCTAGATGCGTATTAATTTAGTGTATCATGTAGGTTCTCGTGTTTATCTTACTGCCCAATTTACCCGAGCGTCGTATGGTCAGTCCAAACAATCCTATCTAAATCCACACTATTAAATCCTTCGTGCCTACCAGCACATTGAACACAGAGTCTAGACAATTCAGATTCAATCCCTTACACATGTTTTAGACTACATGTTATCACTTTCTTGATATCACTTCCCAAACAATACTTACAAACAAAAACTGCTAAGAAAATGAAAAAATTGTCTTTAAAACGAATCAAAGTAAGATAAACTCAGGAGTATAGAGAAGAAAACGCAAACTGTAATTTACCGATAGAATTTGCATCCAGAAGGTCTGAGAACAGCACACAGAATCTCAGAACAGATCCGAAAATTCTTCATGTTGTTAAGAACAAACCCCATGAGTGACTCCTTCCTTTCTTCCCTTCCCGCAAAGGACACATACTTTCAAACAAAATTCCGAGTGTTGTACATTTGAGAGATGCCTCCTATCATGTGCCTGGAACAACCACTACCAACAAACCGAAGTCTGATGATATGCCTCCATAGCTGCTCCAGTACAGAGCGGGATCAGTTGGTCTTTGGAACCCAATCCATTTTGAAACTGGGTCGACCTTTGTCATCAATGCAGGGTACTCTCTCCCATGACATATCCTGCTTATCACAAAAAAAAATATGTATAAATATTAGAAGCATTAGAAGATTTGGGAGAGTGAGCCTTTGGAACCCATTTGTAGTTGGGTTTAACCCATTTCTTTTTCGATCTGATGGGTGGCTCAGTGGTTGCTTTTGATCTTGATGTCGGCCATTGAGATGACTTTGACCGAACTGATCTTTGTTTCACTGGAGCATCTCTTGGATTGGGCTTCTTGGCTGGCATTCCCTTCTCGCCTTTGGTATTTAGATTCTTTGCCTTGTGGGTTTGATTCTTGGCCTTCTACGCGTTCCAGTCACCATTGTCTAAACGTGTCCTGGAAGGGTTTCTTTTGAAGTATCTCCCACTTGGCGTGTTTTGCCATCGTTGTGCGTAGTAGGGAACGTATGCGTGATTAGGAAAATTTATGGCAACGTGTCTAGGTGTTCCACAGTGAAAACATGTCTTTTTCTTCACTGAGAAGTTGTCTCTTGCCCCTGGTGGCGTATCCATGCCTTGTCTCTTATTGAGCCCACATGCACACTTGCAACAAGCACTCTGTTGCGCTGGAATTGGAGGCCTGCATTTCTCAACGGCAGGTTTGTTAGGAGTAACAGAATTTGAAGCAACATATTCTGAGTTCAAGGAGTCATTGGTTTGTTCAGTAGTGTTCTCCTTGTTCTCATCTTCTGCTACTTTACCTGCACTTGAAGTAGTAACATTAGTATTTTCAACCTGAATACCTCCTGACACAAATCCAGTTGGTTTTCCATATTAAAGATGTGCCTCCTTGTCAATTTCTTCCTGTGTCATAGGGATGGTTGTGTAGTTATGATTGAAAGGTAGAGGAACACTATCATACCCTAGACCTTTGTTTTGATTATCTTTGAATTTTAATTAGGTTTCAAATAAGGACTCGACTGTCTGACTTGACGCAGTATAATTTTTAAAACTAACATCTATTTTTCCACACTTAATTTTCAAAGTGTCAAGTTCTTTAGTTACAGCAACAAATTGTCTCTCAATATAGCCATAATTTTCACATTTGTTGCCATACTCTTCCTGAAGCTTCCTAAAGTATTTGGTTTTTTCTTCTAATTCAACCTTCAGGGGTTTCTATCATTTCCTAAGTTGATATCGTTCGTATTTTAGGTCCTCGACTTCCCTTTTTAGCAAATCATTATGTTCACGAAGAATTTTAATCGTATCTTCACAAGATGGAGTACATGAAACTTCATTGATCGGGATGTGTGCGGAACTCATTTTTTTCGACACTTCTAGGCGTCAAGCTCTTCAATTACATCAACAATACTAAGACGATTGAGATTGATATGTGCATATTTAGTGTGTATTTAGTATAGTTTTTTATTCATATATTAGCTAAATTATCGCATATTATGGACAAAAGGTACTTAAAAGTGTTAAATTATGTTTTTCAGTCCAAATATGAAGCTCGGAAGCAAAAGGAAGCAAGAGAAGCAGTTAGGAGCTCGAGAGTGGAATGAAGAAGGAAAAACACTAAAAAAAAGCTTCTACTCGTCGAGTCAGATAGCGACTCGACGAGTCCGGTCGAGGAATCAGAAGGATAATGACTCGGGATCCCAGATAGTTATCGCAATACGGGGAATGTGAGAGGGACTCGACGAGTCACCACTTGACTCGACGAGTCGGATCGCTTATTTAAAGATAACTCCACAGATCGAGAGGAGAGAGTTCTGGGACGATTCAGAAGTATCATACTACGATTGAGAAGCCTGAAAAACCCTAGAAGACGACGAAGGAAGCTAGAATTCGATTCCGGAGAGTAATTAAGGCAAAATTTCATCATTCCATTTATTCTTTTGTTTATTCATCATGACTAAGCAATTTGACTTTGATTGTTTGCTGTTATTTACTTTAATTATGAGCTAAAACCTTTAGACTTCTGTTTGGGGATACAAAGTTGACAATATGGTTTGATTGATTGGTAGGATTAATTCTAAGTTGGTGAATTTTTGTTATTTTAGCTTGCTAAAGAACCTTGTGTGTGAATAATAATTAATTTTCTGTTAATAGGAAGATAATTGATTAGCATGAACATCTACTGATTATTGCCCTCATATGATATATTGTGACCACATAGTTATATGTCTAGGATTAATGAATACGAAACTAGAATTAATAAGAAAATTGAGTAAATTCATGTGCAAGCTTGTAAGATGACTATCAAACAAGAGGTTAATTAAAAAGACTAAATTAGTTAACTATTGCAAGTCTAACTTAACCCGAATAATTAATCTAGTAAATATAATTAAATTAGACAATTGGCCACTGTTTGAGTTAGTTTATTTGCTAAGGATTAGGGTAGTGAACATGAACCTAATCACTTGAATCGGTAACCAACGAAAGAATTAATCCATTGCACTATTACCTTGAAAGTCAACCATAGAGTTAACCGAGTTGAACTAAACAGAAGTTCCTTTCCAATTATTGAATCTAGTTAAATCGTTATTTTCTAGCTTTAAATTAGTAATAATTAGTAAGTTTCTAGTCTTGTAAAACTAAAGAACAACCCCTGCTTTTTAATTAACTTAGATTAAATTAGTTTTTAGTTTAATTTGCCGTTCCCTGTGTTCGATACCCTGCTTATTTAGCTATACCACAATTGATAGGTTCACTGTCTTTTGTGTGTTATTTGATAATTAAAAGTAGGTTTAAAACTAGTGGGTTTTACACACATCAAGTTTTTGGCGCCGTTGCCGGGGAACGATTCTAAAATTAATAATAAAGTCTAGTTTAATCGATCCTTTGTGTGGGATTTATTTTATACAAATTTATTTACAAAGAAAATCCAGTAAGTCGGCTTAGTTTTATTACAATTCCGTTTTTTTACTAGAAATTTTTCTTTTCTGTTTTTGCCTTGCACTCGCCGAGTGCACTCGTGCCGACTCGGCGAGTCCATCGCTGTGTTAGTCTTTATTATTTTTTTTATTATTCCGTTTTTGTTCCTTTTACGCGTTTCGTTTCTTTTGTTTCGTTTTTTTTTCAGGTGTTTCATGACCCGAGGATCGGACACACCTCTAGTACCACCTTTGGAAGACCCGGAATCCGCACTAAAGAGAAGCAAAGGAAAAGCCATAGGAGAAACCGCAACTTCAAAGAACTCACCACTCAAGAACTTGAAATCCGTTTTCAGCAAGAAGAAAGGCAACAAATCAGGAGCATCCAGTGCCTCGTTAACAATTGAAGAACCAATTCACGAAGATATCGAGTACGAGACCGAGGAAGAAGAAGAGCATATTTCCGAGCACGAAACCGATTCCAAAGAAGAGTTAGCTATCACTATGGCTAACATCGATGAAGTCCCCATGGGGGAGTGGAAGAAAAGGATGCGTGATGACACCGGGCCGGGACTTGTGCAACCCGCAATTCCCGCAACCGCTACGTTTGAGCTAAAGGGCCATATTCTCGCTCAACTCAAGGAGATCCCTTTTTACGGGAGAGATCATGAAGACACTTACAAGCATTTGGACGAAGTAAATGATGTGGCCGATTACTTCAACGTGCCTAATGTTCTACGTGAGACCCAGCTTCTTCGAATGCTTCCTGTCACGTTTAAAGGCGCTGCAAAAGATTGGTTAAAATCACTTCCTCCCGGATCGGTCACCACATGGGCCAAGATGAAAGAAGAGTTCATTGACCATTTCTGCCCACCTTCCAAGATAGCCAAGCTAAAGAAAGCAATTGCCAACTTCGAGCAACAACCCGGTGAATCTCTTTATGAAGCTTGGGAAAGGTACAAGAGCCTACTTAGAAATTGCCCACACCATGATCTTAATAGCCAACAAGAGGTCTCCATCTTTTATGAGGGAGTTAATGTCACCACAAGGAAACTACTCGATTCACAAGGCCCGCTCACCCGAAAGCCACCTCCGGAAATAAAGGAATTAATTGAAGAATTCTCTAAGCATTCTAGAGAATACCACAATCCGAGGAATGAAGTGAGTCGTGGAGCAGTAAACTCGGTGAACGATGGCATGGCGGCGGTAATAGCTAAACTCGATAGCCTAGACCGAAGAATGACAAAAATGGATGAAACGATCCATGCTATTAGGGTAGGATGCGAAAATTGTGGCGGCCCCCATCTTACCAAGGATTGTGATCGAGACGAGAATGGAAATAGAAAGGCTCAAGCATTCTATTCCAGTGGCGATAGATACGATGAAGACTGGAGGAAACCGAAGAAGGAATGGCTCCCATACGAAGAATATAAAAAGGCTAAGGAGGATAAATACAAACAGAGGGAGAGGGGATTCTATCAAAAGGAAGAGCCGGTGACGGAAAAGAAGGCAAATTTAGAAGATCTACTCACAAGGTTCATAACCGCGTCCGAGAAAAGACATAATGATCACGATGTAGCAATGCAAGAAACCAGAAACATGTTGAGGAATCAGCAAGCTTCCATTCTCAACATTGAGAAACAGCTGGGACAGCTTGCACATCAAGTGAATGAAAGAAGACCGGGTCAACTTCCGAGCAACACCGAACCCAATCCACGAATGGAGAACGTGAGCGTAATAATCTCCAGCAGTGAAGAAAAACTTACAGAAGCACTAAGGATCTCCAAGAGGAAGGAAGAAAAGGTAGAAGAATCGGAGCCAGCCAAACCCGACCCGACTCGCCGAGTCACTCCTATGGACTCGACGAGTCCATGCGAAATTGAGAAACCTATCAGTTCTTCGAAACCTTATAAGCCTCCACTGCCATACCCAACCAAAGCCATGCCTGCAGAAAAAGTTGAAGCATACAGAACCTTCATGAATCATGTTAACACTTTACAAGTTAGTGTGCCATTTGTGGAAACAATACTTCAAACGCCTAAATACTTCAACTTGCTTAAGGGCCTTTTTGCTGCTAGGTAGGATTTGGCTGAAGTTGCAGAAGTCTTGATGAGTGAACTGCCTAAAAAGAAGGGTGACCCAGGAAATATTGTGCTTCCATTCCAATTTGGTAATAAAGTCTTCACACGAGCATTAGCTGACTCAGAGGCAAGCATCAATATGATGCCTTTGTCATTCTATAAGAAGTTGAATCTACCAGAACCAAAACCAGTGAATATGAAGATCCATTTGGCGGACAAGACAACAGTCCATCCAAAAGGCGTTTGTGAAGATCTCCTTATAAAAGTTGACAAGTTTATTTTTCGAGTAGACTTCGTGGTTGTTGATATGGAAGAAGACCCCGAAATTCCAATTATTTTGGGGAGATTTTTCTTGAACACTGCGTGTGCTTTAATTGATATAAGTGAGTCTACATTGACATTGAGAGTGGGTGATGAGGCTGTGACGTTTAAAGCTATTCCAGAAATCAAGCAAGAAGAGGAAAAGATTGATGAAGTCTCAATGATCCAATTGGATGATGAGATATTAGAACAAGAGCTTGCACGTTTGATGAAAGAAGACCCAAGCAAGTTTGTGATACACTCTGAAGAAGAAGGAGATGTTAACAAGGACTTGGATGAATTAGAAAAGCTACTGGAAGGAGCCCACTTAGAAAAAAACCCAAGAATTTATGGAATTCGTACCGACTCGCCGAGTCACTTTAATGGACTCGACGAGTCCAGTCGATTTGGGCAAACACTTGGCCGACTTAGATCTGCTTTTTACTAGTCCTTCACATACCTTGGATTTCAATAATATACAGGATTCTTTAGAAGAACAAACAGCAGAAAGAGGAAAGGAAAGGAGAGTCCAATACGCCGATGTAGCATGTCTTCATACGGTTCATCTTGAAGACACTGGAACGAACGAAGAGATAAAGGAAAGGAGGGAGGAAGCTGATCACCTATTCACCACTAAACCTAGAGCACAGACCATTATGAAATATGAAGTTATTAAATTTAAAGAGAAGGAGGTTCAAGAGTTGGTGAAAAAGAAGGGGGTAAAGAAGAAAAAAGAGAAAAAGGGAAGCCCAAGCAGTTGAAGATGAGGCAATGAAAAGAAAAAGGGATGCATTAAAAAGGGCTTACAAGAAAAAGATCCACGCTTACAAGACCAGGTACAAATCACAAAAAGTTAGGCGTGTGTTCCCGATGCTCGAAGATGACAAAACGTAGATGGGAAGGAGTCTAGCTAATGACTCCTCAAAAAAAAGCGCTTGGCGGGAGGCAACCCGTTATATAGAGTTTGCTTTCTTTTACGTTTTAGTTTTATTTTTATTTTCACTTCGTTTTTTTTTTTAAATCTTAATCTTCCAAATCATCGGGCATGTCTGCTTGAGAGTGTGCATAAGCTAAGTGTGGGGTGAAATGATTTACAATACATAACAAAATTTTGAAAATCATGCATTTTTTTTACGCGACTCGCCGAGTCTGACCACGACTCGATGAGTCCGCATGGATTTCAGAAAAGAATTGACTTCGCGACCAGACTCGCCGAGTCTGACCACGACTCGACGAGTCGGTATTATTTACAGAAAAAAAAAATATTTCGAAATTACTTTTACATTGGGTAAGTAGGGTTTTAACCCTAAGAATCAGTTTTCACAAACCACACTCGTCGGGTGCCGCTATTTTCATTCTCTCTCAAGCATTCATCATTCTTCTTCAAGTTCTTTCAAATTTCTCAAGCCCAATCCAAAAAGGTAACAAATTTCTTCCTATTTTCTGTTAAGAGCATGATTATAAGGCCATCCATGGTAGTAGTTGCATGAAAAACCCGTTTTTGAGAAGTATTAAATTTCTAGGTTTTTGATTTTTCATGAATTAAGTTGTTTTGAATGTCTATTTTGGCCTTAATACATCAATACTAAGTGTTGAGACAAAACCCTTGAAAAAATTTACAGGTTTTATGGCCCAATTTGTAGTGACCCGTCGACCAACTCGTGCAGGTTGCGCGACTCGCCGAGTCGGGCCTGGACTCGACGAGTCCAGTCGAGTTACAGAAAGCAGACATTTTTTTTAATTATATTTTGTGTTTTCTGGGTTTTGTGTGTTTATTTTGCAGACATCATGTTCAGAAGGGGACAAACTTCAAGTGGCAACCAAGGGGAGTTTCCATGGCTAAACTTCCCGCAAATTGAGTCCGCCTCAACAATTAGGAAATGGAAGAAGAAGCTATCTGATATTAAGAAGAAGGAGGTTTATGTGCCAAACAGGATTGATTAGGAGTGGCTGCAAAGTGTTCGATATGAGGAGGAATTAGCTCCTTACCTTTTAAAGGAGTTCCAACATGAAGGCCAAACAATGATCTGCGACGGGTGGAGCCGGGTCTTCCGTATACAAGAGCCGGTGTATTTAGAGCTTTGTTTGGAATTTTTCTCCACGGTGTCTTTCACCGGGGGAGTGGATGTCTTTCACCCAACAAGCTTTATTTTTTGCCTTGGGGGAGAATTTCGTCAATGCTCGGTAGTGGATCTTGCCTGCCGACTAGGGATCTACGATCAGCCCTTGGTTTCAACAAACATCTTTCGGGCCTTTTTAGCACAAGCACATATGGAATTTCCCGATGGAGTTACAAGCACGGGTTGGTGGAATACCATTGGAAATAAAGTTTACATCCTGAAGTCTGCACAGGAAGGGAGCATCCGATCCCCAACTCACCGCCTCATTCACCACGTTATTTCCTCCACCATCAATCAAAGAAAAGATGATGACAAGGTTTCCAATCTTGACGTCTTCTATTTATGGAGTATAATTACACCCGGCGTCTTTTGCAACATCCCTTGGTGTATAGCTTCATACCTTTCGGAGGGTGCGGTCAAGGATCACAAAACCTCCCGTATTAATGGTGGGATGTTTGTCACCCGATTGGCTAACTCATTCGGGTTGATGAACCGCGGTGCATGGAACTTCATGACATTGATCCCGACACCTCCGTTTAATCCCATTCTTTTCCGAAGAGCACGGATTATTGAAGACTATGGTGGTGGCCATTATGCCATCCCAAATGATGACCCCGTTGTTGGTCCCGAAGCACCGGGAAGGAGGGTAAGATCAAGAAGAGAGCGGGATGTGGAGGACGAGCCGCCAGTGATTCCGGTCGAAAATGAAGACGTACCAATGGATTGGTACAATGTGGAGATGAGGCGGATGCAGGATCAAATGGCGAGGGGGCTGAACTTTTGCAACCAATCCCATATACGACTTTTTGACCACTTCAATATCCCACATATTGATGGTGGAAATTACCCCTTTATTCCATCTTGGGATGAGGTGATTGCTGCAAGACGAAGTGGAGCCGGAGGAAGTGGAGCCGCCAATGATGATGAGGAGGACGAAGATTGATTTTTGTGTTTTAATTAAACAATTTTTATTTTGTTTTTATTCTTATTTGGTGTGTATGACTTGTTTGAGATTTTATTGTGTTTAATGATTGTATGCTTTAGTTATTTTTCAGGATTGGATTAGGATTTCTTGCTTAGGATGGTTTAGAGTTATAGCTTGGATGTTATCACGAGTGAAAGCGAATCAAGGAAGTGGAACTTTAACGTCAAAGTGTCGAGTCCGGTCCTTAGGGGGTATGAGCAATTAAGTCTAAACATGGGGAAGAGTTAGAGACGTTTTTAGAGGCTAAAACAGTTGCAAAATACCAAGTTTTTTTTTCGTTCAGTGGCCTACTCGACGAGTGCACTAAGCTGACTCGACGAGTCACCTTGTATTTCTACATATTCTGAGAAGGCGTGCTGGTACTCGACGAGTCCACCATAAGACTCGACGAGTCGTTCAATTTTTATACCGACGGACTGCTGATTTGATGTTGCTACTTGTCCCACTTGCTCACTTATTCTTCCATATCCATTCTTGAAGATCTTACACTGATTTCCGCGTATTTGGAGCGACCCACACGAGACGAGACACCCAAGGCATGGATGAGATGTTACCATGTCTAAAGTTGATTGAAGTTGGAGCTTAAATGAGAGTGATCAACCTATCCACTGCTATCCCAGGGGAGTTTGTTCCAATTCCCTCTTTAGTTTCTTTTTATGTTTTTATGCATCATGTGCAATGAGGGCATTGCATCACATAAGTGTGGGGTAGGGGGTTGGTTACATAATAGTCAATTTTAAAAAATTTTGCATACCAAAAGTCATATTTAGGACTTAATTAGAAAACTTTGGTAAAAAAATTTAGGATTCGATGTTAGGATTGTGTTAATAATTGCATGATAACCCAAATGTTTAGTTGAGTCTATATACGTTCTAGTGCATTTGTGGCTTCCTTATTCTAGTGAAATCATGAGACAAAAACACGACCTTGCTCAGCTTGAGGGATGCAATATGTTTAGCAGCCTAAACCTGAAATGTATCCAGGAAAATTTTTATCATTAGCCAATAAAGGTTGAGATTGAGCGCCCCTACTTAAGCATGTAGGGTTTTGAGTGAAAGAAAAAGTGAGGTATACATGTAAAAAAAAAGAGAGAATTACAAAAAAAGTTTGAAGAATTTTGGAGCAAATAAAGTGAAGATCAAAAGATCAAAATTCCAAGAAATCCAAAAAAGTTGAAGATGCCAAAAGTCAATACAAGTTGGTGAATTCAAAGATATCAAAGATCAAATTATCAAGAAAGTGAAGAATTCAAAAAAAATTTCATAATGGTATCGAAAAATTGTAATTTTCTAGAATATGTATGCTTGGTTGCTCAATTAAAAATACCTTGAGGGTAAAGAGGTTTTCTGAGGATGGATTCGGAGGGTTGCATAAAATGAGCATAGTTCGGGGTGAATGGGCGAATGTTTATGAGGATTGTGAGTATTTAGAGTATGGGAGGTTTTTAGGAAAAATTTTAGACACAAATGCATGCGTTGCGGTCTTGGCATAATGGCTGGGTTAGATTGGAGTTGTTATACATAATTCTAATGTGTTAAAATTCAGTTTTGCTTGAGGGCAAGCAAAAGACAAGTGTGGGGTATTTTGATATGTGCATATTTAGTGTGTATTTAGTATAGTTTTTTATTCATATACTAGCTAAATTATCGCATATTATGGACAAAAGGTACTTAAAAGTGTTAAATTATGTTTTTCAGTCCAAATATGAAGCTCGGAAGCAAAAGGAAGCAAGAGAAGCAGTTAGGAGCTCGAGAGTGGAATGAAGAAGGAAAAACACTAAAAAAAAGCTTCTACTCGTCGAGTCAGATAGCGACTCGGCGAGTCCGGTCGAGGAATCATAAGGATAATGACTCGGGATCCCAGATAGTTATCGCAATACGGGGAATGTGAGAGGGACTCGACGAGTCACCACTTGACTCGACGAGTCGGATCGCTTATTTAAAGATAACTCCACAGATCAAGAGGAGAGAGTTCTGGGACGATTCAGAAGTATCTTACTACGATTGAGAAGCCTGAAAAACCCTAGAAGACGACGAAGGAAGCTAGAATTCGATTCCGGAGAGTAATTAAGGCAAAATTTCATCATTCCATTTATTCTTTTGTTTATTCATCATGACTAAGCAATTTGACTTTGATTGTTTGCTGTTATTTACTTTAATTATGAGCTAAAACCTTTAGACTTCTGTTTGGGGATACAAAGTTGACAATATGGTTTGATTAATTGGTAGGATTAATTCTAAGTTGGTGAATTTTTGTTATTTTAGCTTGCTAAAGAACCTTGTGTGTGAATAATAATTAATTTTCTGTTAATAGGAAGATAATTGATTAGCATGAACATCTATTGATTATTGCCCTCATATGATATATTGTGACCACATAGTTATATGTCTAGGATTAATGAATATGAAACTAGAATTAATAAGAAAATAAATTCATGTGCAAGCTTGTAAGATGACTATCAAACAAGAGGTTAATTAAAAAGATTAAATTAGTTAACTATTGCAAGTCTAACTTAACCCGAATAATTAATCTAGTAAATATAATTAAATTAGACAATTGGCCACTGTTTGAGTTAGTTTATTTGCTAAGGATTAGGGTAGTGAACATGAACCTAATCACTTGAATCGGTAACCAACGAAAGAATTAATCCATTGCACTATTACCTTGAAAGTCAACCATAGAGTTAACCGAGTTGAACTAAACAGAAGTTCCTTTCCAATTATTGAATCTAGTTAAATCGTTATTTTCTAGCTTTAAATTAGTAATAATTAGTAAGTTTCTAGTCTTGTAAAACTAGAGAACAACCCCTGCTTTTTAATTAACTTAGATTAAATTAGTTTTTAGTTTAATTTGCCGTTCCCTGTGTTCGATACCCTGCTTATTTAGCTATACCACAATTGATAGGTTCACTGCCTTTTGTGTGTTATTTGATAATTAAAAGTAGGTTTAAAACTAGTGGGTTTTACACACATCAGAGATCTTTTGTCTTCTTAATCACACCCACGTTCATATATAATGATTTCGGAAGTGAAATCAGTAGCTTTTTGTTTTATCTCTGACTTGGTCAAGAAGATCCCAACTATATTAATCTCAGTAGTGAGTGTGGTAAATCGCTGCAACTGAGCTTCTAGGGTTTCTCCAGGGATATAATTGAACATGTTGAAGTTTTGTCTTAACATCTCGTGATGATTCTCTTTCATGTCTTCAATTCCCTTGTTAACTTCAAAAGCCATTAAAAGCACAACTCGAAGCTAAAATAAAACTTAAACGTCAAACTAAAATTTAAAAATGCCCTTTGACTATAAACCTCAAAAGTCAACCTTAAAAGTCAAATTTAAAAAGTCAAATTCAAAAGTCAAACTTGAAAAGTCAAACATAAAAGTCAAACCGAAAAGCTAAATTTGAAAACTTAAAAGTCAAACGAGAAAGTCAAACGAGAAAGTCAAAGTTTAAAGTCAAAGGTCAAGTGTTAATAGTCAAAGTCAAAATTTAAAATAAAAAGGTCAAAAATAAAAGTTAAAAATTAAACACTAATTTTTTTGGTTGAAATTGGAATTTAAAATGAAAAGAAATTGAATTTTGGGCTGAATTTGTCAAAATTTCGAAACTTGGATCGAAGAAAGACACCTTTTGAATTAGATTTCGAAGGAATGAAGCAAGTGGCTGGTTGGTTCAACTGGCAAGGCATCTTGTGTTGATGAACTAGAGGGCCCGGGTTCGATCCCCGACACCCCCAAATCTGGTTCCCTCTTTTTTTTAGTGTATACGAGGAGAAGATGTTTTTGCGAGGACGAGGCCGATGACGCGATGCGAGGACGTGCGAGGATCAATTACGAAGAGATGACCGAGGCCGCTGAACCGCAAACTCCGAGGACAGGCCGTAAACTCCGGCCGCAAACCGCCGACCGTAAACTCTGGCCATAAACTCCGGCGGAACCCTAGTCGTCAACGCCGCCGCCTCGCTGGTTACGACCAAAAACAACGATTTTTGCCCCTTTTTGCTCCAAAACTCGATCAAAAACTCGTTTTTATCAAAAACACAACGAACAAACCCCCCCCCCCCCCCCCCCCCCCTTAATTTTCATAGATCTATCAAAAAAACCGCAGGAATTTTTCAAAAATAAGATCAAATATGCTCCAAATCTGACAAAAATGACTAATACAAACCAAGCTCTGATACCAATTGTAAGTCCCCAAAATGCTTGTGTATCAATTAGATGCTTTTGATGGTGCGGAATCCCAATCAAACGGATGATGTCAGATCAAATAGAAGAGAAGGAGAAGAAGAAAATGATGAATCTTGTATGTATTGATATGAATGAAGATCCGGATACAAGATTCACACACACTTACACACACTTAAGCTCCATATTCTCTTCTGTTCATCAATCTACTCCTCACCCCTTACACCTATATTTATACATGGGGAATATGGGCTTGGTGAACATGGGTCGTGAATCGGGTTATGGCCGTAAACCTATTCACGACCATAAACACGTATACGACCGTAAACACCAAGCTATTTACAGTCCAAGACACAAAAATACATTTTCCTAGAAATGTAAAGTTTAGACCATATTTTTGACCCAACAGGTATCATCAGTGAGAGAGAGAGAGAGATAGATAGAGAGAGAGAGAGAGAGAAGAAGAAGAAGAAGAAGAAGAAGAAGAAGAAGAAGCCTCTAGATATGGTGTTGTTTAAGTGTTAGCTGCTTTTTATAGGTAAAAAGCTATCACTTTGATCATTGTTTGGTTAGATCTCTTTATTAGGGAGTTTGTTGCCATTTCCATCTTCCCTTTGAGCCTTTAAGTTGTTTGAGCATGCCATGAAGTTGAAACATCTGGGTAGTATGAGGTCCCTTAGGCCTAAAGATTCAAGTTTTATCAAGCTATTGGCCAAATTTTATGCATTAATACCTCTATAGAGCTTTTTATTGGCACTTTGAGCCCTAGGTGCCATGCATGGACGTAACGCTTGAAGATTTACGTGGGATTTCAGCCTTGGGAGTCTAGATCTAGAGCGTGGGGCTTTAGTTTTGCTTAAAATTGTCTGAATGAGAAATGGATTTAAGGGACTCGACGAGTGGATGAGCCAACTCAACGAGTCGGTTAGGGTTTTCCCTAATAGTCTGGACGTGCTACAACTTGACGAGTTGGTGAGACAACTCGATGGGTTGAGTTGGATTTATTCAATACTTCAGAGAGAACAAAAGAACTCGATGAGTCGCATAGGTGCACTCGACGAGTTGGGTCAACATGGACTGTTAACTTGAGTGCTGACTTTTGTTGACTTTTATGGTTTGGTCAAGACATGAGTTATGGACATCATGGAGGGGTTAGCTTAACTTTGTAAATTTGTGGTTATAAAGTGTTAATTAGAGATGATTATATTATGTAGGCAACATCAAAGTAATACAGGGAATAATATAGATGCAACTCGGTACTAGGCTGTCTTCGCAAAAGCTCCCGGGGTGTACCTGTCTATCGCTGACCTGAGAATACAAGTTATTTTGAAAGCGAGTATCAACATTTTTATAATGCTGGTGAGTCCATAAGTATTTAGTGTCATTTGTATAAATACGCATTGTTATTCAAAATAACTTTATGAAAGATAGTAGTTTAGAATCTACGGTGTATTAGCGTCCTTTCCAGAAAATCCTATATTTTCTAAATAAAAGCAGTCTTCTACTAAGACCCGACAATGTTATGTTTTAAGGAGTAATTTTCCCCAAAATACTATCATTACCAAAATACGGTGTTGACTATAAAGAAAATATGAGAATATCATTAGTAAAAATAGTAGGGGAAAAATAATATATGCCTCAGCAGTAATACTGCTGACTAAGGCAAAAGAAATCATAGACTCCAGGAAAGTATCGAATGAATGATACGCCTAGCTCAGTCTAACAAAAGGAAGCACAGACTCCAGACAGTATCAAATGAACGACACAGCTAGCAAAGTATAAAACAAGGAAATACAGACTCCAGACGGTGTCGAATGAACGACACAACTAGCAAAGTCTAAAACAAGGAATATACAGACTCCAGACAGTATCGAATGAACGACACAACTAGCAAAGTCTAAAACATCCGGTAATCCTAAGTGTGTTGTTTCAAAAATACTATGTTACCTTAAGGCCATAAATTATAAGGTAAACCTTTATGTCAGGATGTGGGAGTGTTACCCTGCAAGCAATGGAATGAATGTGACATTTGTCACCCCTTGGCTTGGTAAGCCGGGGACTGTAGCTAGCAGTCAGGGTGTGGGAGTGTCAGTCCCATATAGATCTATACAAACAATGCCCGCTCTCCCTCCAGGAGACTCTGGTTACCAACTTGACAACGGGGAGATCCGTGTCTTGAAGATGCATCTCGTATTTTGAATTCTATTGTAACTACTGGAATAATGATATAGACTCACGAATGAACTGACTCCTTTGGAACTCTCCGTACTAGAAAGAGTAAATAGAATCTCCTAACTATTCCTATAATAGTTACTAGTGTTTCTGATCTATGTATGATGAATGGAAGGATGCCCTTGCTACCCAAGGGAAATGAACTGGTCAATGGAAACCTTTATGTCTATACATGTATACATGATATTTAATTAATGTTTAAATGACCTTCGGATGGATATCCGATACCCACCAGACCACATCCCAATGAGGAAAAGGAAATAGGGCGAACTAGCCTTCCTAAGTCCTTTAAACATTATTTATATAACTATACAAATATAGGCATGCATTTAACGAAATAAAAGCATAGAAGGAAACTTTGATAAAACCTTCGAAAAACTTTCATACATAAGAAATTTACGACTTGATGTCATTTTGTAAAACAAGTTTTGAAAATCTTTGGAATCCTTTGAAAAAAACATTCACAAACAGCTGTGAATGTGATTTTTAATAAACAGTTTAAGTGAAGAAAACCTTTGGAAACCTTTAACAACAAAGTTCGACTTAATGTCATTCTATAAAACAAACTTTGAAAGCCTTTAAAATACCTTCGGGAAACCTTTCGAATACTTATGATAATCTAAAAAAGAAACTCATATTTTAACAAGAGTTGAAAGCGAGATTGGAAAATCTTAAGTCGGATAAAACAATTTAACATGAAAAAATCCATTTCGCTATACAGTTTATCAATCACAAGTGATTTATCTAATAACTGTATAGTTCAACTTGTATTCCCCCCTATAAAAACAGTTAAAATCATTTAAAAGGTTAATTAAGGGGTATGAACTCACCTGACATTGGCGATTCGGATGAATGGACGATATAGGATGCTAAGTGTCAAGTGAGGACTCGACCACACACATGAATCCTATTTAACATGTAATGATACATTTAACTATCTAATTACTCATTTAATAACTAATTAAGCAAGTAAGGATGTCCTCTTACATCAAAAGCACTTTGCTACAAGTGCTAGGAGTACCAAGGGTTGCATATAAGGTGTGTATGGACTCACATTGGAGTTTACTCCTCACATAGTAGTGTCTAGGGGTGTTTACGCTTTTTGAACCATATCCCCCATGAGTTTATGGCCGTAAACCCATGGGTAGTGTGTCCTTGGATGATTAAAGGTCTTACAATACTTGTGGAATTAGGCTAGGTTCAATTCTAGGGCATAGGAAATGGTTTATTCATCAAATGGACCATTATGGGGAGTTTACGGCAGTAAACATAGATTTTACGGCCATAAACTCTTACTTAGCCTTTTCTTTTGAGTTTTGGTGGTCCTAGGTTAAGCACAAGTGGTTCTAGTCCAAGGTACAAGCCACGGAAGGAAGTTAGGGCACCATTTGACCACTTTAAGGGAGTCTACGGCCCATGGACCAATCCTTGGGGGGTTTACAGTCGTAAAATCCTAGAGTCATGGTTTCCTTAAAGTTTAAGGTCCCTAATGCAATGATGGTTGGTTCTAGACATCATTCCAAGCCATAGTAGGTGTTTAAGGGGAAATTTAACACCTTAAAAGGTGTTCACGGCCCATGAAGAGGGGTTTATGGTCCAAGAGTGTTCTTGGGCCGTAAACTCATGTTTACTCCTCAAAAGACAAGGTTTTGGTGTTCTAAGTTCGTACATGCAAGTCCCCAAGTCATACCTAAGCCTTAGGAGTGGTTTGGAAGAGTTTTGGGGCTTCAAAACCCCATTTATGAGTGTTTGTGGTACAAGAGTGTTCTTGGGCCGTAAACTCATGATTATGAGGGTTTTGGGTGATTTAAACACAAATTTGCAAGTGTAATAAGCTAAACAATAAGCTAGGAAGGTTAACTTATCGTTTTGAAGCTCGAAGGGGCGATTTTTGACCAAAACCCGATTTGTAAAGAGAAAAAGTAGAGAGAGAAGGCTCCTAAGGTGTGAAAAGGTTGGAATGAAACCCACTCAACCCTTATATAGGGTTGAGTTTACAGCCTGGGTGGGGGTCCACCCAACACCAACCGCAAACGCGGTTTTTTCGCGACTTCCGTTAAACATGACAAATTTTAAATTATATCTCCTTAGTTTTGGTTCGCTTGACGAATATTATTTAAAATATTCCAATTGACTTAAATCCGGCCAAAATTATTTTTGGGATAAATTTGGCTCATTTTTGACGTGCTTAATTATGACGTTAAAACAAACGGAAATTTGTGGGTTGTCACAATTATTCTGTGCTTTATTGGTTAGGACCAGAGGGTACAACCTGAGTTGGGAGATTGGAGGGTCCTCACTGAGACACATGGACCGGAGTGTCCTTATCGAGACAGAGCCATGAGAGGCTAATTATTTTTGCTTGGTAATTTGGGGAACTCACTAAGCTTCGTGCTTATAATGTTGTGAGATATGTGTTTCAGGTATCTCTCAGGATCACGGTAAGGGGTCGGCTTGATTGTATACACCAGTTAGAGTTTTGGTTTTGTGGATTCTTCGATATTATCAAAAAATTTATCTCTTGGGTTTTGAGCAACTATACATTTTGTGGTTTTTGAGAAATGTGAGAATGTGTTTTTATGTGGTTTAAAAATGAAAAGTTTATTTGAAAAATTAGAGTGTTACATGTTGGTATTAGAGCTTTGGTTTGAGGGATTTGGATGTAGTATCAGGTATGCCTGGAAACAAATTGAGGATTTGAGAAAATTTTCTAAAAAGAAATGATTTTTATAAAATGATTAAGAGTTTTAAGAAGAAAATGAAACGGAGCAGGGTGTACAATCAGTCAGAGCCCAAACGGTGATTTCCCAAAATACCATTACTTGTTTATATTATGAGATACTTATGAGATATTAGAGCTGCATGCTAGAGAATTGGCTAGGTATTTCAGGAATTTAGAGCTAGAGTTGCATGAGTCATGATGCCCTAGCTAATAGGATGCTAGTGATTGATATTATCTGCTATTTGCTCTATATATGTGATGAGTAGGAGTACCTAGCAGGAATCTTTTAGAGAGATCTTAGCGTAGAAGAGTAATCTAGGAGAGATACCTAGATGTGTATTTGAGGAATCTATTGAGAGTAGTTAGATACCAATAAGAGGTGGGATTGCCTGAGTCTGGTGATGCCTTTTCAGTTGTGGATAGAACAAGTGGAGTTGTATTCTAGAGTGGTTTTATGTGCTGGTGGAGGTTATTCGATGCCCGAATCTTGCTTTCTTTGTGGTTTGTGGAACTCTTAAATGATAGGAGTGAACTACTAAGAGAATATGATGATACTCAGGAGGTAGATGGTTGCCATCATGAGGAGTTCTTCAGCAACTAATGGCAGAGAAGTGTGAGAACCTAGGAGAGCCTAGCGAGTAATTTTTAACCGATGAGTGCAGTCTTTAGAGGTGAGCATTCACTAGGGAGCGAGCATGTGTATTGGGATTCGTTGATCAAGAAGGTTGAGCAGCTACTTAGGAAATCTGGGACGATCCGTGTGGAAAGTATGGGTAGATGTGGAAGGTAGTATGGGCCTCTAGTACTGATAGCAGAGGACCCATACTCGAAACAGGGAGAATTTGAGAGATTCTAAGTAGTAGATTGAGGGGGAGATAACATGGTTCAGGTACCATGATGTGTAGAAGAGAGTGCTTCTGTCTTTACTAGTTATCCCGCTGAGGTTGTTCAGAATGAGAGTGGATATGGTAGTTTGTGGGGCGAGAGGGCCATGTCGGTCGAGCTTCAACAGAGTGTACCTTGCAAGGAAAATTGACTTTAGATCCCAAGGAGTCTTACTGGTGAGCTGCTAGTAGGAGTCGCAGGACTCAAGGAGAAGTGGGGATAATGCCTTGTGGAGGATTGTGGTATGGGTTAAGTGATTGGCCGATTATTGAGATGTCACTTTATGTGACGTGAATTACATTATTTATCCTTCCCGTGATGAGTGAAGGAGATAACGAGCTTCTGGTTTCAGAGAATAGAGGTAAACCCTGTGGGGTAGCATATAGTTATGATATTTTCACCAGAGCATTTGTGGTATGTCTGTTGCGAGGTATTTCTTACACTGTGAGAGAGATTCATCAGAGGGGACTGAAATGGATAAGGACAAGGATATACCTTAGTTGAATGTAGCAAGGCATATATTAGCAGCAGTTCCAGGTAACCAAGAGGAGTATATCGGGGTGGCGGCCATCGTTGTCTATGTTGTATGACAACCGTAAGAGTGAGTTCTCTTGCTTCAACGATAATCCACACGATGGAAGGTGGGTAGAGGAATCGGAGATGAGGTGTGTATGATAGTTCATTATTTTCAGGTTGAGAGTCGCAACTAATTCGGGACAGTCGAGATGTCTGATGGTGTGTCGGCATGAGATTTTGGGTGACTTAGAGGCATTCACATTAGGAAGATTCCGAGGTTTTCATCTAAGATATAGGATACTTGGGGTTATTTGGTCATTTTCTTGGAGGACATAAAGTGCTGCGTGTATGTTCCACGAGTTGGGAATGGTACATCTGGTGAGCCAGTCTGAAGTGTGGTCTATTAGTATGACAATGGACGATGGTTTGAACCCCAATTGGGGGAGAACTGGGTATTCTGTAGGGAGGATCCTCAATCTAATATGGTACAGAAGTTTGGGTTATGGGGATCTACGGTCCAAATATATGAGACTAGGGTCATGTGGTAGTGAGGACCATAGCTAAACATAGCATGCATGCTAGGAACATAGGTAAACATAGCGTGCATGCTAGGTCATGTGGTAATGAGTTTATTTGGAAATCAAATTGATTTATTTCACAAAGTGAGGACCATAGGTAAACATAGCGTGCATGCTAGGAGCATGGGATAACTATTGTTTTAGTTCAAGTATTAAGTTGATCAATCGAAACATTGTACAATGAGTAATAAGTAACCAATATGGTGATTAAATAAAAGGAGTTTATTTACGCTCATAAGTTTTGGGGCCATATAGTATTAGTATTATTCTTGTGTTTCATTTTGCATGTTTTGACTTCCCGAATAATCAGATTATTCAAACCATCCACAGTCGATCGTACTTTGAAAGTAGATATGAAAAAACACTGTCATGAGTTGGCTTGTAGATCTGTCTAAGGAGTTAGACATAGCAACAATTGCTACACCATTCACGAGTATTTCTGAATAAGATTAGAGTATTGGATCAACCCGCATTCACTTGAACCACTTCATGGAATTTATCTCAAGTGATCGTGAGACGATAATATCATATAAGTCTTCAAACCTAGATATATAATTTGTTGAATATGAGTTAGTTGTGCATTGATGATACGAAAACGCACCAGTAACTTGATGTTATAAAATCTATCGTTGTGCATGATTTAATGTGTTGTTAGTACAAGCATATAATGTCAAAGTTTATATGTTCACTTTTATCCTAAGAAGATTAAAAGCGATATATTGGGCCCCTCGATGATTCTGTTTTGACTATGTGACGAGCCCGGTCAGAACTAAATTGATGTGTTCAGTTATGTTCTTTGTCAGATAAATCGAAAATCGGGAAACAAACTGCTGGACAATAAGTATGCCTTTGTTCCATGTAATTGTCCAGCTGATATCTTGAGAACAGAGGATTACATAATCCCTTATCTAAAGGATGCGTCACTGACTGGGTCAGATTTGACAGCGGTTTTTGAAAGCTTACGATTGCTATGTCGGATCCTAGAGTAACATTGACAGTTATAGATATTAGACTTATCCAAGTGGGAAACTGTTGGATTTAGTGTCTAAGCCCATAACTATAACTGGGATGTACTTGACCCGATTGTAGCATGGTCCTTTTTGAGTTGCCTTCACCAGTGCAACTTGATAGGATTGATTTTGAGAATAAGGTTATTTATGGTTTATTAATATATTACAATTAGAATATATTAATATGAAATCATATTATTTAATTAGTATTGATCAAGATTTAATTTGGAATCAATTTTGTGGTCAAAAGAGACTAATTAAATATATGGGGGTTGATTTCGTAAATCAATGATTCTTGTAGTGTGGGCCAATGATCCATGATTATGTAGATGGGCTAAATTAATCCATGGATAGTCCATGGAGGTTAAATCCATGGAGCATGAGAATGTGCAAAGTCATGAGTCATTAGGGTTTACAAAGTGTAACCCTAGCATGTGCAACACTAGAAATAGAGCCCCCTAGAGCCAAAATCGGTTGCCCCATCATTCCAAGAGATAGATACACGATTTTGAGCTTGCTAACCGATTCTCTCAAGCCTCCTCTTGCATATGGTGTTTATGAACCAATAAAGGCATCACGCTTGAGGTGCTCAAGCTTTCAAAGGTCAAGAACTCTACCCTACTCAAGAGGTAAGCAGCCAAACCAAATTTATATTGCACAACTTCAATTATATGCTTGATAGGGAGAATGCTTTGGGAAAATTGTAAATGCATGTATTATTTGAGAAAACATAGATCCAAATCATTTAGGGTTGCATGTGCACCATAGGAGTGTTATAGTGCTCAAAACCCAAAAAAAGTACCATATCGCCTCGTGCCATCCGAGATGCAAGAGTTGTCCGAACAACTTCAAGAACTTCTAGACAAGGGGTTTATACGACCAAGTTCTTCACCTTGGGTAGCCCCGGTGTTGTTCGTCAAGAATAAAGGCAGGTCATTCCAAATGTGTATTGATTATAGACAACTGAACAAGTTGACAATCAAGAATAAATATCCTTTTCCTCGAATTGATGACATGTTCGATCCGTTGCAGGGCGCTTCATACTTCTCAATGATCAACCTCCGATCAGGATATCATCTACTAAGAGTTCACGAAGAAGACATTCATAAAACATCATTTAGAACCCGTTATGGACACCATGAGTTCTAAAGCATGCCTTTTGGACTAACGAATGCGCCAACTGTTTTCATGGATTTGATGAACAGGGTCTGTAGACCATACCTAGACAAGTTCGTAATCGTATTTATTGATGACATACTTGTTTACTCGCAAACCAAAGAAGATCACGAACGACATTTGAAGCTAATGTTGGAGTTATTGAAGGAGCAGAAATTGTATGGCAAGTTCACTAAGTGTGAATTTTGGATTCAAGAAATACATTTCCTTAGTCTTGTGGTTGGCGAAAAAGGAATTCATCTAGATCGAGCTAAGATTAAGGAAATCAAAAAGTGGGAAGCCCCCAAAGCTGTTGGGTTTTGAGCACTATAACATCCCTATGGTGCACATACAACCCTAATTCTTTGGATCTAAGTTTTCTCAAGTTATTCATGCAATAAAATTATCCAAAGAATGAAACCTACAACTAGCATACAACTTTGATATTTGAAACATAAAAACTACTTAGATGAGTACCACTTTGTCGTAGCTTGTAGAACTTGACCTTTCTAGACCTTAGCAGCTCAAATGTGATGCCTCAAATGAGTCAAAACCACCACCAACAATGGAGGATAATGAGAGATAGGCTAGGAGGCACACAAAAATGGCTAGGGTTCTTCTTGGAACTCTTAGGGCTATTTTTGGTGATGCTAGGGGTTACATTTTTAGTGTGGAATTCCTATGGTTTCACTTGTAAACCCTAATTCACTTCCTTGGGCCTTTAGTCCAATAATTCATATGATAAGCCGTTTGGATTAACTCTTCATGGACTCCCACATAAAATTAGTCCATCCTCATCAACATGGATCATTAGCCCAAACTATATGCATTATTAATTTACTTACTCAATCTCCGTTAATTTAATCAGTCTCTTTTGATCACTAAATTAATTCCAAATTAATTCCTGACCAATTTCAATTAAATAATATGATTTCTCAATTAATATATTATTATTATAATATATTAATAAATCACAAATAACCTCTTTATTAAATATCCATCCTATCAAATTGCTCCGGTGAAGGGAACCCAAAAAGACCATGCAACTATCAGGTCAAGTACATACCAATCATAGTTATGGGCTTAGAAACTTAATCCAACAGTCTCTTACTTGGATAAGTCTAATAACTATAACTGCCAGCGTAACTTCAAAATCCGATTAGCAATGGTAGCTCTCGAAATCCGTTGTCGAACTCTGATCTTATCAGGAATGCGTCCTTTATATTAGGGATCAAATATTCATCCATTCTACAAGATATTGGATGGACTGATACATCGTTTATAATCGTTCTCTATGTCCATGTGTTGTTTCATGATTTCCGATTTATGACGACTGACAGTCAGACTACAATTGAACACATCAATTTAGTCCAGGCTTGGCCAAGCACTTTGGGTGTCATTACTAAATCATCGAAGGGCCCACAAATATTTCTTTTATCTCACATTGGGTAAAAGGAACTGATAAACATCACCTCATATGCTTGCTCAATTTACTCTTCAAATCACACACAACAATACGATTTATAATACCAAGTTACTGGTGCGTTTACACATCATCAATGTGCAACCGACTTGCAAACTCCAACTCATATGTCTCTGTTTCAAGAATATAAGATGTTATCATCCCACAATCACTCGTGATAAAATCCATGAATTGATTCAGATGAGCATAGGTTTAATCCAATACTCAAATCTTATTTCATTAGTACTCATGAACACTGTAGCAAACTTGTGATATGTCTAAACATTTAGATAATATACAGTTAGATTCATGACAGTCTTACCTCATTACTTACTTCCAAAGTATGATTGACTGTGTATGTTTGAATAATCTTTATTATTCGGGATGTAAAACATGCAAAGAGAAACACAAGAATAATCAAATCCAATATGGTCTCAACCATATTGGTTACTCATTATTCATTGTATAATGTTTCGACTAATCAACTTAATACTTGAATTAAAACATTGTTACCCCATGCTCCAAGCATGCAGACTATGTTTACCTATGGTCCTTACCTTGTGAATAGATCATTCGAACACATTTCCAATGATGCTCATTTCACAATTCCCTAATCCTTATTATAAGTGTAAAAATACAAAATTCTTGCCACTATTAAAATCTTGTTAGATCTAAACTCACATGCAATTATCCTTTTATATTGTCAAGGCTCCAAAGTTACAGAGACTTTTTCAATGATATTACAAAGCATTCCATTTGGAGATTGTTACAAGACAAATCCATAGATATGAAGTCTCACATTCATATTACATTCCTTTGAACATCCTTCGTACATAAAAGTTTCTAACCTACACATAGTTTCTTTACATCCAACTCCCATTATGGAAACATTATCATGTTTACCATATGACAACTCATTCTTAATAGAATCCTATCTATTCCTAAAAATGTCAATATGATCCATTCATTTACTATACTTCCAACTGCCCATAAGTGACCAATCCCTAGCGAACCTTAGATTGTCCTTGATAGTTGTTTAGCTACTTTGGTGATATCTAGTTCTATTCCTTTTCCCTCTTAATTCCCTAGGCATTTGGAACAGACATAACGGTCGAATATTCATTGAACTTTTCAATGGCATGTTTAATCTTGATTACGCCCTTCAAGTTTGTGACTGAGATACCAAGGATCAAAAACACCATGTGAATAACCATGCAAATTAGCTTGGTACTCTTGAAGTCATATATCACCTAATCTGTAACGCCCGTGTTTCTAGGCTAGGCATTAATATTGATGTAATAGTCTAGGTTAATCTTTGTAACTCATTTTGAAATAATAGAAATGTATTATTTGAGTATTATGTGTTTTATGCTTAATTGTGTTGCTTAAATAAATGAAGAATAAAAATAAGCGTAATAATAAAATATTAAATAAGCCCAATATCTATGAAGGAAGTTGCAGTGGTCGTGAGAAGGGATCCATATATATAAAAAATGCCAAAATCCGAGTTATAAAGAAGAAGTTATGACCTATTGAAGTTTCATCACATAATCGGTACGACACTATATGACGTAATTAGTGAATTAATTTACGATAGAGCGATATTTAGCCTTAGTAACCTAAACGAAAGTCATAGAATACGTTAAACCAAGAGCATGCATTAGAAGAACGTCTAAATCTTACTTCGTATGAGGAAATTATGATTTTTCTAAGTTTCAACTTAGCATTATGTAGCCAAAAGTTCGAATATGAGATCAAGTGATTTCTAACCGAATCAATCTAAATGAGAATTGAAGATCTCGTCAATAGTAATGCAACGGTAAAAAGACAAATGAAAATAGACGTCAAATGAGGAAGTTATGAATTTCTAACGGAGTTTTACTGTCGTGCCCTACTAAAAATAATATAATAAAAGTTAATATCAAAATTAGCTGATGGAGTCTAAACGAGAGTTGTAAAGCATAATCTCACCTACGCGTGCATATAAAGAACGTTGAAAATGGAGCTCGTATGCGAAAGATACGAATTTATAAAGTTCGGGGCATGAACTTCAACCCCTGTGTCAGATCTCACGGCGTGAACATATTCACGACGTGAGCTGGTGATGGACGTCTTCTAGGTCAAGTGGCCTGATGACGAACACAATGACATATCGATCTCACAACGTGAGCACTTGTGGCTCAGGACGTGAGCATAGAATTTTAGCCTCCTATAAATAGAAATCGAAGGCTAGCCGGCCATGGTTGCTAATTCCCCACTCTCTGACTCCCGATACCCTCTCTAGCTGTCTTGAAGTACCCCCAAAGCCCCGGTATCATCCTAACACCCAAAGCAAGTCCTGAAGCTCTGAAGATCCTGAGAAGAAAAGAGTTTATGAGCCGATGCTCTGCCCGCGAGAAGCCCGGTGTGTGGAGATATCCAAGATTCATCGAAGATATACTGCTTTAAGAGCCGTAGTGCTGTTCGAGCATCGTCTTATCATGTGAGTTCATAGTCCCTTTCAAATACACGATTTTTAATACAAGTATTGTTGTATGTATCAAGTATATATCTTGAGTGAGGGTATATTCCCTTTCTTATAACACATAAATATGAAGTATCTCATATATAATATGTGCTATGTGTGTGTGTGTCTATATATATATATATATATATATATATATATATATATGTGTGTGTGTGTGTGTGTGTGTGTGTGTGATTTGTTTATCTGGAATAAGTATTGGATGTATATCTTATCAAGTTTATAAGTTGAATCTGAATGAATATGCATGTTGCTATCTACAAAAAGGTTGGCTAGAACTAGGTAGATAGTTGACGTGTGATAAACTGTTGTAAGGCCTCGATGTTGTTATTGATTCAGTTATTTAGCGGAGTTTAGATGTTGACCACAGACTATTCTAGACAGTCTAGTGGAACGTTGGCGGGCTCGCCACCTGTAGATGTTAATGAACATGGGTGTTCATTTGCTATACTCCATCCCCCACATGGTTGCCTTGTTTGACATATATTGCTGAGGAAACCCCGAAGCATGTGTTGTCGCCGCGATGAAAATCCTTAGACTAGGTCCCTTGTGATAGTAGTTTTAGGGGCGTAAAGTGAGGATAACGGGAATGTGTAATTGGGTTATTATTGGTTGATGAAATAAATATAATTATTTATTGTAGGTTAAAATCCCTATATGCTCTCCTGTATCCCAAGCCTGACCCACTCAGTTTTCTTTGTATTACAGGTAGTGGCGTAAGAGCATAAGTTGGACAACTTATTAAGATATTTTGATTATAGGCCTATAATGTATATAACTGTTGTAAGGCTTATAATGTGCCGTTTATGCTTTTGTCTGTATCGGAACATGACATCCCGAGTTTTGTTATATAATGAAAATACATTTCTTTAAGAAATGCTTTGGTAAATATTAATTTATCATATTTCATTTTGGGAATAAATTCTGCTACTCTTTCAATCAAAGGATTACTCTGAAATTATTTTAAAAGCATAAATTAAACTGGTCTTTTTTGGCCATGATTTTGGGGATGTCACAGTTGGCATCAGAGCGTTAGTTTAAGCGAACTAGGCATTTGTAGGATTTCTAGACTTAAACTTAGATTGCTAAGTGAAGATCTTTAGATAGTGTCTGTTATATTTTAGACATGAGCACTAGTTTATTTTAGGAAAACTGCCTAAAATACTTTTATGTGCTAAATGTTATATGTTTGCCATATATTATATTATTTGTTCGGATCTAAGGTTTGTTGCCAACCAGATCGAGAGACCTTATGTGTTTAGGATTCTAAGTGTATGATTATGGTATTAGAGATAGCATGTAAACGTTTCAGAGTGATAAGGATGATATAATTATCTATCATGATTGAGGATCCAAATTCACCTTATTCAGTGTGTAGATCAAAAATGGTAAGAACCAGAAGTGGAGTTAGAAATGTGAACGAAAATAGGAATCAACTGTTGGGTTTTGAGCATTCTAACACTCCTAAGTGTACATGCAACCCTAACTACCTTGGATCTATGTTTTCTCTATTATACATGCAAATATGAACTTCCAAGGTATTATCCTAATCTAGCATACAAAACAATGAATATAACAAGATAGAATACATACCTCTTTCATGTAGAATATCTTCATGAAGCTTGAGTGCCTAGTGCCCCAAGTGTGACACCTCAAATGGTTCACACAACATCATATGCTTTTGGAATAACCTTGAGAGAAATGTAGAACACTTGTAATCGGCTTCTATATCTTACATAGTGGCCGATTTTTCCAAGAGTATGATCTTTATATAGTATTACAATTAGGGTAAACCCTACTTGTCATGACTTTCCATTTCCTTGGATCCATGGGTTCAAATAGACCATGGAGCATCCATGGAGCATCCTATGGGTTTTAGCCCAACTTGATAATCCATGGAGCATTAGCCCACTATAGAAGTATGGATGATTTACACAATCAACCCATATATTTAATTAGTCTTATTTTGATCACTTAATTAATCCTAGATTAATTCTTGATCAATACTAATTTAATAATCCTATTAATATATTAGAACTTATAATATGTTAATAATCCTTAAGTGTTATTTCTATCTGTCACACCCCGAAAATCAAAGGCGGAAACATTTCCGGGGTTGACTCCAAGTTGTGTATCAAATCCAATGTACATAGTAATCACAGTAAACAACCATTACATTACATATATCTGAAAGTTTACATTTGGTTCAAAAGTAAATTGTACAAAAATTATACATATATCAGATGAACAAAACGAGACGAGTCTTCCACGCACTCCGTCTTCACCAAAAGAGATCGCCGAGTACCTGTCTAACTCGTACCTGAGAATACAAGCAGTTTGAAAATCAGCATCAAGCTGGTGAGTTCATAAGCGGTTTTGTTTTATGAAAATGAATCGGTTTGCTTTAGTTTTCCAAAAATGTTTAGTATCCAATAAAATCCCATATTTTCTTATATAAAATTAGTTTGGTTATCTTTCGTTACAGTTCTATTACGTGTTATATGTTAACCCCAGGAAAATCCCATATTTTCCTAAATGTAAGATTGATTGAATAACACAGAATATAGTTTAATACATAAAACTATATATTGAAAATCATAGGATTACTATCCCGAATTAGATATGATATACCATAATATACACGAAATGTAGATAGAAAGTAGTTTGAAAACCTTGGGACTAACATCCCGAACTAGTTACAAGATAGTTTGATATACTAGAAATATAGATTGAAAACCATGGGACTACTATCCTGAACTAGATATAAGATTGTTTGATAAAAGTCATGGGATTAACATCCCGTAATAGATATAGTTTCAAAACCATGGGATTAGTATCCTGTACAAGATATAGATTGAAATCATGGGACTATCATCCCGTACTGGATATAAGGTACATGTATACTGAAAACCATGGGAATACATCCCACACAAGGTACAAGTTCGATGGACTGAAAACCATGGGACCACCATCCCGAACTAGATAAAGGTTAGTTTGATAAAAGCATGGGATCACTATCCCAAAGTAGATATAGATTCTAAAACCAAAGCTATGAATAAACTTATATTAATACATATTATGAGTCGGGTAACCATGCTGATACGACAACAAGACCTCCTTGATGTTAGTCAGACGTCGGACGATATCCATAATTTGTCACCCCAGGCGTGCCCGCCTAACTGTAGCTAGCAGTTAAGGTGTGGGAATGTCAGTCCCGAATAGATCTATTCACAAATTCCTCGCTCTCCCTCCAGGAGACTCTGGTTACACTTCCGGGGAGGATTTACTGATCACCCATAAAGGGTAGTGACTACTCACAAACTAGTACTAAACTATTCACAGGATTCTCATACGATATCAAACATAAAAAGATTATGAAACATGATACAGTGAAAATAGATACATACAAAGAAACTATCTGGCAATACATTCAAATGATACGGAGATAAACTGAATCAGACATAGTTTATCAAATAACTTTATACAGATATCAGTACATGATATAAAGAGAAATATAGAACCCCAAATTATTCCCATAATAATTTGATTAGTTTGGTTATTTTCTTAACTTAAAATCCATTTAATTGTAATTGATAAATCATTCCTTATGCTCAGCATAATACATAAGGAGTAAAAGTGTTTATACATTTGCCAGATATTATTTGAAACAAATCAATGTTATGATTCGAAAATAGTTAAAGTTTGCTTGTATTCCCCCCCTGAAAACATTGAAAAACACGGAAAAAGGCGTAGGGGTATGAACTCACCGGACGAGAAATGTGACGATTTGGATGCTAAGTGTTGGTTCGGGGCTTGCGAACACACGAGGTTCCTAAGTATAATGTAAAGATACACATTTGTATCTAATTTGGACTTAGATTGATTATTTGATAGGGACAATTGCTTCTAGTCGCGAAAACACTCCGATACAAGTGTTTGGAGGGACCCGAGTGACATTTAGGGACACATATAGTTAGGATATTGAATTGGGACTTCAAAGGAACACTCCTTAGGGAGTTTACGGCCATAATGACCCTCTCCCCATGAGTTTACGGCCGTAAACTCATGGTGGGGTGAGTTATGGCACAAAATGGCTTCAAACACTTAGGGAATAATTTCTAGGTTTGGTTTAGGGGCTTGGAATAATTTTTAAACACCAAACAGACCTATTTAAGGGAATTTATGGCCCAGGATAGGACTCATGGCCATAAACTCCTATAAACCTATGAAAAATTGTGTTTTTGGATTCCAAACAAATCACATGTGATTGCTAAAATTATTCCTAGGCCTTTCATGCATTTCCTTGAAATTTTGGAGGGGTTTTTGGAGTTTACGGCCTATGAGACCCCCCTCATGGCCGTAAACTCTCTTAGAGAGTTATTCCATGTGTTTTAAAGCCAAAAACTTGTTTGTATGCACTTCTAGAAATTATTCCAAGGCTTTAGGTGTGTTAAGGTGGCTTTCTAACACCTTAAAATGAATTTACACCATGTTTCAAGAAGTTTACGGCCCAAGCACTTTCCTTGGCCGTAAACTCACAATAATCCCTCAAAAATTATGTTTCAAGTGTCCAAAGACTAAAACCAAATGTTCTAAATTTCATATCTAAGCCTTATTAGTGTTTTGGAAGGGTTTAAGGTCTCAAAAACCCCATTTATATGAGTTTACGGCCCAAGCTTGTGCCTTGGCCGTAAACTCCTTCAAATCCATCCTAATCCATGTTTAAAATGTTCTAAGTCCATTCCATGAAGTCATTTATCCATATCTAAAGTCCAATGGTGTTTAGGAAGGGTTTTAGGGCTTAAAAACCCCTTTAACTTAGTGTTTACGGCCTAGGCATCTTCCTGGGCCATAAACTCATATATTATGTCCAATCTCATGATTTAATCTCGAATTTAGAAGCCAAATATGCTATACAATGAAGTTAGGAAGGTACCTTAAGGATTTGAGACCTTAAAATTGAGTTTTGGACCCTTAAACTTTGGATTTAGGAGAGAGGTTAGAGAGAGAGTAGAGAGAGAGAGAGAAAAAGCTTCAAATGAATGGTTTAACACGTTTATATAGTTCCCAAAACTTGGACACGGCGGAATTCTACCCGATACCGGCCTTAAACGAGGCTTTAGGTCGCACCCGATTAAATTTCCGTCACCCGGTGGGGACGTTTCTAAACTTTTTGAAATAAATGATTTGGGGCTAGTTTCATGAGTTCCTAAAGGGTTTGGACACTCATTGGGTCATAATAAACATATAAATTTAATTAACTAAACCCAAAAACGACATCGGAACGTTTCGGCATACGGCGAGTTATACTGATCATGAATTGGAATGAGACACAAATGGATTTGTTGCCTCGGATCTTCACTTTCTCAAGTGGGATCAGGTCTCTGATGGGCGTTCTAGTAAATTCTCACTATCGGGACGTGTCTTCGTTTGGCACATTGACTTTCTCTCAATCTGTCATATCAATCGGTCCTCTCATGGAAGTTCCAACCCTGGACGACTTCGGTTTTCTCCAAGGAATCATTAGGGTTTCGTTGGGTAGATGCTTCTAAGGATTCGAGACATGATGTACTGGATAGATGTTACCAAACTCTAAGGGTATCCGAAATCTAAAGATTGCAGAATCGATTTCTACGAAGATCTCGAAAGGTCTGATGTGTAACTAAACTAGACGTTCGAAAGAAATTCCCGGGAATCCTTCGGGAAAGACATTTAGAGGAAAGAGCTGCTAACTTCCCGTTTCTCAATAATCACAGAAACGAGGGATGCGTGGTAATTTATATCGGGAAAACTTTTGAGTTCTAAGGCATGGAATGATACAAAGGTTTGATGCCGAAGATCACGAGAACCGGGTCGAGAAAAGATTTAGACGAGCGACCCTTTCGAAACCAAGGATAATAACATGAATGAGACTCGGTCATTTCATGTTAAACATAGCATCAAAGTATTTTTGTAGAAAGTTTTCCCCCTTTTTAAATTGAATGGAGCAGAATAGTCCTCCGGACTGAGGATTCAATCTATAGGTACGAAGTTAGTGTTATCTATCTCACTGGTTAGTCATCCCGACGGTACACATTTCGATTACATACGAAGGATTGAGTTTAGAAAATGTTCGAATAGATAGATAACAGGTTTCTCTTTTTGTACTAAAATCGAAAAGAGTTGCAGGTATAAGAATTATCAAAGAGAAGTATACCTGCGGTGACAGAGGGATCAGTGGTTGTAGCTTCTTTGGGGAAATTCCTCTTGAAGTGCCCAGCTTCACCACAATTGTAACAAGCCGGACTAATTCCCGCTCCGGATGATTGGTTCGTTGGCTTGGCTAGTTTTCTGCAGGTTTGAGCAAGGTGGCCCTTATTGCCACAGTTATCACAGATCCTTTCGCGACATGGGCCAGGAATGCGGTGGTGGTAGTTACACTTACTACACCAAGGAAGGGTACCAGTGTATCCACTGGCGGGAGTTTGGGCTGTGGAACCGACAGCTGAAATAGTAACAGGGGCAGTAGCAGCATGGACTGCTACCGTTTGCTGTTTCTTAGAAGACCCTTGCGTACTCTGGGCCTTCCGCTTGTTCCAGGATTTCTTTTTGCTTCCGCCTCCACTGGTGACTGGCTCGGGGGTGGTAGCCTCCTCATCAGAGTTGTCTTCGTGATCGATCAGAATCTTTGCAAGGCATTTAACACTGTCATATGTGTCTGGCTTTGCAGCTAAGACATTCCCTTTGGTTGGCTGGGTCAACCCCTAGATGAACCTCTCTATCTTTTTACTCTCTGGGGTAACCATTCCCGGATAGAGTAATGCCAGATCGTCGAATCTTGAGGTATAAGCGGCTATATCGTAACCCTTCATCTTTAGGTTCCAGAGTTCGTGTTCTAGCTTCTGGAGTTCGCCCCGAGGGCAATACTCTGCGAGTAGAAGCTCCTTCATAGCTTCCCAACCCATATCATTGGCTACAGGTAAAGTTAAAGATTTGACTCGGCCGTTCCACCAAGTCAGGGCTTTGTCTAGGAAGGTGCAGGCGGCAAACTTGACTCTATCAGACTCCGAACAGGCGCATATTTCAAAGATTGATTCAATTTTCTCGAACCATCTGGTTAAAGCAATAACACCCCCTGTGCCATCGAAGAATGTCGGTTTTGCATTCATGAAGTCTTTATAGGAACCCCCTTTTTGGTGTCCCTGGTTATCATCTGGGTTTTGGGTTCCACCTCCTGAACCACTAGGGTTCAGCTGAGGAAGGAGAGCTAATATGGTGGCAGAAATGGTTGCCTGAAGTGTTTCCAAATCGATTTGAATAGGAGGTGGTGGTGGAGGAGGATTGCTGTTGTTCTTTGAGCTGGGTCTCTTTCTGGGAGGCATCTTGATCTAAAAAGATCAGGAAAGAGAGGATCATAAGTCCTCTGAATTGAATAAAGAGATAACAAACAAAGGATATCTCTTTAAGACAGATATAGTATCATACAAGGCGATAAAGCAGAAAGGAGTTATTAAGACATAACATTTTATCGCTAGAGGAATGATCAAGGAATAACGCGTATACGAGGATTTCTACAAAGGATCGGCTCGAGAAATACTCCCATAGTATTTCATGGTTCGCTGCAGTGACGATTCGTTGTTTGGGATATTGGGTAAGTTTTAGGCATGCTGCGTACTACAGTCACTCCCAAGCACATGTTGGCCGTGTCTCAAATGAATATAGTTGGCCAGGCTATATTGATCCTAGACACGACTACATAACTGCTCAGGTATAACCGCAGTGTACAACACCCATTTACTTATGTTTTGTTCTACTTGTAGTTACGGATTTCGACGGTTCGGTATACTTGTATACTTTTGAAAATACTTATAGTTTTGAAGATACTTTTAATCAGAGCACTGAGGCCCTTTAGTGTTTATAGTTTTATACCATGTAAGGTTTGGTATACTCTGTTCACTATAAACAAAGGCTCTGATACCAATCTGTCACACCCCGAAAGTCAAAGGGGGAAACATTTCCGGGGTTGACTCCAAGTTGTGTATCAAATCCAATGTACATAGTAATCATAGTAAACAACCATTACATTACATATATCTGAAAGTTTACATTTGGTTCAAAAGTAAATTGTACAAAAGTTATACATATATCATATGAACAAAACGAGACGAGTCTTCCACGCACTCCGTCTTCACCAAAAGAGATCATCGGGTACCTATCTAACTCAGACCTGAGAATACAAGCAATTTGAAAATCAACATAAAGCTAGTGAGTTCATAAGAGGTTTTGTTTTATGAAAATAAATCGGTTTCCTTTAGTTTTCCGAAAATGTTTAGTATCCAAGAAAATCCCATATTTTCTTATATAAAATTAGTTTGGTTAGCTTTCGTTACAGTTCTGTTACGTGTTATATGTTAACCCCAGGAAAATCCCATATTTTCCTAAATGTAAGATTGATTGAATAACACAGAGTATAGTTTAATACACAAAACTATATATTGAAAATCATAGGATTACTATCCCGAATTAGATATGATATACCATAATATACACGAAATGTAGATAGAAAGTAGTTTGAAAACCTTGGGACTAACATCCCGAACTAGTTACAAGATAGTTTGATATACTAGGAAATATAGATTGAAAACCATGGGACTACTATCCCGAACTAGATATAAGATTGTTTGATAAAAGTCATGGGATTATCATCCCGTAATAGATTTAGTTTCAAAACCATGAGATTACTATCCCGTACAAGATATAGATTGAAATCATGGGACTATCATCATGTACTGGATATAAGGTACATGCATACTGAAAACCATGGGAATACATCCCGCACTAGATACAAGTTCGATGGACTGAAAACCATGGGACCACCATCCCGAACTAGATAAAGGTTAGTTTGATAAAACCATGGGATCACTATCCCGAAGTAGATATAGGTTCTAAAACCAAAACTGTGAATAAACTTATATTAATACATATTGTGAGTCGGGTAACCATGCTGATACGACAACGAGACCTCCTTGACGTTAGTCAGACGTCAGACGATATCCATAATTTGTCACCCCAGGCGTGCCCGCCTAACTGTAGCTAGCAGTTAAGGTGTGGGAATGTCAGTCCCGAATAGATCTATTCACAAATTCCTCGCTCTCCCTCCAGGAGACTCTGGTTACACTTCCGGGGAGGATTTACTGATCACCCATAAAGGGTAGTGACTACTCACAAACTAGTACTAAACTATTCACAGGATTCTCATACGATATCAAACATAAAAAGATTATGAAACATGATACAGTGAAAATAGATACATACAAAGAAACTATCTGGCAATACATTCAAATGATACGGAGATAAACTGAATCAGACATAGTTTATCAAATAACTTTATACAGATATCAGTACATGATATAAAGAGAAATATAGAACCCCAAATTATTCCCATAATAATTTGATTAGTTTGGTTATTTTCTTAACTTAAAATCCATTTAATTGTAATTGATAAATCATTCCTTATGCTCAGCATAATACATAAGGAGTAAAAGTGTTTATACATTTGCCAGATATTATTTGAAACAAATCAATGTTATGATTCGAAAATAGTTAAAGTTTGCTTGTATTCCCCCCCTGAAAACATTGAAAAACACGGAAAAAGGCGTAGGGGTATGAACTCACCGGACGAGAAATGTGACGATTTGGATGCTAAGTGTTGGTTCGGGGCTTGCGAACACACGAGGTTCCTAAGTATAATGTAAAGATACACATTTGTATCTAATTTGGACTTAGATTGATTATTTGATAGGGACAATTGCTTCTAGTCGCGAAAACACTCCGATACAAGTGTTTGGAGGGACCCGAGTGACATTTAGGGACACATATAGTTAGGATATTGAATTGGGACTTCAAAGGAACACTCCTTAGGGAGTTTACGGCCATAATGACCCTCTCCCCATGAGTTTACGGCCGTAAACTCATGGTGGGGTGAGTTATGGCACAAAATGGCTTCAAACACTTAGGGAATAATTTCTAGGTTTGGTTTAGGGGCTTGGAATAATTTTTAAACACCAAACAGACCTATTTAAGGGAATTTATGGCCCAGGATAGGACTCATGGCCATAAACTCCTATAAACCTATGAAAAATTGTGTTTTTGGATTCCAAACAAATCACATGTGATTGCTAAAATTATTCCTAGGCCTTTCATGCATTTCCTTGAAATTTTGGAGGGGTTTTTGGAGTTTACGGCCTATGAGACCCCCCTCATGGCCGTAAACTCTCTTAGAGAGTTATTCCATGTGTTTTAAAGCCAAAAACTTGTTTGTATGCACTTCTAGAAATTATTCCAAGGCTTTAGGTGTGTTAAGGTGGCTTTCTAACACCTTAAAATGAATTTACACCATGTTTCAAGAAGTTTACGGCCCAAGCACTTTCCTTGGCCATAAACTCACAATAATCCCTCAAAAATTATGTTTCAAGTGTCCAAAGACTAAAACCAAATGTTCTAAATTTCATATCTAAGCCTTATTAGTGTTTTGGAAGGGTTTAAGGTCTCAAAAACCCCATTTATATGAGTTTACGGCCCAAGCTTGTGCCTTGGCCGTAAACTCCTTCAAATCCATCCTAATCCATGTTTAAAATGTTCTAAGTCCATTCCATGAAGTCATTTATCCATATCTAAAGTCCAATGGTGTTTAGGAAGGGTTTTAGGGCTTAAAAACCCCTTTAACTTAGTGTTTACGGCCTAGGCATCTTCCTGGGCCATAAACTCATATATTATGTCCAATCTCATGATTTAATCTCGAATTTAGAAGCCAAATATGCTATACAATGAAGTTAGGAAGGTACCTTAAGGATTTGAGGCCTTAAAATTGAGTTTTGGACCCTTAAACTTTGGATTTAGGAGAGAGGTTAGAGAGAGAGTAGAGAGAGAGAGAGAAAAAGCTTCAAATGAAAGGTTTAACACGTTTATATAGTTCCCAAAACTTGGACACGGCGGAATTCTACCCGATACCGGCCTTAAACGAGGCTTTAGGTCGCACCCGATTAAATTTCCGTCACCCGGTGGGGACGTTTCTAAACTTTTTGAAATAAATGATTTGGGGCTAGTTTCATGAGTTCCTAAAGGGTTTGGACACTCATTGGGTCATAATAAACATATAAATTTAATTAACTAAACCCAAAAACGACATCGGAACGTTTCGGCATACGGCGAGTTATACGGGTAGAACGAAGTTTTGGCGATGAACAACTTCGGGTTGTTACACTATCATTATAGTCTATCCAAATGCATGATGCCATGCAACCCAAATGGACCATGCCGGGTCGGGTCAAGTCTTACCAATTATAATTATGGACTTAGACATTAATCCAACAATCTCCCACTTGGATAAGTCTAAAACTATTATTGCGTGTGACTTCAAGAACCGACTGGCAATCGTAGCTCTTAAAAGCTTCTGTCGAACTCTGACCTTGTTGATGAACTCTGACCTTTGTCAATGACTTGTCCATTAGATAAGGGATCATATATTCCTCCATTCTAGATATCATATGGACTGAGACATGGATTATAATCATTCTCTTTGTCCATTTGTTGTTTCCCGATTTTCGATTTATGACGATTGACTAATTGAACAAATCAAATCAGTCCTGGACCAACCGAGCACTTCCATTTGTCATCATCAAATCATCGAGCGGCCCACAGATATCGCTTTTATCCCGAAGGTAAAAGGAATGGATAAACTTCGACTCATATGGCTTGTTCAACTACTTGCTGAATCATACACAAAGTCACGTTTTATAACACCGAGTTACCGTATGCGTTTTCGTGCAATCAATGTATAACCAACTCATATATCTAGGTTTGAAAAATATAAGATATTATCGTCTCATGAACACTCGTGATAAAATCCATGAAATGATTCTAATGAGCGTGGGTTAAATCCAATACTAAGAACTTATGAGCACTCATGAGTGTTGTAGCCCTTTGTCCAACATCTTAGACCTCTACAAGCCAACCCATGATAGTCTTAATTCATATCTACTTCCAACATATGACCGACTGTGGATGGTTTGAATAACTTAGTCATTCAGGAAGAACAACCTAGTTATTCTGGAAGTCAAAACATGCAAAATGAAACACAATAATAATAGAATCTAATATGGTATCAAAACCTATGAATATAAATAAAACGCCTTTTATTTATCACCATATGATTCCACATTATTCATTGTATACTGTTTCAGCTATCAACTTTATTCTTGAATTTAAAATAATAGTAGTCCCATACACTAAGTCTGCATACTATGTTTGTCTATGATATTTACTTTATGAATTAGATCAATTGAACATAATTCCAATGATCCTCTTTTCACAGTCCCAAATCCTTACTGCAAATGCAAGAATTCCAAATTCATGCCATTTACAGAAATTGTTAGATTCTAAATTTATATGCATTGATGCTCTTGTAATGATTATGCACAAAGTCACAAAGACTTGGCAACAATCATTACACAGTATTCCAAAGGAAATCAGCTCCTTAGAAACATCCTTCTTGCATTAAGTTTCCTAATCTTACACAGGTTGAATAATTTCTAACTTTGAAACATTTCCATATTCCATTTTCACTATCACTTATAAACAAGAGTTTCCTCCTTACAAATTATGTCAATATGGTCCTTCCAAAATTATCACTATACTTCCAACTGTCCTTGAGCAACCAATCTTTGGTAAACCTTAGATTGTCCTCAACAATTGCTTAATCCTTTTAGTCATATCCAATTCTATACCTTTTCCTTCTTAATGCCCCAGACATTTGGAAAATTTTAGAAAGGATGAACATATATAGCACATGTAATCGATCCTATATCCGAAGCATATTGGACACGATTGATGATGTCTCACATAAAGACTAAACCAGTCTTTTGCTATAATATTTCCATTTCTATTTTCCAAGTTCTTATAAAGGGATGGCGTAATCATAATCGAATTTTAGAACGCAAATAATGGACCCATATATAGAATTTTCTTATGTTTAGCCATTCCAACATAACATTCATATATACATATACATATATATATATATATATATATATATATATATATATATATATATATATATATATATATATATATATATATATATATATATTCTTGACTAAATACGATTAAAACCTCAATCTAAGCTTTTAGATTTGAGATGAAGTATAATTTCCTCTCCATTAATTATAGCAAAACAACTTTTTCCCAATTGAAACCTTTTGTTTTCTATAATTAACATTGCTAACTTGCAATACTTATCATAATTATCATGCTCCCACTAACATGATGATTATTAGCATAACACTTATGCTCCCACTAGCTTTGACATGTACTCAGAAATCAGCTGACTTTCTTACCAAAGTTCAAATTTTTGATACTAGATTGTTTTGATAAAACTTTATCAAAATCATACACCTAGTCTTAGGTAGCTCACAAGTGCGTCTAAACAATTTTAAGAACTATGAAAAGGGATGTCGTAATCATAGTCTCAATTGTTTAGACGTTTGCCACTTCTCACAAGTCCATGTTAGTGTGCCGGTAAACCACACACGCTCCACTAACGACTTTGAGAATGCAAATATCACGATTGCTCTCTTGCTAAAATCTACTTAGTGAAAGTGTTTCCTCACCATCATTTTCATGAATCGGAGAGAAACCTTATGACACTTAGATTTACTGGTGTATGTGTTGTTATCCATGTGAATTATCAAAACCATAGTCACAAGACAAGGGTAATGACAAATCCAAACTCATATGGACTGAACTCAATCTTAATTTCTTGCCACCTGGCAGCTCAAGGGCCTGCCATTGCTTCCATGTTGTTGTGCAACAAATTGAGAACTCTAAGAACTCATATGCAAACTTTAACTGGAATGGGCACAAAATATGTCAACACGATAGGTTATAAACCTCAAGTCGTGTGCTAGTGAAGAACTTCAGGTTTTATTCTGGATTAGTTCTTGAGACTTTCAAGACCTTTAAGACTCCCACTGTCCTCTTTACATATAAGACTTTCTTGTCAGATATTCAAGAGATAGTGTGGATTCTAATCAAGATAAACACTTCACACAATTGGCCTAATTTGGTCTTTGTTTTATCCAAAACATCACAACTTACCAATTTCAAATGAACAAGAGTAGAACACTTTTACTCTTACATTTGACAAGTGTTTTAAACCTTCTTTAAGACATGTCACTCAAATTACAATCTTGGATTATGACTCTAAGACTTGTAGTGGAACGAAGTATGACTCATCTTCTTGATTTAACCGTTTCAACAATTCAAGTTCTTCTACTTAGTCATAAGAATGCACTAAGATTTCCTTAGAGAACTAATTGTGCTATGGTTTCTTAATCATTAAGATGATCACAAAACTGATACTAAAGTACTCTCCCATCTTTTCAGATTTGAGAAACTTTTATCTTTCTGCCTAAGTTGATTCTTCTTATTCGCTCTGCCTTACATTGGAACCTTTTCCAATGTCTCAGAATTACACTTAAGCTTGTAAGTATAATCATATTTACTGAGCTTTAGTAAACTATGACGAATAGTCTTATCGATCTTTTGTGTTGGACTTAATCAGTGCACAAGAATGTGTACTCGATCCCTTAGTCCATTACTTGACTCACATATCCATGTGAACAAGTAGTTAGTCTTAATTTTTCCAATGCTTGAAAGTTCTCATTCATCATGCTTTACAACTTGCATGATTCCAAGTTTCTATCCAACTGAAACTTGGGCGATGAGAATCTTTCCTTATTTGGTAAATTTAGACGCTACCACAAATGAAAGAATCAAATTCAAATTTCCACTCTTGCTCTTAATGGAATCATATAAGCAACAATTTTTCACAATTGCCATTGTAAGGATACTTTAAAATACATAAAATCAAAATTTTTCCTTTTATTTTAAAATCTTTGCGGAAAAAAACTATCCTTATAGTACAAAAACACATGAAAACTTGTTGTTATCTATTCGTAAGGAATATCTCATAACTCCTAAAAAGTAGATCAAGAATCAAATCTTCAAACTATGCGATAGAAATCCATCTACGCGATCAGATTCAACATATTCTTTCTTTAAGTTTCTTTACTTTTCTTTGATTCTTAAAACATCACCATGTGACCCAGTCACATCATGTATCAAGAATCTCAGAATAGAAACTTAGCAGGGTTAGATAGTGGATTTTACCTGAAATAAATTCAAACTTATTGACTTTATCATCCTTAGGTAAAATTGGCAGCTTCGCAACTAATGCCCCTTCCTTTGGCAATATAAACATATGGACTCTTTGATAATGGTACATGGGACTATCACAGACTTAGCATTTCTCTTTACCATTTGGTCAACTGAATTGAATATGGCCGATCCCTTTCCATTGGGAAGAGAGAGCCTTATTGGATATCCAATGTCATCATTGTCAATGTCCATAAAGTTTTAGGAAGCTGATCTTAGGAAATGGATAAGATCATTAAGGGTCTTGTCTTAGTCTGTTTCATAGGGGTCCCAATGGAACTCACTATGAGACTCAGAAAGTAGTTGAGCCACCAACTTTCTCAAGAATTTGACACCCAACTCTCCCGGCTTGTCAATATGTGACTACATCTCCAAGATGTGATCACACATAGACCTTTGCTTGCCAATAGGGCTTGAGTGACCTTAAACTTTTTCAAGAACTTGTGGGTTAGAGAGAATAATTGGAGGAGGTGAAAGAAGTATGATTTCCATGGGACATCATCTTCATTTAGGAAGCTTGTTTCAAGAGATTTGGGAAGATCATAAATGTCTAAACCAGACATATTTTGGGAGATATTCAAGATAGTTGATCTAAAGTCCTTAATATGACACCCAATATGAAGTATTATGGCTAGGACCCAACACAATATTTTTATAACTTGGAAGAGGGATGCCGTAATCCAAGCTATAAAATATTTGAAGGTAGGTGAATGACGATTCACCAATTTCCACCAAGATTAACGATATGTATTATTAGGTTTTAATTGGATTTGAAATTCCTAGATCTTTGAGATTCATTGAACTGTTCAATGGCACGTTTCAATCTCGAGTGTGCCCTTCAGGTTTTGTGACTGGGATGCCGAGGATCACAAAACAAGGTGTGAAGTAACCATGCAAATTACATGATACCCTTAAGTGTTTACCACTCAATCGATGTGCCGGTTAACCACACACGCTCCATCGATACTATGATAAATATTAAGTTACCCTTCACCTACCTTCTTAACTATGAGTTAGTGTGCCGGTTAACCACACATGCTCCACTAACCGACTTAAACAAAGTGCAAAGTGTAATTTCATGGATGAACACCTTATTCACATTTTCCTAAGTAACTAAGATTGGGTATTATTAAGAGTTTAGTTACTTAGTATTTATCATTAATACTTTTAATGAATGGGGACTTATAGTCCTATCAAACCCGTTCGGCTAACAACCCTCCACCAGTCAAGGATGAGGTGGGTGAGAGTGGACACCCATTAAACTGCCATTTTATAGGCAGTAACCTTATACCCCCTTATAGACCGGCTTCGTGAATGAGGCCTACTAACGGTAAGACTGACTTGCTCTTATACATACATATATATATATATATATATATATATATATATATATATATATATATATATATATATATATATATTATTAACTTATAATATTATAAAGTATAAGGGTTGAATTTTAACTTTTAAAATTCTAAGGGCTAACTTGGAATTAAAGTATTCATAAGAGAACTTTACAAATTCCAAAACTTGAGGGCAAGTTTCGAAACTATTCAAAACTAATTAATTCCATAACTTATGTGTTTAAAGTAGTTTTAATCCAAAAACTCTTCAAGTTCCATAACTTGAGGACAATTTATGGAAGACTTTAAATTATTAAAGAATGTAACTTTTTCTTTATTTTGTAACTTATGGAATTAATTTAAGTTACATATTTTATTACTTAATGAAGTGACTCTTGAACCTCCATAACTTAAGGACAAGACTCTTCATCTTTTGTAACCATTGCCAACTTTTATGAGTTTTATGAAACTTAGATGTGACTTTTCATATAACTTGAGGACAAGTTACAAAAACACATTTTAGAATCAACTCTTAGATTAATTTGGATTGAAAACAATAATTTCACATAACTTTCTATTAATCTAAGTAACTTATAAGAACAAGATAATTCAAATCAAACTTTTTCATGTAATTAGCCTAATCAATAAACTAATTCAAAACATGAATCTATTGACAATTATCTTTGAAATTGGATTAGCATGAACATTACCACATCAAAAACAAGTTTATAAGTTCAAAAACAACTTAGGGTAATGTTCCTAGTTCATTTCTAGCCAAAAACCTTGAAAATATGTTGGCTGGGGCTCCTACTCGTCCAGTGCATGAACCTACTACGCGAGTAGGATGATTTTACTCATGGACTCGGCGAGTTCATCAGAGGACTCGGCGAGTCCAGTGCCCAGAAAGCTAGAAAATCGAGTTTTTCAGCATTTTTCAGCAATTTGCATCAAGTATAATTGAAAACAAGCCTAGGCTCTGATACCACTGTTGGGTTTTGAGCATTCTAACACTCCTAAGTGTACATGCAACCCTAAATACCTTGGATCTACGTTTTCTCTATTATACATGCAAATATGAACTTCCAAGGTATTATGTTAATCTAGCATACAAAACATTGAATATAACAAGATAGAATACATACCTCTTTGATGTAGAATATCTTCATGAAGCATGAGTTCCTAGTGCCCCAAGTGTGACACCTCAAATGGTTCACACAACATCATATGCTTTTGGAATAACCTAGAGAGAAATGTAGAACACTTGAAATCGGCTAGCCCTTCTCTATCTTACATAGTAGCCGATTTTTCCAAGAGTATGATCTTTATATAGTGTTACAATTAGGGTAAACCCTACTTCTCATGACTTTCCATTTCCTTGGATCCATGGGTTCAAATATACCATGGAGTATCTATGGAGCATCCTACGGGTTTTAGCCCAACTTGATGATCCATGGAGCTTTAGCCCACTATACAAGTATGGATGATTTACACAATCAACCCATATATTTAATTAGTCTTCTTTTGATCACTTAATTAATCCTAGATTAATTCTTGATCAATAATAATTAAATAATCCTATTAATATATTAGAACTTATAATTTATTAATAATCCTTAAGTGTTATTTCTGTAATTATAGTCTATCCAAATGCATGACGCCATGCAACCCAAATGGACCATGCCGGGTCGGGTCAAGTCTCACCAATTATAGTTATGGAGACATTAATCCAACATCAACCACCAGCGATTGAACAAGTGGCTATTGAAGCAGCAGCACCTGAGCCAATGACAATGGTTGGGGTACAATTAATGATTCAAATGATGTTGGATCGTCAGCTGGAAGAAACGAGACGTCTGCTTCGGCAGAATCGTAAAGAACTTTCAATGCCAATTGAACAGCTCGAGTTGAATGAAGGGCATTCGGAAGGAGGTAACTTCAGTGGGATTGTTGGTCAAGCCAACCCACCATTGGTTAGACAAAACAACCAAGATGGAGGAATTGATGGACTTCGATGCAAGTACAAAGACTTTTTGACTTGCAAACCATCGACCTTCACTAGAAAGGAGGATCCGATCAGAGTTATGAGTTGAATCTCAGAAATGGAGCTAGCCTTCATGACATATGGTTGCAGACGTAAGTTGCAGACCATGTTCGTAGTACGTCAATTTAGAGGTGGTGCTGTTCGTTGGTTGAACACTCTGGGGAAGACCCTAAGCCTTAATGAGCCATTGCAACTGACTTGGGCAGAGTTCTTGGTGTAATTCAAGTGCAAAGTTCTGCTCGGCCCAAAATCTACTCGAGTTGGAGAACAAGTTTTTGACATTGACAAAAGGCAACATGTCATTCGATGATTACACCAATGCCTTTACAGACAAAATGGAGTTTGCTTTGCGTATCATCCCAAATGAGCTGACAAAAGTTGACTGATACGCAAAGGGACTCTCATGGGAGTATGCATTGCCAGTACGTCAGGAACCTACTCTGGAGGCAGCTATTTGGGCTGCCATGTCTGTTGAGGACATGATCAAGGGAAGAACCGCCATCAAGGTCGAAGTTGGTGATCAGAGAAAGTTTGTAGGAACTTCGGGTTCCAATAACAAAAACAAATTTTCGAAGTCTAATTCGAAGAAGTTTGGAGGCAAAGTGAAATTGTGTGAAAAGTGCAAGAAAAAGCACTCTAGGAAGTGTAGTTAGGAGGTGACCTGCTACAAATGTGGAAAAACTGGGCATTATGTCAATGAGTTTCCGTCCAACGAGAGGATGTGCTTTGGATGTAACGAAGTGGGGCACATTTTGAAAGACTATCCTAAAAAGAAGGAGGCAGCAAAACCCAATATTCTGCCAAAGTCGAAGGCGAGAGTGTTTTAGATGACACTTGAGGCTACGAAAGATGAAGCTGATTTCACTTCAGGTACCTTTCTCATAAACAAATTGCCTGCCCATATTTTATTTGATTCGGGAGCCAATTACTCATTTATTTCGCATGATTTTGGTAGAAAAATAGCTTTACCCGTCGATAGACTAAATAATGATTTATTATTCGAAGTTTCTAGTGGCAAGTTCGTACTTGTTAGCCATCTTATGAAAAACATCTTCATTGACTTGAATGGGAATAAGTTCCATGAGGAATTATTGCCTATTGAGCTGAATGGTTTCAACATCGTGCTGGGAATGGATTGGCTTAGCGCCAATGATGCCGAGATATTATGCAAGAAGAAGATAGTAAAAGTAAACCTGCCAGGGAAAGAGTCATTTATGGTGTATGGGGACAAACGCAGAGTAAGTTCTGGGATTATTTCAATAATGAAAGCCAGAAAGTTTTTTGCCAAAGGATGTACATCATATTTGGCATTCGTGATTGATGCTTAGAAGGAGAAAAAGGAGATGCAGAGCATTCCTGTGGTGTGTGATTATCCAGAAGTATTTCCTAAAGATCTTCCCAGATTACCGCCTAATAGAAAAGTGGAGTTTAAAATAGACTTGTTACCAGGAAGCACGCCAATAGCAAAAGCATCGTATCGACTAGCACCAACCGAGATGAAGGAGCTTATGATGCAACTTCAGGAGTTATTGGACAAAGTTTTCATTATACCTAGTTCATCACTCTGGGGAGCTCCGGTGTTATTCGTGACAAAAAAGGACAGGAGTATGAGAATGTGCATTGATTACAAAGAGCTGAATAAGGCAAAGATAAAGAATAGATATCCATTGCCAAGGATTGATGACTTGCTCGATAAACTACAAGTTTCAAATTATTTTTCAAAGATCGACCTAAGGTCAGGATATCATCAGATGAAGGTCAGAGAGCAGGATATCAAAAAGACTGCATTCAGAACACGATATCGACATTATGAGTTTTTAGTTATTTCGTTTGGACTAACCAGTGCTCCAACAACATTCATGGATTTAATGAACATGGTTTGTAAAAGTTTCCTTGATAAACTTGTGATAATGTTCATAGATGACATTCTGATTTGCTCGAAAAGCCAAGAGGAGCATGGCCAACACTTGCGAGATGTGTTGGAAGTCTTGAAGAAGGAGAAGCTATATACAAATTTCTCCAAATGTAATTTTTGGATTCGAGAAGTCCAATTCTTGGGTCACATGGTCAACCAAGAAGGGATAATGGTTGATCCAACGAAGATTGAACTTGTGATGAAGTGGGAACAACCGAAAAGTCCCACAAAGATCTGAAGTTGTTTGGGATTAGCCGGATACTACCGATGGTTTATCCAAGGCTTTTCTTCGATCACTACTCCACTAACAGCTTTGAACCAAAAAGGAGCTACTTATGCTTGGAGTGATAAACACAAAGAAGCATTCGAGTTGCTAAAGAAGAAGCTATGTGAAGCACCAATTCTTTCTCTACCCAATGGAGTTGAAGACTTCGCTGTCTATAGCGATGCGTCTAGTGTTGGGTTGGGCTGTGTTTTGACCTAAAGTGAAAAGGTGATAGCATATGCGTCTCGACAGCTAAAATAGCATGAAAAGAACTACCCCACTCATGATCTAGAGTTGGCAGTGATAGTATTTGCTCTAAAGATATGGAGGCAATACCTCTATTACACGAAGTGGAAACTTTCCATTGATAATAAGAGTCTTCAATATCTCTTTAATCAGAAAGAATTGAATATGAGGCAACGACGCTGGCTAGAGTTACTTAAGGACTATGACTGTAAGATACTCTACCACCTTGGTAAAGCAAATGTTGTCGCTGATGCTCTTGGTCGGAAAGTCAATCTTGAGAGAAAAAAGCCAAGAGCGTTGAGAATAGAAGTTGTCTCGACAATTATGGAGAGTATAAAGAAAGCTCAAGAGGAAGCTTCATAAAAGAATGACCGAAAGGAGGAAGGTTTGGGCAAAACGTTAGTGTTCGGTATAAACAGTAACGGACTGAAGGTGTTCCAAGATCGGATTTGGGTACCTAAGTACGGAGGAATAAGAGATCTTCTAATGGAAAAAGCTCAAAAACCATGTACTCGATTCATCCTGGCAGCACCAATATGTATAGGGACCTGAAACCCTATTACTAGTGGCCGAAAATGAAGTTTGATGTAGCAAAGTATGTGGCTGAGTGTGTGACCTGTGCTGGAGTTAAGGCACAACATCAGAAACCATATTGGAGTTTAGAACCTTTACCTGTACCTATGGGTAAATGGGAAGACATTGCTATGGATTTTGTCACTAAACTGCCCAGAACAAAGAATGGTCATGACATGAATTGGGTGGTCGTTGATCGCTTCACTAAGAGTGCGCACTTCATAGCAGCCAATGAGAAATGTTCTATGGATAAGCTTGCGAATTCTTACGTGAAAGAAATTGTGAGGCTTCACGGCGTTCCATTAACGATTGTATCAGATTGTGATAGCCATTTCACCTTAAGATTTTGGAAAAGTCTACAAGAGGAATTGGGTACGAAGTTGTGCTTGAGTACAACTTACCATCCACAGACTGATGGTCAGAGCGAACGGAAGATACAACCACTTGACGATATGCTGAGAGCATGTACCCTGGAATTCCAAGGCAACTGGGATGAACATTTTCCTTTGGTAGAATTTTCCTACAATAATAGTTTCAACTCGAGCATTAAGATGGCACCTTATCAAGCCTTGTACGGACAGAAGTGTAATACGCCGTCTTGTTGGCTTGAGGCTGCGGAAAAGCAGTTTATGGGAACTGAGATAGTCCATCAGACTGCTAAAAAGTTGAAAGTGATTAGGGAGAGAATGTTAGCAGCTCAGGATCGTCAAAAGAGCTATGCTGACAAGAAAAGACAACCGATGACTTTTGAAGTTGGAGATTCGGTTTTGCTTAAAGTCTCGCCGTGGAAGGGACTTATAAGATTTGGTAAAAGAGGAAAGTTAAGTCCATGGTTTATTGGACCGTTCAAAGTTCTTCAGAGGATTAGGAACCAAGCTTACAAGCTCGAATTAACCGAAGAACTGAATGGAATTCACAACGCTTTCCATGTGTGTTATTTAAGGAAGTTCACGGGAGAAGTTCCCGACATAATGCCAATTTCTGAGTTAAGAATTGTTGAGAACAAAAGGTTAATTGAATAACCAGAGGCAATCGTTGACCAAAAGACTAAGAAGTTACGACGTAAGATGGTAGAATTAGTGCTTGTCCGTTGGAAACATACGAATGGGCCAAATCTCACCCGGGAGACGGAGAGTGACATGATGAGTCATTATCGGCATTTGTTTGTTGATATGTGATTCTGGGGACGGATTCATCCTAAGGGGGAGAGAATCTTAATGCCCGTGTTTCTAGGCTAAACATTAATATTGATGTAATAGTCTAGGTTAACCTTTGTAACTCATTTTGAAATAATAGAAATGTATTATTTTAGTATTATGTGTTTTATGCTTAATTGTGTGGCTTAAATGAATTAAGAATAAAAATAAGCGTAATAATAAAATATTAGATAAGCCCAATATCTATGAAGGAAGTTGTAGTGATCGTGACAAGGGTTCCATATATATAAAGAATGCCGAAATCCGAGTTATAACGAAGAAGTTATGACTTGTCGAAGTTTCGCAACAAAATCGATACGACACTGCTGGACGTAATTAATGAATTTACAATAGAGCGATATTTAGCCTTAGTAATCTAAACGAAAGTTGTAGAATATGTTAAACCAAGAGCGTGCATCAGAAGAACGTCTAAATCTTACTTCGTATGAGGAAATTATGATTTTTCTAAGTTTCAACTTAGCAGTATGCAACCCAAAGTTCAAATATGAGATCAAATGATTTCTATCCAAAACAATCTACATGAGAATCGAAGATCTCATTGATAGTAATGCAATGGTAAAAGACAAAACGTAAACAGACGTCAGGTGAAGAAGTTATGAATTTCTAACGGTATTTTCCTGTCCCGGCCTACTAAAAATAATATAATAAAAGTTAAATTCAAAATTAGTCAACATAGTCTAAATGAGAGTTGTAGAGCATAATCTCACCTACGCATGCATATAAAAAATATCGAAAACGGAGCTCGTATGCGAAATATATGAATTTCTAAAGTTCGGGGCACGGACTTCAACCACTGTGTCAGAGCTCACGACGTGAGCAGGTGGTGGATGTCTTCCAGGGCAAGTGGCCTGATGAAAAACGCAATGACATTTCGAGCTCATGACCTGAGCACTTGTGGCTCATGATGTGAGCATCGAATTTCAGCCTCCTATAAGTAGAAATCGAAGGGCAGCCGGCCATGGTTGCTGGTTCACCACTCTCTGACTCCCGATACCCTCTCTAGCTGTCTTGAAGTACCCCCGAAGCCCCGGTATCATCCCGAAACCCGAACCAACTCCTGAAGCTCCGAAGATCCCGAGAACAAACGCAAGAAGCCAGGTGTGTGAAGATATCCCAGATTCATCGAAGAGATACTCCTTTAAAAGCTGTAGTGCTGTCCGAGCATCGTCTTATCATGTGAGTGCATAGTCCCTTTCATATACACAACTTTTAATACAAGTATTATTGTATGTATCAAGTGTATGTCTTGAGTGAGGGTATATTCCTTTTCTTATAACACATAAATATGAAGTATCTCATATAGAATACGTGCTATGTGTGTGTGTGTGTGTGTATATATATATATATATATATATATATATATATATATATATATATATATATGATCTGCTTATTTGGAATGAGTATTAAATGTATATCTTATCAAGTTTATAAGTTGGATATGAATAAATATGCATGTTGCTATCTACAAAAATGTTGGGTAGAACTGGGTATATAGTTGACGTGTGATAAACTATTGTAAGGCCTCGATGTTGTTGATTCAGTCATCTAGCGGAGATTAGATGACGAAGACTAACTATTCTAGATAGTCTAGTGGAACGCTGGTAGGCTCGCCACCTGTAGGTGTTAATGAACTTGGGTGTGCATTTGCTATACTCCATCCCCCACATGGTTGCCTTGTTTCACATATATTGCTGAGGAAACCCCGAAACATGTGTTGTCGCCCCGATGAAAATCCATAGACTAGGTCCCTTTTGTTAGATGTTTTAGGGACGTAAAGTGAGGTTAACAGGAATGGGTAATTGGGTGGTTGTTGGTTGATGAAATTAATATAATTATTTATTGTGGGTTGAAATTCCTATATGCTGACCAGGCTCCCAAGCCTGACCTACTCAATTTTCTTTGTATTACAGGTAGTGGCGCGAGAGCATAAATTGGACGAATTATCAAGATATTTTGATTATAGGCTTGTAGTGTATATAACTGTTGTAAGGCTTATAATGTGTCGTTTATGCTTTTGTTTGTATCGGAACATGACATCCCGAGTTTTGTTGTATAATGAAAATACATTTCTTTAAAAAATGATTTGGTAAATCTTATTTTATCATATTTCGTTTTGGGAACATATTCCGTAACTCTTCAAATCAAAGGATTACTCTGAAATTATTTTAAAAGAATGAAATAAACCGGTCTTTTCTGGCCGAAATTTGGGGATGTCACATAATCCATGTGTTGGTTAACCACACACGCTCCATTGATCTATGATAACCTATGAGCTGCCCATTGCTATCCTTTATTAGTCCCATATTAGTGTGTCGGTTAACCACACACACTCCACTAACGACAAATTAGGTGCAATGTGCAATTTCATGGGTTAGCATCAAACTCACATTTTTCCTAAGTAACCAAGATTGGGAATTTATAAAAGATTGAGTTACTTTGTATATCATTATACTTATAATGGAAGTTTGTGTACTATCTTACCGTTTGGCTAACGACCCTCCACAGGTCAAGGGTGCGGTGGGTAAGAGTGTATACCCAATGACGGTCATTTTACAGGCCGCTTCTTTAAACACCCTATATAGACCAGCTTCGTTAATGAGGCCTACTAACGGTAAGGCTGACTTTTAACTTATACATATATAATATATTAGACATTTAATTTAATTAAACTTAAACCAAGTCATTATGGATTTATTATTTCTTCCTTTTAATTAACCAGTTAATTAATTTAATAAAACCATAAGGGTGTAATTTGAAGTATTCAAAAATCAAGGTTTAAATATGAAAAATTCAAAATTAAAACTATTTAATTTAATTTCAAGTTGCGAAACCAAGAGGTGCACTTATGAACCTTTTCAAATTACTATGGATTTAGAATTTAATATTTCAAAATTGAAACCTTTTAAATTCCAAACTTAAGGACAAATTTTGAAACCTTTCGAAAACTTTTGGATCAATTTGAAAACAACTAAAATAATCATATAATTAACTATATCACAAAATTGACCTAATCTAATTTCATATAGCAAGATTATTCAAATTCTACAACTAATTAGTTTTTGACAAAATCAAGTCATTATCTTAAAATTTGACAATCATCATTTAATTGGATGAGGATAATCATTACCTTATCAGAAAAATCGAATTCTATGATACAAAATAGTTTGTGGTAATGATCCTAATCATATTCTGGCCAAGAAACTAGAAAAAATACAAACAGATGATCCAACTCGTCGAGTTCATGGCATGGACTCGTCGAGTTCCCTCATAGGACTCATCGAGTCTAGCAGTCAGAGGCATAAAAAACGAAGTTTTTTCAGTTTTGAAAATAACACAATTGCATCAATATAACAGAAAACACCCTAGGCTCTAATACCACTGATGGGTTTTGAGCACTTTAACATCCCTATGGTGCAAATACAACCCTAATGCTTTCGATCTTTGTTTTCTCAAGTTATACATGCAATAAAATTATCCAAAGCATGAAACCTACAACTAGCATACAACTTTGATATTTGAAACATAAAAACTAGTTAGATGAGTACCTCTTTGTTGTAGCTTGTAGAACTTGACCTTTCAAGAGCTTAGCACCTTAAATGCGATGGCTCAAATGAGTCACAAACACCACCAATAATGGAGCATAATGAGAGATAGGCAAGGAGGCACACAAGAACGGATAGGGTGTTCTTCTTAGAACTCTTAGGGCCATTTTTGGTGATGCTAGGGGTTACATTTTTAGTGTGGATGTTACAGAAGGCTCTAGGAACTTAGATAAATTTAAGCACAACTTACCACCCTCAGACAGATGGGCAGACAGAGAGAACGATACAAACCTTGGAAGATATGCTACAGGCATGTGTCATTGAATTCAAAGGATATTGGGATACTCATTTGCCTCTAATCGATTTTTCCTACAATAACAGTTACCATATGAGTATCTAATGTGCTCCATATGAAGCATTGTATGGACATAAGTGTCGTTCTCTATTATGCTGGATTGAGATAGGAGACCGACAATTGACTAAAATCGACCTTATTTAGGAAACAACTAATCAGAGATAGGCTTAAAGCTGCCATATCTCGTTAGAAAAGTTATACGGACAATCGCCGAAAACCTTTAGAATTCCAAGTCGGGACAAGGTGCTTCTAAACGTATTTCCTTGGAAAGGGCTTTTACGGTTTGATAAGAAAGGAAAACTAAGCCCAAGATATGTTGGACTCTTTGAGATCATTGAAAGGATCGGTTCGGCGGCATATAAACTCCAATTACCCCAAGAGTTAAGCGCCATTCACGACACATTCCACGTCTCCAATCTAATGAAATGTTTAGCCGAAGAATCATTGACAGTGCCTTTGGAGGAGATCAAGATCAATGATAAGCAGAATTTTGCTGAGGAGCCAATAGAAATCCTTGACAGAGAGGTGAAACAACTCAAGAGGAGTAAGATTCTGATTATGAAAGTTTGATGGAACTCGAAACACAGGCCGGAGTACACCTAGGAGTGTAAGGACTTCATGAAGGAAAAATATCCACAACTTTTTCCATGTAATGACGAATGATGCGATAGAATGAATTTCTGGACAAAATTCTTTTTGAGTGAGGGGTACTGTGACAATTGTCAAATTCAGGTCATTCTCAGACTCATGCATCTTTTTATAAACCATATGTGTACATCATCCCATGGCCTAAGATAAATGACTTACGATTTTACTAAGTTGTCTAGCTACTATAGGAAATGCCAATACCAGAATTAGAACAAACTTCAAACATTGTTATAATTGAAAAAGGGAATAAAGCCCTAAAAATAAATTAAAATCTTCTAATTTCATTTCAATATGATGGCAAAAATCTAACAATGTTACAAAAACCCTAAAGAACCCAAAAATCCAAATTTATAAACTTTAAAATCGAAAAACTATATAAGATTTGTTATGAACCTCATTATATCAAATTTAAATAATCAATTTATAGGATATAATCAAAAACATAAAAATTTAATTATCAAACATTAATCATAATTTATTAGTTAAAAACAAAGATTTTTAATAAATTAAGAATTAAATAAAGAAGTCTTTTTTATAAAAATTAGGCTTTTATAAAAATTAAAGGGAAATTTAATTAGTTTGAATTAGGAGAGAGAGAGAGAGAGAGAGAGGGCCTCTCTTATAGTCATAAAATCTGCCACACTCTATGTTATGCTCTCTTTCCCTAAAAATTCCAATCATTAATTCCTTTCTTCACTTCATATCCCTCTCTTCACTCTCTTTCACACTCCACCCTTTACAACAATCAAAATCTTTATTTCTCTCTCAAAACCAACAAAATTCTCCATCCAAGAACACCTGTCAATGTTTCAAATTTTCATCTGCTAGGGTAGTTATTCAAGGTAATCACGAAAATCCTTCAATCTCCCTAACTTTTCTTTCTAGTTTTAATGTTTTCTCTTACACTTCTCTTTCTCCTACACCCTTCTTTATGAACATTCATGAGCATAGCCATGAATGTCAAGTTTGAGGATGATGGTTGTAGGGTTTCACCCAAGAACAACATGCATGTTTTTTTATGGTGAAATCCAAGGACCAAAACCTATGTCAAACCCTAAAATACGGATTTTTACAAGTTTTAAAGGTTCATATACCTTATGCATTAAAGTTTTGCCTTTGAAAACATCACTATGAACAAAGTATGTCCATGCATGGTCTTCAAACCATGATGCATGTGATGTACATCAAGTTAAAGAACTTGATGATCAAAGTACATTGTTAATAGTGCATGTAAATGATTTTATTCATAAAAAATTCTAAATATCCTTTTCTATTCAAAAAAAAGTTTTCGCAGAATCCCAGTAACATAATAAGAGGATCTGAAAAATTCCAAGAGCTTTTATCATTTCTTTGATTTATTAAAAACGTTACAATAAAACAAGGCCATAAATAATTTAAAATACTATCCGAGGTCTATAAATCCTACCGAAATTCATGGATGATCCATAAAGTAAATAATGACCTTTCATTAAGTTTCATTGATTTTTTTTACGGTTTAGTATGGTTTTAAATTTTCTTTTTGTTAGTTCCAATAAATCATAAAACCACATTAGGGAATGTGAAAAAGTTATTTATTATATTTCGTAGATCCTACGTTATGTGGAATACCTAGAAAAATATTTTTGGAATTTCTCATAATGCATACCTATTTTGCATGATTTTTGTATTTATAATGGACTAATAACAAGAAAAATAGTTTTACTCATCCAAAATTCATGCAAGTTTACCAGAAAATCTTATAAATTATTAGGATGCTAAAAAAATTTGGATGATATTTAACTTCAATATTCTATTTTTCTAAGATTAAATGCAATTAAATCCACAAAATTGGACTCCAATATATAGAAATAGCCTTTGGTATTTTTCCTAGGTTATGTACCCTGTAAATGATGTTTAATTTTTTTTTGGCAATTCAATTTAACTGTTTAATAATTATTCACCAATTAATGATTATTCAGGAGAATAAAACTAGGAAAAGTAACAAAGCTAATTGAAAAATATCTTTTATATTTTTCAAAGCTTTTATAAATTTAATAACAATGTTACAAAAAGTTTGGGTAATTTTGAAATATGTTTTCTATTTATCTCCATTTTGTTATAATAAATTCACCAAAAATCATAAAATCGGGTTAAACTATTTAGAAATCATTTTTTTTATATTTTTCCCAGATTACGTATGTTTAGTGGTAGTGTAATAAAATTTTTGGGAATTTTTGTCATCTGAATGCTATTTTTCACGAATTTATATTTATATGAAGGCTTAAGAATTTGGAAAAACAGCTAATCACATAAAAAATTAAAGGGAAATTTCCTTGAATGAAAATGTAAAGTTTGAGATTTTTTTAAAACCGTTTGATAATATTTTTGATTTTTAGAGTTTAAAACACCTTTAAATGTGTTGAAATACCATCAATTAATCTTAGCAAAAATCTGGAAAATTGATATCCAAAATTGTCTTAGTCACATGAGTTATAAAATTTCACCATTTCCGAAAAATTGTTACCAATTAATATAAAACCAATATTAGAACAAAAATTTGGCATTTCTCTATAAGTAGAATTTAGTATATTAGCATTAGATTTCGAAATAGAAACTCACTAGCATGTGTTTGATGTCATAGGATCCTGGTAGTGAGGCGTTGGTGTATTCCGAGGCACCACTTGTAGCAACTTGAAACATTGTGAGTATTCACGACTCCCCCTATTTTATGTTTTTATGTTTTGAGGTGAAAAAGCATGTTCGAAAAGCTATTTATTATTTGTAACAATCCGAAATTCATATCCCTAATTGAAACCCTTTTACGACTTTTTCCGATTATCCAATCGCCGTTTCCGATTTCGTTTCTGTTTCCGGCCTTTTATTAAGTCGTTAATGTGGGTTTTATTTTATGACTAAATAAGTGTCTTAATACCCTTAGAACTCATTCTAACGTCTCATGTTAACGATCAGAACATTTCTAGAATCAAACATATCGGGTTACGGCAAGTTGGCCGGGTGCGACCAAAAGCCCCGTCTAACGCCGGCATCGGGTAGAATTCTACCGTGTCCCAAACTTGGACACTATTTAAAGTGATCCAAGTCTTCATTTTGAAGCTTTTGCTCCATTCTACAACTATCACTCCAACCTCTCTCCTCAAACTAGATTTTAGGGTCAAAATCTCAAGTTTAAGGCTTCAAATCACCAAGATACCTTCCCTAATTTTTTATGCAACCTCTCTAGCCTTCAAATTCGAGTTTAAACCATGGATTAGGACCATTATCATGAGTTTACGGCCCTAGAACAGTCCTAGGCCGTAAACTCATATAAATGGGGTTTTTGGAGCAACAAAACCCTTCCAAACCACAATTAGACCTTGAATATGGCTAGAAGACTTTATGAAATGGAACTAGAATGCCTCAAACCATGATTTAAAGCCTTGTATATGAGTTTACGGCCCTGGAAGGTGCCTAGGCCGTAAACACATATTTAAAGGGTTTTTAAGCCCTTTAACCCTTCCAAGACACAAACAAGACTTAGATATGACTTTTAGAATATTGGAAATGGACCTAGAACACCTTAGACATGAATTTTGAGGGGTTTGTATGAGTTTACAGCCAAGGCATGTGCTTGGGCCGTAAACTCCTCAATCATGGGTGTAAACTCATTTTCAAGGTGTTAGAAAGCCATCCAACACCACCAAAAGCCTTGGAATAAATCATAGAACCAACCAAAAATAGTTTAAGGGCTTTAAACACAACAAAACTCTTCATTTGAGAGTTTACGGCCATAGAATGTGCTCCAAGGCCGTAAACACCTAAAAGCATGTCATTTTGTGCCCTAATTGCATTTCAAGGCTTGTAGGAACTTTTAGAATCACATGTGATTAACTTTGGAACCTTAAAAACACATATTCAAAAGAATATGAGAGTTTACGGCCATAGGCCCCATACCAAGGCTGTAAACTCCCTTAAGTGTGTTATTTGATGTTTTAAATTAATTCCAAGCCTTAGGAAAAATTATTCCAAGCATTTCCAAGTGATATTAGCCATTTGTGACCCATTAAGCTCCATAACCCTTGCCAACATGAGTTCACGGCCGTGAACTCATATGTGGGTAGTGTTTAGGCCGTAAACTCATTAGGAAGTTTACTCTTGGGTAGTAAACTCAAATCCCAAGTCCCTCGCTTCAATATCCATCCGTAGATGTCACCCGGGTCACTCCAAACACCCGTTTTGAGGTGTTTTCGTTCGTTGGAGTGTGACTTCATATCTAATTAGAGTTTATGAATTTAATTAGATATATTTGTATGCCATTTCATATTACATAGGAACCTCGCGTGTTATCAGGCCTCGATTCGACGTTTAGCATCCGAAATCGACACATTTTCGCGTCCAGTGAGTTCATACCCCTACCCTTTTTCAATGATTTTTTCAATGTTTTCAGGGGGGGGGATACAAGCAAAAGTACAAGATTATTTTGTACTCAATCACATGATTTAAGTTAAATGGTTTAATAATTGTACATTTTTAAGAATTGAAACCCTTTTAACAAACTGTTTTAACTTGCAGAGTTGTTTGTTTTAACCCGATTTTCAATTCTTATTATACACTGTTATATTGTGTACTTTACATTTGATTGTTCACACTTAAACTAATAGAACACATAAGCCATTGTAATGTCTGATATAAAACACTAAGGTTCGAGTGTAAAAGACAGACACCATCAGAAAACATAAAACATCTGTATGTCCTTAACAATACACCTAGGCTCGAGTGTGAAAGATAAACACCATCATGACACACAAATCAATTGTAATGTCCTTAATAATACACCTAGGATCGAGTGTAAAGGACAATCATCATAAGATAACACACACACACACACACACATATATATATATATATATATATATCATTTGTAATGTCCTTAATAATACACCTAGGATCGAGTGTAAAGGACAGTCATCATTAGATAACACCTAGGCTCGAGTGTAAAGGACAGGTACGAAGAACATAGCTAGTCGTAAATACTACTTTCCTAGTCTAAAAGTAAAGAGTAATCTTAAAGATTGGAGACACGTCCTTGTAATACTTCCATGGCACGAGATAGTGGAGGACTAACCCTGTAACCAGAATCTCCGAACGTAGGAGAGCGTGGCTTGAGTGTATAGATCTATACGGGACTGACAATCCCACACCTAGCTGCTAGCTACAGCCGAACCGAAAGGTTCAAGAGTGACGAAAGTCATAAAAAGGATACTGGCCCTGGTCCGAGTCATATCCAGTCTGAGTATGGTTAAGGACTCGCAATCATGATTATTAACACTTTACGAGTAATTATTAGTTTTATGTACATATTAAAACTAATGTACGTTCAAGGATGACAGGCACACACATACACACAAATTCAGGAAAACATGGGGTTTTCATGGGAGAACACTGAACATAACCAGAATCGGTAAAGATACACACACACAGTCAGGAAAACATGGGGTTTTTATGGGGACAACATTGAACATAATCGGAACCGGTAACAGTTTGTACAAACATAATCAGTAACAGCTCACATGCACACATGTAGGAAAATATAGGATTTTCCTGAGTAACAGTAGTATGTAACCAGAAAAGTGTAAAAAGTTAAATAACTGAACTACAATTCACAAGAACAATCATGTTTTCATTGTACATCGTTTACTTTACTTTCAGATTTGGAAACTAACATTACATAAGAAAATATGGGATTTTCTTGGATAACCACTTTTTCAGGAAAACAAAGGAACTCGTACATTTTCAGAAAACTAACCGCTTATGAACTCACCAGCTTTATGCTGATTTTTAAACCGCTTGTATTCTCAGGTCCGTGTTAGACAGGTACCCAAAGATCCTTTTGTGCGAAGACGGAGTTCTCGGAAGACTCGTTTCGTGTTGTTTATATATACTATGTATCACATGTATAACTTTTGCTTTGAAAACAAATGTAAAACTTTTCTATATGTAATGTAATGCTTGTTTACTTTACTTACTATGTACATTGGATTTGATACTCAATGTGGAGTCAACCCCGGAAATGTTTCTGCCTTCGGTTTTCGGGGTGTGACATTATTCGTTGTATTTAAATTGAATTGTATCAAACTTGATTGCTATATTTTACTATATTTCGCTATGTATGTTTACGTAATTTGAAACATGATGCCTTATCATCTTAAGTCCCTTCCCATACACTTTACTCCAACCATTAACTCTTTGAGCCAATGGTCATTATGAATAGCGCTATTAGGAATTGACAACTCCGCACTCGCCCGATTGCTGGAGTGCATGATACCATATAATCTATGGAACGATAAGCATAGATGTTGACAGGGCATCAGTCATAGGTTGGTTGTGAACTCATTGTTTGCTCATATACATACAAACTTGTTTCACATTCTAGCAATGAACTGTGTTTCTCATTATAGCAAGGAACTTTGTTTCTCGTTAAAGCAATGTACTTATATTTATTGAAATTTGTATACCAAATCTAGATTTAATGAACCTGTGAACTCACCAACTATTTTCATAGTTGACACTCATTTACATGATTTTTCAGGAAATAATTAGTAAGTGGATATAACGATTCATCATCATAGAGCATGCTGCATCAAGTGGAAGTTATTTTGTGAAGTTAACTTTTGAACAATATTATTTTTGGAAACTTGTATTTAGTTTTGTTTAAATTATGGGTTGCAAACTTTTAACTACTACTATGGTGATTATCTTTTTCTTTTGCAATGTAACCTTTATCGCTGTCATATCTTGCGTTTCGCTTTAGCGGGGTGTGACAATAAATACACATGTACAATGCACACTACACACGACTAGACTGGATGCAACATTTGTACTCATTTTCATACTTAAAATTATGTAATTCACATTTTGATTAATACAATTAAACAATGCATGTGATCATTATCACGTCCAAAGGTTTTGTGTTGGAGATCATATTAAGGATTGAGGGCTTAACTTGTAAACCATTTGTGTAATTTTGTTCTCAATTCAATAATCACTTCGACTAAAACACCACAACCTCTCATTCACTTTGTTTGATATTCATTTGATTGATTTTTATCCACAACAATTTGGTTCCCACCATTGGGTCGTGGTGTTTATAATCCTTGAAAAACATATCTACACAACCGACCCTTTGTTCCTCCTATGTTCCCTCTGTTCCTCCAAAATATCTTCCATATCGTCCCTGTGGAATCGCTGGTCAAAGGAAAACTTTCGATGTGCCGAAGAAGACACCACTCCCATCGTTCGAGGATCCCTGGAATCCCAAGATCCTCTTGCCTCGGTCTCTAATAACAAAGTTTTTTCCATGATGAAGATGTTGATGCAGTAGGTGCTTCATCAACAGGAAGACAATAGGAAACTACTTAAGGAAGTGGAAAGCACAAGGGCGAAGATCCGTAAACCCCAGGATGTGACACCCTCAATCTTGCAACCAATGATATTGAACTTCAACACTACATGATCCCTGGTAAAACGTTCGCAGTCAACAGCTCCAGTGTCCATTGGTACCATAACTGGGGGAGCGATCCAAAACATCCAAACTCCTGTGACCCAGGATCTTGATGAGACCTTCAATACACCTAATAATAGAAATATCTGTAACTTCTTTAATAGTAACACTATTAATGTTAACTCTATGGATCTTGATCTAGGAATTAGTCTAGTCATGGCCTAAAAGCTCCAACAACTAAGAAAGATGATCTTAAGCATACATGGGGTGGTCTAACCTATACTAGAAGCATTCCCTACCAGTCACATGATCTCAAGAGCTAACCCCTCAATAGTCGACATTGAAGTTCCAAAGCGCTTCCAGACTCCTAACATGAAATCTTACGATGGAACCACGTATCATGAAGAACATATTGCACTATATATATATATATATATATATATATATATATATATATATATATATATATATATATATATATATATATATATATATATATATATATATATATATAGGGAAAAGTGAATATACCCTTAAGGGTATATAAGCTTAGGTATCCAAACTCACCATACTATGTCGTTTTGTATCATTTATATACATTGTAATTGTCTAATGTTCTTATAATTCAACTTCTAACTTGATTTATTTCAAAGATTTTTATAAATTTCGCATTTATCTTCCTCTTATATAATTTTCATTTTTAACTATAATATATATAACTTAGTAGGTGTTCGTAAAAAAATTTGATGTAAGAGGAAGATAATATTGAAAATTTGAAAATCTTGAAAATAAATCAAGTTAAGGATTGAAGTTTAAGAACATTATAATGAATATATCAAACAAAACGACGTATTATGGTGAGTTTGGGTACCTAAGCTTATATACCCTTAAGGGTATATTCACTTTTCCCATATATATATATATATATATATATATATATATATATATATATATATATATATATATATATATATATATATATATAGAGAGAGAGAGAGAGAGAGAGAGTTGAGATCAATCCCTTTCCGCCACACTTAAAAGAAGCCTGTGTATGCTAGGGATTCAGATCAAATCTTATATGATCAGCCTTAAATTGGCTTCTTAATGTGTTTCCCCACTATATTACCTCTTTTCTCAATAAGTTTCTTCTCCGTAATCAGTTTTCTTGTAGTAGAATATTCGAAGGGATCATTAGCGATCTCTATCGGGTTGTTTAGGATCCCAATGAATCCTTAAGTGACTTTGGAAGCTGTAACGTCCAAAAATTCTATGTAAAAATTCTATTTTTTAACCAAAAAAATCAACCATTCATTCATTCATTTCCAAAAGCCTTCAAGTATAAAATATTATTAATCATTATCAGAGTACAAATCAAATCACAAAATGCAGAAAACTGGTGGATGCCATGGAATCATGTTGGGCTCTTCCCTTTGGAACAAAAAGTACCTAAATTTTTTTTAACATAAACCTTAAAAGCAAGGCTTAGTGTGTTCCCCAAAATACGACATACAATACATATAATCGGCCTCGCCCAACATTTGGCCATGCGAGATCTGTCAGTAACATGCGATGGTCCCCACCCAACACATTAATCCGGCCTCGACAAACATTGGACCCCGCCCAATATACGTACAAACACATACAATTCATGCAAGAGTCACACAGAAAGATAGCATCCTATAAACAATAATAAATGGGTCGTCGTTGGTGCCTTTGACCCGCCAAACATTATAAGAAGACTCACCTCAATCGATAGTCGGGTAAAACACACTCGAGTTGCTGCTATCAAAAGCTCTTGACTCTAAACATAAGCAAGACAACCTGATTAAAAATAAAGGAAATTTTCCAACTTAACTGGTCGAAAAATAATAGGGTTAATGTTTATTTGGGCAAAAGACGTTTTGCCCCTTCCAAGTTCTAAACCCCTCATAGTTGACCAAAAGTCAATTGGTCCAAAATTTAACAGCAAACCTTCTATTGACCTACGCGTTGCGTACTCTTAGCTCTATGATGGGCATAGAGCCTTAGCCAGAAAAAAGAGTGAAAACCAGGCTACGTTGGGCGTAGTCCAGATTACACCACATGTGCTGCCTCTTTTGCCAGTTCATATTAAGCACTTAATGCTCAAAGGCTAACCATCCAAAACTTAAATCAGGTTTCTAATAGATCAATAATAGAGAAAGTTTACCAGTTTATCAGTTACGATGGCCCAAATAACCAAGATCTAGACTTTATGCCTCAAAGGGACCAAAAACATATCTTTCTCATCTTAATCCATTAAGTCTAAGTCTCCAACCTTCATATATGAATCATTATGATGTTTAGATGCATATAGTTTCCAACTTTTTCCATAACAAGGTCACACACTTTCAAGATCTAAACTTTATGCACAAAAAGGACAAAAAAGTGGAAAATTTGACAAGTAAGTAGATCTATGAAAACAATGAGCAAGTTTGAAGCTTTTGACCTTCAATGCTTCATAAATGAGGCAAACTTGCTAGATCTATAGTTGAACCCTTCTTCCATACACTTTGCCACTACCGTGTTCTTCAAGATTTCACCTTCTAATGGAGAGATAAGCTCATAAATGATGCCAAGACGCAAATTAAGTGAAGGGAAGCTAGAGTTTGAGTTAGTGACTCAAGAGGGTGGATCCTAATGATAGGAATGACCCCTAAGGGGTTAGAGACCTTAACAGGCGCTCAAAACCCCAAAATTATGGTTTTTTCATTACAAAATTAAACCCTACATACTCCATTGCATTTTCCATGCATACTACCAAACTCTCGTTACCTAATTTCAAATAACCATGACCTCTTTCTTTCAACTCTGTTTTCAATGATATTTATATCTGTGCAAGGTATCAACTAGCCCCACAACTCTATCTAGTTATTTATGACTAAAAAAATCACTAACTAAAATCCTTAATTTATGCAAGATACCCAAAACATTACCTTTCCCGTTTTACCCCTCGGCTTCCGACTAACAGTCCAAAGTTTAAATTTGTTATCCAACACCATCATCATCCAACAGAGTCTAAACTCGATTCCATTGAAACCTAAGGCTTTTACATGGTCGAATTACGGTCCATAAACCCTAAATTAAGAAATATCCAGGAAGAGGATGTCATAACTCTCCCTCACTTAAATTACATTTATCCTCAAAATCATTCCTTACTACTTCCTCTGCCAGCCTAGTTGATCCTGCCGAAATGTGACTTCCCAAAAAGTACTATGTAAAAATTTCATTTTTAAAAGCCAACAGGAGCATCATTCATTCATTTCTAATCTATCAAAATGTGACGATGTGTAAAATAGTTATCAGAGAAAAAATCATGTCATAAAATGTGGAATGCTAGTGGATATGGTGCGATCATGTCGGGCCCTTCCCTACTAAACTTGAAGAACTTGAAACCATAATGATAAAATTGTAACCACAAAGCTTAGTGAGTCCCCCAAAATACCCCATACCAAACATAGATTACAACTTGAAACTAAACCGGGTCTATTTCACCCCATTTAGTATCTTTCAACCAGTATTGGGTCCATTTCACCCCCATTCGGTATCTTTCAACTGGTATTGGATCAATTTATCCCCCGTCAGTACCTTTCAACTGTTATTGGAACTATTTCACACCTTAAAGTTAAGAATACAATCATGTCAGCAAGAGTCACAAAGAAAACAAGCACATACAGTCATATAAGTAAGTGTCACAAAGACAAATATCATCCTACAAACATATTCTTATGGTCCGATATTAGTACCTTCGACCCATGACAAAAATGGTGAAACTCATCTCAATAGGTCAACGAACAGATCGCACTCTCTATCGGGCTGCAGGCGCTGACGACTCTAGTATTATACACGTCTAAACCAACACTAATTACGAATCAAGAAAATATCCTACTCCGAAAGTCCAACTACTAAAGTAAGCTCTTAATTGGGAAAAAGACCATTTTTCCTCGAGTCCTCGACCCTTTATAGTTAACCAAAAGTTAACTGGTCAAATAAAATCCAATGGTCAAACACATAGGTGTAGAGCTTACTCGAAAAGCACCGCCCACCCATAAGTTACGTTGAGCATAGCTTGGGGTACTTCAAACGTAATGGGATGATAAATACTTTCCACATTAAGCTCTTAAATCATAAAGGCAAGTCACTAAGCACTTAGACCTAGTCCCAATGAACGTTCTAAATCATAAAGTTGATGACTTTATGCCCTTGCATGGCCCTATGGAGCACCAAATCAAACCCTATCTTTCTAAACTTACTTAATGGCCAATATCCATTGCATGGAAGAAAAGTAGTAGCAAAGAATCCATTTTTCTATTATACACGTTCTAAATCATAAAGTGGATGACTAAATACCCTCAAAAACAACAAGAACTAGCCTCTTTAAGGTATGGAGTAACTTTTACTCACAAGACACAAAGTTATGGGAAATAAAAATGTGACAAACAAGATCTAATGAGATCTATCGTATAGTTGAGGAAGATTCAAACTTTATACCTTCTGAAGTTGAGAAATGCAATAGATATTCTTGATCGACGAGCTTGGCTTCATCAACTCTTCAAGCTCAATATTCTCCTTCTTCAAGCTACTCTAAAACACACAAAAAGACTCAAAAATTCCTCTAAGGAACCATAATTTCTACCTTTAAACTCAAGTGGATGGAGGATGGTGATAAGAGAGGCATAGGGACCATAAGGTCCTTTAAAAAGCGGTTCAACCCTCAAATTTAGGGTTTGGAGTCAAAACAAGTATGCCCAACGTTCTCATAAGTACGCCCAACATACTTGACAAAGCCTACGCCTCTCTTGAAAAGCTTTACGCACAGCGTACCTATAGGGTACGCCCCGCATAATGATTGAAATTATAAGATATATATATATATATATATATATATATATATATATATATATATATATATATATATGTGTGTGTGTGTGTGTGTGTGTGTATATATATATATATATATATATATATATATATATATATATATATATATATTAGTCGTAAATGAAGTACCTTGAAACACGGGTGTTATAAATCTCCCCACTTGAATCAAACTTCATCCTCGAAGTCAATTTCCACAAACAACTCTGGGTACTGCTCCCACATATCTTCCTCAGGCTTCCAGGTCCACTCGGATCCCTTATGGTGCAACCATTGCACCTTCACCAAGCGCACAACCTTGCTACGCAAGGTCCTCTCCTTGCTATCGAGTATCGTGAATGGTCTCTCTATGTAATTTACGTGCTCAACCACTTGAATGTCCTCCAAAGGAACCACTACAAAATCATAAAATGAACGCTTTCGCATTTGAGAGACGTGAAAAGCGTTTTAGATCTTACTGGGCTCTTCGGGAAGCTCGAAATGGCGTGCAACCCTACCAATCTTGCAATAAGCCTAAAAGAACGAATGTATCTGGGGCCCAACTTGCCCAACTTCCTGAACCAGATGACACCTTTCCAAGGTGACACCTTCAGGAGTACCATATCTATGACCTGAAACTCCAAATGAGATTGACGTCTATCTTCATAGTTCTTCTGTCGATTCTGTATACTCTGCAATCTCTCGTGCACCTGCTGGATCAACTCGGCAGTCCATAGCACAACCTCCGTGCTACCCATGACTCCATGACTGACCATGCCCCAACAAATAAGGGTCTGACACTTCTTCCCGTAGAGAATCTCAAAAGGAGGTCGATCAACATTGGCATGATAGTTTTTGTTGTAAGAAAACTTAGCCAATGGGAGATATGTATCCCAACAACCACGAAAATCCAACACATAAGCCTAAAACATATCCTCCAAAGTCTGGATAGTACGCTAACTGTGACCATCAGTTTGCAGATGAACAGTCGTGTTGAAATGCAGACGAGTCCCCAGCTCCTCAAGACATCTCTTCCAAAATTTGGAAGTCAAGCGTTCATCCTGATCTGAGACCACTGATTCTGGAACCCCATCTTGTGCCACAACCTCTCGGATATAAAGGTCTTCCAACCTCTCCACAAAGATGCTCTCATGAATGGGAATAAAATAAGCACTATTCGTCAATCGATACATGATGATGCAAATCGAATCCACTCCCTATGCGGTCAGTGTCAACTTCATGATGAAGTCAATCGTGATCTCTTCCCATATCCGAATAGGAATACCCAATGACTCCATTTTTACGTGAAGTCGTTGATTAGACCTGTCAATGGGCCAGGTTTGGAGAGAATCAATATTGATCCAAACTTGTTTAACACATTTCAAATTCCGATCCAAACCCATTCCGTAACCCACAGGGTTTTAAATAATGAAACTCATACCCTTATTAGCCAAATCAACAGATATCCAAACCCGCCCCGTATCCCGTAAGTTTTTTTGAATAATCAAACACATTTTACTTAAACCTCAAAATAACATTTATTAAATAAAACAAATGTTGATTTAAATAACACATTACATATTTGAGGACTTTCGATTGGAATTAAAATATTTTTTGTAGTAACTTCCTATTGGTTTTTGACCGTCGATTACATCGATAGAGAATAACAATTTCAAACTTACTTCCAATTGATAAATCACTATTTGGTTGAAGAAATATAAATGAAATGACATCATGTTTCTTGCAAGAGTATTGAAAGTCTAGAAATCGAGTCATCAATTCCGATGTAAAAATAGTGTAGTCTTTGTTCTTTTCTCTTTGGACTTTCGATTAGAATTAAAAGTAAAATTTAGGTTAAAAATAAATTTATAATTGTAAATGTTATACAGGACGGGTTATAAATAGAGTGGATCAATGATGATCCATACCCGACCCTTTTAATAAAAGTGTTAGTGGGTACGGATCGTTAACGGGTAAACAGATCAAAAACTATGCTCCGAATCCATATAATTATAAATGGTTTGGATCGGGTCAAGGTCAAAACCCGCTCCATTTCCAAGCCTATCGCAGAGGCTCGATCTTGACTTTTCTACAAGTCAAACATATCTCCATGTACCAAGCCACATCCCGCTTCATGTAGGGCAACCAATAATTGGGTCGTAGGTCTCTAATTTAAGTTCATCAGTTCTCTTTCATGGCATCGACTTAAGCCTTGGGAATCCGCTCCAATAATGTTGTAATCATTGTCATTCTCAAACATAGATCTCGAATAAATGCGCTCATCACCATGCGACGATGGCCTTTCGTGGTGATAAAGGATATCACAATCATAATCGTTCACTACATCCATCCACCTGCATTGCCTCATATTTAGATTTGGCTGGTCCATCAAGTAACTCAAGCTCTTGTGATCTATGTAGATGGTACAAAGGACCCCCATAAAGGTAATGTCGTCAAATATTGAGGGAAAAAACAACATCCCCCAATTCCAAATCATGGGTGGGATAGTTTGCCTCATGAGGCTCCAGCTGCCTCGAAGCGTAAGCAATAACCCGACCTTTCTGCATCAGATCCGCACCCAAACTTCAGATTTACGCATCACAGTATACCATGAAATCTCCTATGCCCTCTAGAAGAGTCAAAATTGGAGCCTCACATAACCTCTATCTCAATGTCTCAAATGCCTCATGTTGCCCAGGCCCCAAGTAGAGAGTAACAGTCTTCTTGGTCAACCTGGTCAACAAAACTGCAATCCAAAAGAAATTCTAGATGAACCTCCGATAATACCTTACTAAAACCAAGAAGCTCCAAATGTCAGATGGAGACTTCGGAAACTCCCTCTGAATCACACTCTCAATCTTGGCCGGATCAACTAATATCTCCTTCTTATTGACAAGGTGCCTCAAAACTACACCTCATGCAACCAAAACTCTCACTTGGAGAACATGGCGTAAAGCCTCTCTCTCCTTAGAGTCTCCATAACATCTCACATATGATCCTTAGGTTTCTCCTTGGTTTTAGAATAGACCAATATATCATCAATAAATACAATAACAGACCGATCTAGCGTCCGTCTATACATGTGGTTCATCAGATCCACGAATATGGCCAGGGCATTGGTGAGCATGAAAGGCATCACCACGAACTCATAATGAATTTCTTCTGATGGTAGCCTAAATGTAGATCGATCTTGGCAAACCAAGACGCACCCTATAACTAGTCGAATAAATTGTCAATCCTCGGGAGTGGATAATGGTTCTTCAATGTTATCTTGTTCAGCTCCTGTTGATCGATGTACAACCTTTGGGAGCCATTCTACTTCTTCAAAGGAAAAATCAATGCTCCCCATTATGAACTACTCGTCCTAATAAACCACTTGTATAACAGCTCCCGCTGCTATATAGACAACTCCTTCATCTCCGACGGTTTTAACTGGTAAGTTGCCTTGGCTATCGGAGCCGCACCTGGTTTCAGATCAATAGGGAACTCCACCTTCCTCTCTAGAGAAAATCTAGGCGATTCCTCTAGTAATACATCTGAATACTCCTGAACAACTAGCACATCCTCAGTCGCCCTCTTTCTCTCCATACTAGTGTCCAGTACCTAAACCACAAAAGCCGAACATCCCTGGTGATGGTATCTCCTAGCACTCGCAGCTGAGCAGAGAGTCGGTCCACGTTGAGCACCCTCGACCTGAATAACTAGTTTGATGGGTTTTTGCTAAAACAAATAAACTGGAAAAGCAATTCCTCAGTTCACATGCAAACTACTTTGGATCTATGTTTTAACTGTTGAACATATAACTATAAGTTGCAAAATAAGAACCCTATGGGAAGAAGCTATTTTTAATAATAACTAGAAAGGGTTTTAGAATTGCATACCTAATAATTGTTAAAGTAAACACTTGAAAATCCTTAGATCTTGATCTTCTGGGAAGCCTAGCACCACAATTGTCGTGCCTCTAATGGAATGACACCCAAGAGCTAGCAAGAGGGAAACTATAGAGAGAGGAGAGAAGGGATGCAATTTTTGGTCAGGGTTTCTCCAAAGGAAGCGATGGCCGAAATTAGGAGCTAGTAGGCTCCTTAATTAGTCAAGGTAACTTATCCCCAAAGCTAGGGTTTAAGGGATAACCCTAGGATTCCCCTGCTTAAGGCCTAAGTAAATCCAAAGCCTTATCCACGACCCTTGGATGAATTCATTAAGGTTTCCCCTATGAACTTCGTCCACTTCCTCTAAGGAGGTTCTAGAACAGTCCTTCCAACTATTTAATAATTGCATACTAGTCCCTATACTTTATAATTAATACAATTAACCCCAAAAATAATTCCAATTAATTTCTGGCTAACTATTAATTAAATATTATGATTTGAAATTAATATATTATTTTCATAACATATTAATAAATCATTTATATTAATTTATTAATCTTATAATAAATTAATTTTTCTGCTTTCATAATCTCCTTGTCCAATTGCTAGGTTTGACGGCAACCCAAAATGACTATGCTTCTATCAACTTAAGTACATACCAATTATAGTTGTGGTCTTAGACACCTGATCTAACAGTCTCCCACTTGGATAAGTCTATAACTATAATTGCTATTACGACCTCTACATCGACCAACAAATTATAGCTTTAAAAAGTTGTTGCTGAACTCTGAACCAGTTAGTTACGTGTCCTAAGATAAGTGATCATATAATCCTTTGTTCTGCAAGATATCCCCGAAAATAAGACATGGAATGCAATCAATCTCTTTGTCCAAAATCTATGTTTCCCGATTTCTAATTTGTGATGATATATGACTTCTAATTAAACACATCAATTCAGCCCTGGCTAGGTCTATCACATAAGTCAATACCAAATCATCGAGGGACCCACAAATATCACTTTTCCCGTTAGGAAAGTGGAACGAATAAAATTTGACACATATGCTTGTATATTTTAGTCGTCAAACCATACATGACAATAAGTTTTATAACACCAAGTTATTGATGTGTTTTCGCATCACCAATGCATAACCGACTTGTAATTAAAGACTCATATGTCTCCGTTTCAAGATTATAATATGTTATCGTCTCAGTATTACTCGAAATGAATTCCATGAAGTAATACTTTGAGCGAGGGTTTATCTAATACTCAAATCTCCATTTCTATGTACTCATGAATATTGTAACAATTCTATTTCTATGTCTAACTCCCTTAGACAATCTACAATCCAATTCATGACAGTCTTAATTCACTACTTACATCCAAAAGTAAGAGCGACTATAGAGTTTGAATAATCATATTATTTGGGAAGCAAAACATGAAAAATATGAAACATAGTAATAGACAATTGACAAAAGGTAGTAAAGAAACTCATAAATAATTCGTTAACATCTAATCACCAAAATTGAATTACATTTACCTTGTTACAAGTTTGAGAATAAACTAATCTAACTGCTAAAACTAATATCATATCTCAGTCCAATGCTCCAAGCAGGCTGAATATGCTTATCCCTACTCAGACGAAACTTATAAATAATACGTTAACATTTAATCACCAAAAGTCAATTACATTTACCTTGTTACAAGTTTCAGAAAAAACTAATCTAACTACTAAAACTAATATTATATCTCAGTCCAATGCTCCAAGCATGTTGAATATGCTTATCCCTACTCAGACCCTTTGTGAGGGGATTTGTTGGTGTATCCTCAGATCATACCCTCTTTATGACAAGATTACCTTCTTCTACTCTTTGTCTGAGAAAATGGTACTTTCTATCAATATGTATGGTTTTACCAAGTTCTATGGGTTCCTTTGTTAAGGAAACCACCCCTTCATTATCGCATAATAGTTCTAAAGGCTACTGAATGGTTGGAACGACTCCAAGGTCTCCGATGAAGTTCTTTAACCGAGCTGCTTCTTGAGATGCTTCACTCACTGCTATGTACTCTGATTCACAAGTAGAATCAGCCACCGTATCTTGCTTGGAACTTTTCCAAGTAATTTCTCCTCCGTTCAGTAGAAATATCCATCTATATTGAGAATGGAAGTTGTCCCTATCCCTTTGGAAGTTGGCATCACTAGAACCGTCTACTCTCAAAGTATAACTGCCACCAAGGAAAAGAACCCAATCCTTTGTCCTTCGCAAATACTTAAGTATATTCTTAACCACTATCGAATGAGTTGTACCCAGATTTACCTGATGGCAACTAACCATGCTCAAATCAAAAGACACATTAGGGCGTGTACATGTAATATCGTACTTGATCGATCTGAAAGCAAAAGAATAAGGCACATGACTCATATAAGGTATTTCCTCATCCGTACTCGGATATTGACTCTTACTCAATTTGGTATTGCTTTGGATAGGTAGCTCTCCCTTCTTGCAATTTTTCATACGAAACCTCTTTATTTCCTTGTCCAAGTATCTATTCTGACTAAGTCCAATTAGTCTCTTCTTTCTACCTCTCAATATTCTAATCCCAATAATATAGGCAACTTCTCTAAGGTCTTTCATGGCAAAACAATTTCCAAACCAAGACTTAACAACTTTCAAGGTTGGAACATCATTAAAAATGACTAATATTTCATTGACATATAATACCAAACAAGTTACTATTCTCCCAATGGCCTTGATATACACGCATGACTCGTCTTCACTTCTAGAGAAACCAAACTCTTTGACTTTCTCATGGAAGCAAAGATTCCAGCTGCGAGATGCTTGTTTCAATCCATAAATGGATTTCTCAAGCTTGCACACTATATTGGGAAACTTTGTATCAATAAAACCCTCTCATTGATTAATCTAAACATCCTCAACTAACATCCCATTAAGGAAAGCAGTCTTGATGTCCATCTGCCATATTTCATAGTCATGAAAGGTAGATATGGTGAGCAATATCCTAATAGATTTAATCTTAGCTCCTGGTGAGAAGGTCTCATCATAGTCAACCCCCAGGGTTTGAGTGAAACCTATTTAAAAAAGTCGAGTCTTGAATGTGTGTACATTTCCATCCATGTCACTCTTCTTTTTATAGATCCATTTGCACCCAACTGTCTTTCGACTTGGTGCATTATCAACCAAATTCCAATCTTGGTTGTCATATGTGACATCCCCAAAATCATGGCCAGAAAAGATCGGCTTAACTTATGCTTTTAAAATGATTTCAGAGTAATCCTTTGATTTAAAGAGTTGCGGAATTCGTTCCCAAAACAAAATATGATAAAATAAGCATGTTCCGATAAACAAAATAAGATTTACCAAAGCATTTCTTAAAGAAATGTATTTTTCATTATATTACAATACTCGAGATGTCATGTTCCGATAAACAGACCAAAAGCATAAACATTTCAATACAAACCTTACAACAGTTAGTTACAACAACAGGTCTATAATCCAAAAATAACTTGACAAATCATCCAACTTATGCGCTAGCGCCACTACCTGTAATACAAAGAAACTGAGTGGGTCAGGCTTGGGAGCCTGGTGAGCATATAGGGTTTTCAACCCACAATAAATAATTATATTTAATTCCACCAACCAACAATAACCCAATTACCCATTCCCGTTATTCTCACTTTACGTCCCTAAGAAAAATAACATAAGGGACCTAGTCTAAGAATATATCTTCGGGGCAACAACACATGCTTTGGGGGTTCCTCAACAATATAAGTCAAATAAGGCAACCGTGAGGGGGATGGAGTATAGCGAATGAACACCCAAGTTCATTAACACCTATAGGTGGCGAGCCTACTAGCATTCGACAGGACTGTCTAGATAAGTCTGTGGTCGTCATCTAAACTCCGCTAGATGACTAAATCAGAAACATCGATGCCTCTCATCTTTTTATCACAAGACAACTATCTATCCATGTTCTACCCAACATTTTAGTAGATAAAATATACATTTTTATACATGGTTTAAAACCTGTATAGTATGTTCATTCAAAACACATTCCAGGTAAAAGATAAGACACATATACATAACACATATTTCATAGAGAATAAATCATATCCATGAGATAGAAGAAAGTGAATGTACGTTCACACATATAACAAGAAAATATACACATAACACGTATTTCATATAAAATACTTCATAATTATGCATTAGAAGAAGGTAACTACACACTCACTTGATCAGAAGATTATCAGAGAACACTACGGCTTGTACAAGTAGTATTCTTCGGTAGATCTGGAAGATCTTCACAAAAACCGGACTCCTTGCGGGCAGAGCTTCGGCTCGAAAACACTTTCCTTCTTTGGCCTTCGGGACTCGCTTCGGGACTCACTTCGGGTCTTGGGATTATACCGGGGCTTCGGGATATTTCTTGCAAGTAAATCGAGGTAAAATGGGAGAGAGAGGAGAGAAAATAGCAACCCTAAACGGCTGGCCCTTCAAATCTATTTATAGGGCAAAATCTGCCCTTGGCACATAATGGCACCTTTTTCCACGTCGTGGGCTTGATCGTCACCGCATGCGTCATCGCAAGCTGCGTTTGAGGGACTCCCGGAGATGTCAGAAGACCTGCCACGTCGTGGCACTGCTTGCCACGTCGTGGTCTCTGACACAGCTTTGGTGTTCGCGCCCAGAACTTCAGAAACTCATAACTTTCGCATACAAACTCCGTTTTCGACGTTCTTTATATCGACGCAAAGCTGAGATTATGCTCTAGAACTCTCGTTTAGACTCCATTGGTTAATTTTGAATTTATTTTTAATATATTATAAATATATTACTTATATATTGTTTTTAGTAGGCCGGGACAGGAAAACTCCGTTCGAAATTCATAACTCCTTCATCTGAACTCCGTTTGCTTCTATCTTTTTATCGTTGGACTACTATTGACGAGATCTTCGACTCTCGTTTAGATTGTTTCGGTTAAGTATCATTCGATCTCATATTGGAGTATTCGGGCTGCATACCGCTAAGTCGAAACTTCGAAAAATCATAACTTCCTCATACGAAGTCAGATTTGGGCATTCTTTTTATGCACGCTATAGATTTAACGAAACCTAAGAATTTTGTTTAGATCACTAAGTCTACATATCGCTCTACCTTAAATTCATATTGTAGGTCATTCGGCGTCGTGCCGGTTTTGTCGCGAAACTTCTACAGGTCATAACTTTTTCGTTATAACTCGGATTTCGACATTCCTTATATCTCCGGAATCCTTGTTTCGACCACTACAACTTTATGAAAAGATATCAGGCTTATCTCACACTTTAATTTTGACTCTTATTTTATTCTTAATTCAGTTAAGCCACACAACTAAGCATAAAACACATAATACTCAAATATTTCATCATTAATACTTCAAAAGAATTACAAAGGTTAACCTAGACTATTACATCAACAATAATGCCTAGCCTTGAAACACGAGCGTTACAATTCTCTCCCTCTTAGGATGATTTCGTCCCTGGAATCACACATCAACAAACAAATGCGGATAGCGACTCAACATGTCACTCTCCGTTTCCCATATGAGATTTGTGCTCATTCTAATGTTTCCAACGGACAAGCACTAATTCGACCATCTTGCGTCGAAGCTTCTTAGTCTTTCGGTCAACAATTGCCTCAGGTTCTTCAATTAACCTTTTGTTTTCATGAATTCTCAATTCAGAAATTGGAATTATATCGGGAAATTCTCCTGTGAACTTCCTCAAATAACACACATGGAAAGTGTTATGAATTCCATTTAGTTCTTCGGGTAATTCGAGCATGTAAGCTTGGTTCCCAACCCTCTGAAGAACATTAAACGGTCCAATAAACCTTGGACTTAACTTTCCCCTTTTACCAAATCTTATAAGTCCCTTCCACGGCGAGACTTTAAGCAAAACCGAATCTCCAACTTCGAAGGTCGTCGGCCTTCGCTTCTTGTCAGCATAGCTCTTTTGATGATCTTGAGCTGCTAACATTATTTCCCTGATCACTTTCAACTTGTCAGCAGTCTGATGGACCATCTCGGGTCCCATAAACTGCTTTTCTCCAGCCTCAAGCCAACAAGACAGCGTACGACACTTCTGTCCGTACAAAGCTTGATAAAGTGCCATCTTTATGCTCGAGTGGAAACTATTATTGTAGGAAAATTTTACCAAAGGTAAATGTTCATCCCATTTACCTAGGAATTCTAGGGTACATGCCCTCAGCATATCTTCAAGTGTTTGTATCGTTCTTTTGCTTTGACCATCAGTCTGTGGATGGTAAGTTGTACTTAAACACAACTTGGTACCCATTTCCTCTTGTAGACTTTTCTAAAACCTTGAGGTGAAACGGCTATCACGATCTGATACAATCGTTAACGGGACACCGTGAAGCCTCACAATTTCCTTCACATAAGAATTCACAAGCTCATCCATAGACCATTTCTCCTTGGCTGCTATAAAATGCGCACTCTTAGTGAATCGATCAACGACCACCCAAATCATGTCGTGACCATTCTTTGTTCAGGGTAGTTTAGTGACAAAATCTATAGCAATGTCTTCCCATTTACCCATAGGCATAGGTAAAGGCTCTAAACTCCCATATGGTTTTTGATGTTGTGTCGTGACTCTTCCACAAGTTACACACTCAGCCACATACTTTGCAACATCAAGCTTCATCGTCGGCCACCAGTAGTAGGGTTTCAGGTCCCTATACATTTTAGTGCTACCAGGATGAATTAAGTACATGGTTTTGTGAGCTTTTTCCAACAGAAGATCTCTTATTCCTCCTGACTTAGGTACCCAAATCCGATCTTGGAATACCTTCAGTCCATGATCGTTTGTACCAAACACCCACGTTTTGCCCAAACGTTCCTCCTTCCAGTCATTCTTTTCAGAAGCTTCTTCTTGAGCTTTCATTATACTCTCCACAATTGTCGAGACAACTTCTATTCTCAAAGCTCTTGGCCTTTTTCTCTCAACATTGACTTTCCGACTGAGAGCATCAGCAACAACATTAGCTTTACCGGGGTGGTAAAGTATCTCACGGTCGTAGTCCTTGAGTAACTCTAGCCAGCGTCGTTGCCTCATAATTAACTCTTTCTGATTAAAGAGATATTGGAGACTCTTATGATCAGTGAAAAGTTTACACTTCGTGCCGTAGAGGTAATGCCTCCATATTTTTAGAGCAAAAGCTACCGCTGCCAACTCCAAGTCATGAGTAGGGTAGTTCCTTTCATGTTCTTTCAGTTGTCGAGATGCATATGCGATCACCTTATCTCTTTGGGTCAAAACACAACCCAATCCAACTCCAGACGCATTGCTATAAACAGCGATGTCTTCAACTCCATCGAGTAGAGATAAAATCGGTGCCTCGCATAGCTTCTTCTTTAACTTCTCGAATGCTTCTTTATGCTTATCAATCCAATCATAAGTAGCTCCTTTGTGGGTCAAAGTTGTTAATGGACTAGAGATCGAAGAAAAGCCTTGGATAAACCTTCGGTAATATCCGACTAATCCTAAAAAGCTTAGGATCTCCGTGGGACTTTTTGGTTGTTCCCACTTCATTACAACCTCAATCTTTGCTGGATCGACCATTATCCCTTCCTGGTTAACCTCGTGACCCAAGAATTGGACTTCTCGAATCCAAAAATCACATTTGTAGAACTTTGCATACAGCTCCTCCTTCTTCAAAACTTCTAACACTTCTCGCAAGTGTCTGCCATGCTCCTCTTGGCTTTTCGAATAAATCAGAATGTCGTCTATGAACACTATCACAGATTTATCAAGGAATGGATTACAAACCCGATTCATTAAATCCATGAATGCTGTCGGAGCATTGGTTAGTCCAAACGACATAACCAAAAACTCGTAGAGTCCATATCATGTTCTGAATGCAGTCTTCTCTATATCTTGCTCTCTTACTTTCAGCTGATGATATCCTAACCTAAGATCGATCTTCGAGAAATAGCTCGAACCTTGCAATTGATCAAACAGGTCATCAATCCTTCGCAACGGGTATCTATTCTTTATTGTTGCCTTATTCAGCTCTCTGTAATCAATGCATGTTCTCATGCTCCTGTCTTTCTTCTTTACGAATAACATCGGAGCTCCCCAGGGCGATGAACTAGGTCTAATGAAACCTTTGTCCAATAACTCTTGAAGTTGCATCATCAGCTCCTTCATCTCCGTCGGTGCTAATCGATACGGTGCTTTTGCTATTGGCATGGTTCCTGGTAACAAGTCTATTCTGAACTCCACTTGTCTATTAGGTGGTAATCCAGGAAGATCTTCGGGAAATACTTCCGGATAATCACGTACCACTGGAATATTCTTCTTCACCTTCTTTTCCTTCTTAGCATCGATCACGAATGCTAAATACGATGTACATCCCTTGGTCAAACACTTTCTGGCTTTCATTAGGGAAATGGTTCCAAAATTTACTCGGCGTTTGTCCCCATACACCATAAATGACTCTTTCCCTGGAGGGTTTACTTTTACTATCTTCTTTCTGCACAATATTTTGGCATCATTGGCGCTAAGCCAATCCATTCCCAGAACGATGTCGAAACCATTAAGTTCGATAGGCAATAATTCCTCGTGAAACTTATTTCCATTAAGGTCGATTAAGATGTTTTTCATAAGATGGCTAACAGGTACAAACTTGCCACTAGCTACTCCGACTAATATAGCATTATCTAGTCTATCAACAGGGAAGGCTAGTTTTCTACCAAAGTCATGCGAAATAAAGGAGTAGTTGGCTCCAGAATCAAATAAAATTTGAGCAGGTAATTCGTTTACGAGAAAGGTACCTGAAGCGACATCAACATCATCTTTCACAGCCTCAAGAGTCATCTGGAAGGCTCTTTGCTTCGGCTTTGGTGGAATGTTGGGCTTAGCCGCCTCCTTCTTCTTCGGACAGTCTTTCAAAATTTGCCCCTCTTCATTACAACCAAAACATATCCTTTTGTTTTTTGGACACTCATTGGTAAAATGCCCAATTTTTTTGTACTTGTAGCAGGTTACATCCTCACTACATTTCCTAAAGTGCTTTTTCTTACACTTATCACACCATTTCGCTTCGCCTCCCTTTCCTCCAAACTTCTTCAAATTTGACTTCAAAAATTTACTTTTCTTATTGGAACTTGAAGTTCCTTCAAAATTTCTCTTTTCGCCAACTTCAACCTTGTCGGTGGTCCTTCCCTTGATCATGTCCTCAACAGACTTGGCAGCCCAAATAGCTGCCTCTAGAGTAAGTGACTGATGCACTGGCACCGCGTACTTCCATGGAAGTCCTTTTGCGTATCGGTCAACCTTTGTCAGCTCATCTGGCACGATGCGCAAAGCAAACTCCATCTTATCGGTGAAAGTGTTTGTGTATTCATCAACTGACATGCTGCCCTTGGTCAATGTTTGAAACTTGTTCTCTAACTCCAACAGATTTTGGGCCGAACAGAACTTGCGCTTGAACCGCACCAAGAACTCTTCTCATGTCAGTTGTAGTGGCTCATTAGGGCTTAGGGTCTTTCCTAAATTGTTCCACCAACAAACAGCTCCACCCCTAAACTGACGTATTGTGAAAGTGCTTTGCAACTTGCCTCTGCAACCACACGTCATGAAGGCTAACTCCATTTCTGAGATCCAATCCATAACTCCAATCGGATCCTCCTTTCCAGTGAAGGTCGATGGTTTGCAAGTCAGAGAATCCTTATACTTGCATCCCATACCATCATTCCTTCTTTCCTGGTTGTTTTGCCAAACTATCGGTGGGTTGGCTTGACCAACAGATCCACTGAAGTTTCCTCCTTCCGAGTGCCCTTCATTTAATTCGGGCTCTTCCACTTGAATTGACAATTCTTCATGATTCTGCTGAAGCAACCGCCTAGTCTCCTCCATCTGACGATCCAACATTGCTTGAATCATCATTTGTACACCAGCCGTTGTTATCGGCTCAGGTGTTGCTGCTACGACAGGTATTTGCTCAATCACTGGTGGTTGATTCTTGTTTTCGTCAGCATTTCCTACTCCACTTCTTGTTATCACCATTTTTGATCTACACACCGAATAAGGTGAAGTTAGATCATCATTCACGATAGATATTCAAATCATCCTTATCACTCTGAAACGTTTACATGCTAGTTCTAATGTCATCGACGTACGCTTAGAATCCTACACACATAAGATTTCCAGATCCAGTCGGCAACAGTCCATAGATCCGAACAAATAATATCATATATGGCAACATATAACATTTAGCACATTAAGGTATTTTAGGCAACTTTCCTAAAATATACTAGTGCTCGTGTCTAAAATATAACAGACACACATCTCACAATTTCACTTAGCATTCTAAGTTTAAGTCTAGAAATCCTACAAATTCCTAGTTAGCTTAAACTAATGCTCTGATACCAACTGTGACATCCCCAAAATCATGGCCAGAAAAGACCGGCTTAACTTATGCTTTTAAAATGATTTTAGAGTAATCCTTTGATTTAAAGAGTTGCGGAATTCGTCCCCAAAACAAAATATGATAAAATAAGATTTACCAAAGCATTTCTTAAATAAATGTATTTTTCATTGTATTACAATACTCGGGATGCCATGTTCCAATAAACAGACCAAAATCATAAATATTTCAATACATACCTTACAACAATTATTTATAACAACAGGTCTATAATCCAAAAATAATGTGACAAATCATGCAACTTATGCTCTGGCGCCACTACCTTTAATACAAAGAAACTGAGTGGGTCAGGCTTGGGAGCCTGGTGAGCATATAGGGTTTTCAACCCACAATAAATAATTATATTTAATTCCACCAACCAACAATAACCCAATTACCCATTCTCATTATTCTCACTTTACGTCCCTAAGAGAACTAACATAAGGGACCTAGTCTAAGAATATTTTTTCGGGACGACAACACATGCTTTGGGGGTTCCTCAGCAATATAAGTCAAATAAGGCAACCATGAGGGGGATGGAGTACAACGAATGAACACCCAAGTTCATTAACACCTACAGGTGGCGAGCCTGCTAGCGTTCCATAGGACTATCTAGAAAAGTCTGTGGTCGTCATCTAAACTCCGCTAGATGACTAAATCAAAAACATCGAGGCCTCTCATCTTTTTATCACAAGACAACTATCTACCCATGTTCTACCCAACATTTTAGTAGATAAAATATACATTTTTATACATAGTTTAAAACCTGTATATTATGTTCATTCAAAACACATTCCAGGTAAAAGATAAGACACATACACATAACACGTATTTCATAGAGAATAAATCATATCCATAAGATAGAAGAAAGTGAATATACATTCACACATATAACAACAAAATATACACATAATATGTATTTCGTATAAAATACTTCATAATTATGCGTTACAAGAAAGTAACTACACACTCACTTGATCACATGATGATCAAACAGCACTACGGCTTGTAGAAGTAGTATTCTTCGGTAGATCTGGATGATCTTCACAAAAACCGGACTCCTCGCGGGCAGAGCTTCGGCTCGGAAACTCTTTACTTCTCGGGATCTTCGGCCTTCGGGACTCGCTTTAGTTCTTGGGATGATACCAGGGCTTCGGGATATTTCTGGCATGTAAAGCGAGGTAAAACGGGAGAGATAAGAGAGAAAATAGCAACCCTAAACGGTTGGCCCTTCAAATCTATTTATAGGGCAAAATCTGCCCTTACCACGTCGTGTCACCTTTTTCCACGTCGTGGGCTTGATCGTCATTGCATGCGTCATCGCAAGTTGCGTCTGGGGGACTCCCGGAGGTGTCAGAAGACCTGCCACGTCGTGGCACTGCTTGCCACGTCGTGGTCTCTGACACAGCTTTGGTGTTCGCGCTCGGAACTTCAGAAATTCATAATTTTTGCATACGAACTACGTTTTCGACGTTCTTTTTATCGACACGAAGGTGAGATTATGCTCTACAACTCTCGTTTAGACTCCGTTGGTTAATTTTGACTTTATTTTTAATATATTATAAATATATTACTTATATATTATTTTTAGTAGGCCGGGACAGGAAAAATCCGTTCGAAATTCATAACTCCTTCATCTGAACTCAGTTTTCGTCTATCTTTTTATCGTTGGACTACTATTGACGAGATCTTCGACTCTCGTTTAGATTGTTTCGGTTAAGAATCACTCGATCTCATATTTGAGTATTCGGGCTGCATACCGCTAAGTCGAAACTTCGGAAAATCATAACTTCCTCATTCGAAGTCAGATTTGGGCTTTCTTTTTATGCACGCTCTCGGTTTAACGAACCCTATGACTTTCGTTTAGATCACTAAGGCTCGATATCGATCTATCTTAAATTCATATTTTACATCATTCGGCGTCGTGCCGGTTCTGTCGCGAAACTTCGACATATCATAACTTCTTCGTTGTAACTCGGATTTTGGCATTCCTTATATCTACGGAAACCTTGTTTCGACCACTACAACTTTATGAAAAGATATCGGGCTTATCTCACACTTTAATTTTGATGCTTATTTTATTCTTAATTCAATTAAGCCACACAACTAAGCATAAACACATAATACTCAAATATTTCATCATTAATACTTCAAATGAATTACAAAGGTTAACCTAGACTATTACATCAACCATAATGCCTAGCCTGGAAACGCAGGCGTTACATCATACATGGACTTTATCTCGCTGTCCATTGCTTCTTTCCACTTGGAAGCCTCTGGGCCTGCCATTGCTTCCCTGTAATTAGTTGGTCATCCAGATTTAGCAGTGTCCAATCACCGATAAATGTGTCAACGTCTGATGTAATATGGAAACCATATAACTCGGGTGGCACACTAACCCTAGTGGATCTTCGAAGAGGTAATGAGTTATCAACTGGTTCAACAGGAACTGCTTGCTCTGGTTGAGTGCTAGTATCATCTAAGGTTCCTTCTTTGGTAAACTCTTGAATTTCTTCAAGGTTAATGGTACTCCCACTATCATCTTTGAATATGAGCTCTCTTTCTAGAAAGACACCTCTTCGTGCTAGAAAGACCACGTTTTCACTAGGTCTGTAGAACAAATGTCCAAAAGACTATTTTGGGTATCCAATGAAAACACATTTCTCACTTCTAGCTGCTATCTTGTCGTGAGTCTCTTGTCTTATAAAAGCTTCACAACCCCGACGTTAATTTTTACTAATGAGGGAACTTTCAACGTCCACATCCCGTGATGTGTTTTGGAAACTTTTTTTGTAGGGAAAAGATTGAGGATGTGGGCAGCTGTCTCTAAGGCATACCCCCAGAAATGAAAAGGAAGTGAAGCACAAATCATCGTATAACGAACCATGTCTAACAAGGTTCGATTACTCCTCTCAGCCACACCATTAAATTGTGGTGTCCTAGGAGGAGTTATTTGTGAAAAATATTCCACATTCATTTAGATAGTTGTTGAATTCGACACTAAGATACTCTCCGCCTCTATCGAATCTAAGTATCTTTATCGTCTTACTCAATTGATTCTCGACCTTATATTTGAACTCCTTGAACTTTTCAAAGGTTTCTGTCTTATGATTGAATAAGAAGATATAGCCATATCTGCTATAATCATCAGTGAAAATCACATAGAATCGATTCGCATCTCTTGTAGTTGATCTGAAGGGTACACACATGTTAGTAGGTATGAGGTCCAACAAATCTTCACCTTTTTCACAAGATCCCATCAAAGGTGATTTTTTCATCTTTTCCAAAAGAAAAGAATCACATATCATCTGATTTTAGGTTAAATGATTCCAGCACTCCATCCTTTTAGAGTTGGACCATGCATTTCTTGTTAATTTGTCCAAGACGATAATGATACAAGGATGCCTTGTCTACACTATTAGACAAGTCAATATGAAAAACACTATTACCTAAGCAATCAAGACAACTCACTGTTTCGTACACACCATCACAAGGTAAAGCTTCAGACACAAAAATACCATTCTTATAAACATAAATTGAGCCATTCAAATCATTAAAAGAATACATAAAAGCTTATTTGAATAATGCATAACATGAAATAATGTTTCGCGTCATTTCTGACTAATAGCAACAATTCAATAAATCTAATCTAACATCATTAGTAAGCAAAAGTTGATAAAATCTAATCTTGGTTACTGGTTAAGACTTTCTGTTTCCCATGATCAAGTTTACCCTCGCTCGCTCAACTTCCTCACTTTCTTTTAGCCCCTTCAATTCAGAACAGATGTGAAAACCACATCCTATATCAAGGACCCAAGAACGAGAAGATAATGAGTTATTAGTAGAAATAGTGTAAATAATTGTTGAAGATAGCTTCACTTTGCCATCTATGATCACCTGTACATACTTTGGGAAACTTCGTTTCCAGTGTCCCATTGTCATTGCAATAAGAGCAATCATCATCTTTTGGGTCAAAAACATGGGGATTGTCAACATTGGGCTTGGCCATTGGGCCACTACCAGACGACCCAGCTTAGACCTTGCGCTTCCATTTTTTCTTAGGAGGAACTTTCCTCTTCTTCCCCTTTCCTTGTCCAATAGCCAAGACTGGGGCACTAGCAAAAGTGGAGGCTATACTTTCACCCTTCATTCCTACCGTAGTTTTCTGCAACAATTTGTGCAATTGGGCCAACATATACTCGGTGTTGTTCAAATGGTAAGTTAGGATGAATAGACCATAACAATCGGGGAATGACTTCAAGACCATGTCAATGGCCAATTCCTCATCAAATGGCACATTAAGCTTGACCAAACGCTCTATGTAACGTTGCATTATTTGCACATGACTAACAATCGAGTCCTTCATCTTGCAAACCATGAGTGAGTTGACTACCTCGAACTTCTCTTGACGAGCTCGGTTATGGTGCTTTTCCATAAGTTCCTTGTTCATCTCAAAGGGCTAGTACTCCTCATAGTACCTCTGTAATTCTGGAGACATGGTTGCTACCATGATGCAAACCACATTCGTTACATCGTCATAATGCTTCTTGTAGGTAGCATGTTCTTCGAGAGTGGATTTGGTTTCATTGATCTCAATGAGCTCCTTTTCAAGGACATATTCTTCGTCCTCAAAGTGAACCACCATTTTGATATTGCACATCCAATCGTTATAGTTTGAGCTATCCGTAACGACTTTGGAGCAAATGGATAGTGAAGAGAAGTTATGGCTGGAGGATGATGAATCAACAGTGTTTCCCGGAGCAGACATCTACAAAAGAAGATAGTTTTAGTTAGATTTCAAGATACCTCAATATAATAACCCAAAGATATAATATTAAGTTTAGGATCCAACTATGAGGATTCACAACTTAGAAATGGGATGTCGAGATCCATGTGAGAATTTCATAAAGGTAGGTGAATGACGATTCACCAATTCCACCATTAGACGAAATGAAATGAAGTGAAATCCCTAAATCCTTTTTGAGATACATTGAAACTATTCAATGACACCTTTTAATCTTAGAGTATGCTCTTCTATTTGTGACTAGTATACCGAGGATCACAAACAAGATGTTAATAACCATGCAAATATGCTTGGTAACCTCGTTGTCTTTATCATTTTCTATTGATGTGTTTAATTGTTGTGCTAAGTTCTTCCTACATATATATATATATATATATATATATATATATATATATATATATATATATAGTATAATCCACATCAAGACCGTAGTAAAGCCTAGTAATAATGGAATAGATTCCAAATTTGGCTTTCTCTAACCCTAACATCGACCTGTCAAGCATCGTAATACAATTCCAAAGAGAAAAATCCATAGCGAGGGTAGACTCGACTTTTTCAAGTGATCGATTCCTGTCAGAACTGGTTGATGCCCTATCTCATTGAACATGTGCTTCCTCGTGATCTTTCTCGTCTTTGAATTTGTCAGTTGAAACGTGGCAACCTTTGTGGTTTTATTAAACACTGTTATGGAACCAGCAAGAGAAATCCAAATTATTCGAACTGAATATGAAGAAGATAATGACGTGGATAGAACAAAGTTATTTAGGTTATGAATAAGCATTCATAATTTCTTTGGATACTGATCAATGTTTGGAAGCAATCGATGATTTGTAATCTTAATCTTCATCAAAGGTTGTGAGATTTCTTCTTCATGAGGGTGTTTGTGGGATCAACATTTGTTTGAGAAGCATCCATTGTTGTTATTGCAATTATTGTTGAAGATGATGAACAGTTGGTGATTTTGGGAAATTTTTTCTGAGATCATAAAGTCTGAGAATGATACCACCAATTTCCTTTTATAATCGATGATATTTTTGAATTTGAACTGGTAACCAATGATACACTTCCACGTATTGTATTGGTTACTTAATCGGCACCGTAAAAAGATCCACATCATAAAAGTGATCATCACGTTTTCTTTGAATCTCGTGAAAATCTTCAGCCGTCATGTCTATCTGATCTTTCATTGTTCCTGATGGGTTTTGAGCATTCTAACACCCTTAAGTATACATGCAACCCTAGAAAACCTTGGATCTATGTTTATCTAAAATACATGCAAAACACGATTTCAAAGGTTCATAAACCTATCTAGCATACGTGGGGAACTTTTATTCTAAAAGATGGCTAGAATTACATACCTTGTATTTGATTTGATTCCTTGAAAACCTTGAAAGCCTAGCACCTCAAGTGTGATGCCTCAAATGCTTCACACAACACCAAATGCTTTGGAATGACTTTGAGAGAATATGTAACACTCTAAAAATCGGCCTAGCCCTCTTGCAACTTAGTGTCGCCGATTTTGGTAGAGAACATGTTGCTTATATAGTGTGTCACATCTAAGGGTTACACCATGTAAACCTTAATGTGACATGACTTTTCATTTCCATGACCCATGGGTTTGTAACTGCCACAGAGCATCCTATGGGTTTAACCCAACTTGATAATCCATGGAGTCTTTTAGCCCATTATACAAGTTATGGATGATTTACATAATCAACCCATATATTTAATTAGTAATCTTTTGATCACTTAACTAATTCAAAATTAAATCTTCATCACTACTAATTAAATATTACTATTAATATATTAGAACTTATAATATATTAATAAACCACAAGTGTTATTTCTCTCATTTAGTCTATCCAAATGCATGATGCCAAGCAACCCAATTGGACCGTGCCGGCTCGGGTCAAGTACATACAAGAAATAATTATGGACTTAGACACCTTATCCAACAGTCTCCCACTTGGATATGTCTAATAATTATATCTGTAAGTATGACATCAGGAACCGATCAGCAATCGTAGCTCTTTCAAGGTCTCTCGGAACTGAGAAGATGATGATGTGCCATTTAAGATAAGTGATCATATATTCCTCTGTTCTAGATATCAGCCGGACAAGTACATGGAACAATGTCTTACTTATTGTCCAATAGTTTGTTTCCCGATTTCCAATTTGTTTGACATAGAAAAAAAATGAGCACATCAATTCGGTTCTGATCGGGCCTAGTACATAGGTCAAAATAAATTCATCGAGGGGCCCAAATATCACTTCTAATCCAAGAAGGAACATATAAACTTCGACTCATATGCTTATTCTACTACTTAGTGAATCACACAAAAAAGTATGTTTTATAACATGAAGTTACCAATGTGATTTCGTACGATCAATGCATAACCAACTCATAGGCAACAAGTCATATCTCTAGGTTTTATGACTTATATGATATTACCATCTCCCAATCACTCGAGATAAATTCCATGAAGTGATACCAGTGAACGTAGGTTAAGTCCAATGCTCAGAACTTATGAGCACTCATGAGTGTTGTATCCATGTCCAACAACTTAGAACTCTTCAACCACTCATGACAGTCTTCATTCATACCTAATTCCAACATATGACCGAATGTGGAGTTTCGAATAATATGATATACCAAACATAATCATTATGGAAGTCAAAACATGCGAAAGAAATATAATAAACGATTGACAAAAGATAGCAACACTTTACTGACAAATAAACACAACTTTTATTCATCATCAAGTGTCAATTACACTTTACAAATTTTAAATTATCCAACTACTAAGACTAATATCATCCTTCAGCCATATGCTCCGAGCATGTTGGAGATGCTTAACCCTACTCATTCCCTTCGTGAGGGATCTATTCGGTTCTCATCCGATGATACCCTCTTTTCCACGAGGAGTCCTTCTGCTATTCGATGTCTAATGAAATGGTATTTTCTGTCGATGTGTCTGGATCTCCCATGATCCCTTGGATCCTTGGCTAAGGCAACTGCACTTTCACTATCACAAAAAATGTCCATTGGCTCCTTTATAGTTGGTACAACTCCAAGGTCTCCAATGAACTTCTTCAGCCATATCGCCTCCTTTGCTGCCTCGCTTGTTGCTATATACTTTGATTCGCAAGTTGAATTAGCCACTGTCTCTTGTTTGGAACTCTTCCAAGAAACTGCTCCTCCGTTTAAGGTAAAGACCAGCCTGACTGAGAGCGGAAATTATCCATATCAGTCTGAAAGCTAGCATCACTATACCCTACAACTATCAAGTCATCACTCCCACCGAGGGTATGGACCAAGTCCTTAGTCCTCCGCAGGTACTTGAGGATATTCTTTACCACAGTCCAGTGTGCCTTGCCAGGGTTCCCCTGATATCTACTAACCATGCTCAAAGCAAAGGCTACATCAGGTCGAGTGCAGGTCATAGCATACATGATCGAACCTACTGCAGAAGCATAAGGTACTTGACTCATTTCTGCTATCTCGACCTCAATACTCGGGTTCTGAGTTTTACTTAGTGTAACGTTACTCTAGATGGGTAACTCTCCTTTCTTGGAGTCCTGCATGCTGAATATTTTATGCACCTTCTCTAAGTAGGTACTCTGACTAAGTCCAATTAGTCTTTTACTCCGGTCTCTCATAAAACTTATCCCTAAAATGTAGGCAACTTCTCTTAGGTCTTTCATAGAGAAACACTTCCCAAGCCAGGACTTCACTTCCTGCAGGGTTGGGATATCATTTCCTATGAGTAGTATGTCATCCACATACAAGACCAAAAAGCTGACTATACTCCCACTAGCCTTGACATAGACACAAGATTCATCTTCACTCCTAGAAAAGCCAAATTCATTGACTTTCTCATCAAAGCAAAGATTCCATCTGCGAGGTGCCTGTTTCAATCCATAAATGGATTTCTCGAGCTTACACACTCTATTAGGGTATTATGTACTGGCAAAACACTCTGGCTGACTCATGTAAGCATCTTCAGCCAAACATCCATTTAGGAAGGTGGTTTTGACATCCATTTTCCATATTTCATAATCATGAAATGCAGCTATGGCTAACAGAACCCTAATAGATTTAATCTTGGCCACTGGAGAAAAGGTCTTATCATAATCAACTCCCGGAGTTTGAGAAAAGCCCTTTGCAACCAGTCGCGCCTTATAAGTGTGTACATTACCATCCATGTCGGTCTTCTTCTTGAAGATCCACTTGCACCCAACTGTCATACGACCGGGTAAATTGTCAACCAAGTTCCAAACTTAATTGTAATAAATGGACTGTATCTCGCTGTCTATTTCCTCTTTCCATTTAGCAGACACGGGGCCTGTCATGGATTCCGATTAACTGTTAGGTTCATCCAGACTTACCAATGTCTCATCACTGATAAGTGTCTCACCTTCCGCAGTAATATGGAAACCATAATAATGCTCAGATACATTCTTAAACCTTGTGGAACGCCTCAGAGGTTCAGATTTGTCAATTGGCTCAACAAGAGTTTCCTCCTCAGGTTGAGTGCTAGGGTTTGAAGTTCCTTCACCACTTGACTCTTGAATTGCTTCAAGGTCAATTTTCCTCCCACTGTTTATTTGGCTTGTGAACTCTCTCTCTCGTAAGACACCCCTCCTTGCTACAAAGACCACATTGTCACCAGGTCTGTAGAAGTGATAACCAAAGGATTTTTGCGGGTAGTCGATGAAAATACACCTCTCTCTTTCAGGTACGACCTTATCGTGAGTCTCGCGTCCGACGAAATCTTTGAAACCCTAAATTTTGATGTGGTCTAGTTTGGGAACTTTACTAGTCCACATCTCATAAGGAGTTTTGGCAACTTTTTTTGTAGGGACCAGATTAAGTATATGGGCGCCAGTCACTAAGGCATACCCCTAAAATGAGATTGGTAGCAAAGCTCGACTCATCATGGAACGAACCATATCCAAAAAGGTTCGATTATGCCTCTAAGCCACACCATTCAACTGTGGTGTCTTGGGAGGTGTCAATTGTAAGATAATCCCACATTCCTTGAGGTAGTCGAGGAACTCTTTACTCCCACATTCCTTGAGGTAGTCGAGGAACTTTGTACTAAGATACTCACCACCAAGATCGGATCGAAGCATCTTAATGTTCCTGCCTAATTGATTCTCGACTTCCTTTTTAATATCTTTAAACCTCTCGAAAGTCTCTGAATTATGCTTGATTAAATAGACATATCCATATTTACTATAATCATCAGTAAAAGTCAAATAATAACGATTAGCATTCCTGGTGGCTGTTATGAAGGGTCCACACACATCCGTGTGTATGAGATCCAACAAACCTTCACCCTTTTCACAAGAACCAGTGAAGGGTGACTTTGTCATTTTTCCAACTAAGCATGACTCACAAATATCATCTGACATTAGGTCAAATGACTCCAAGACTCCATCCTTTTGTAGTAGGCCAATGCGTTTCTTGCTCACATGTCCAAGACGACAATGCCATAATGATGCTTTATCCAAGTTATTATCACTCGAAGAATCAATATACATCACATTATTTCCTAGATTATCTAAAACATATATAGCTTCATACACACCATCACAAGGTAATGCTTTAAAATAAAGAACATTATTAAAGAAAGCATTTATTCCACCATTTTCATTATCAAAAGAAAAGGTAAACCCTTGTTTGTACAAAGCATGACAGGAAATAATATTTCTTGCCATTTCAGGCGAATAACACCATTTATTTAGATCTAAAATAAACCCACTACTTAGCAACAAAGAATAAACTCTAATCATGGTGACATATGAAGCTTTCCTATTCCCCATGATCAAGTTTATCTTTCCATGCTCCACATTCTCACTTCTTCTTAGTCCTTGCAAATCAAAACATATATGAATACCGCAACCGGTATCAAGGACCCAAGAGTTAGAATGGGGTGAGTTATTAGATAGAATAGTGTAAATACCTACATGGTTGGGTTTGAGTTTCCCACCCTTCACATCTTGTTGGTACTTTGGGCAGTTCCACTTAATGTGTGACTTTTCATGACAATAGAAGCATTCAGCCTCTTTTGGGTCAGAAGAAGGAGTGATGAAACCGTTCTTGGTTCCACTTGAAGAAGAGCCATCAAGGGTCCTAGCCTTTGTACTCTTCGAAGAGCTCTTTCTCTTCTTCCCTCTACCTTTCCCGTTTTCCAAGACAAGGGCGGAGTTTGGAGTAGGAGTAGGAGTGTTAACAACTAACTTACCTTTAAGACATGTTTCTGCGGTCCTGAGGAGTCCCTAATGTTTATTGAGTGTGACTTCTTCCTTATTCATGTGGTATGTCATGCAAAATTGATCATAAAACGAGGGTAAGGAGTGCAAAGTGATATCTATTGCAAGCTCCCCGGGGAAGTTCACATTAAGCTTCAGCAAACGATCCACATACCTTTGCATTTTCTGCATGTGGGCCGTGACGAATTCTCCGTCCTTCATCCTGGTTGTTATCATGGAGGAGATTATTTCATACCGCTCTTGATGAGCACTCTCATGGTGTCTTTCCATCATATCTTTGTGCATCTCAAAAGGATAGTAGGCCTCATAGGACTTCTGGAGTTCAGCTGTCATGGTGGCTATCATGACGCATGCCACTTTGGTGGCATCTCTTTCATGAGTCCGGAAGTCAACGATCCCCTGAGAAGTAGTAGTGGACTGATCGATCTCCTTCAGCTCCTTATCGAGGACATATTCCTTGTCATCATAGGGAGTCACCATCCTGATGTTCCGGATCCAATCCATAATGTTTGAACCATTGAAGATGACTCTCCCACATAGGTTCATGAGGGAAAAGGAGCCGGTAGGGTTTGAGCCAGACGCAGTGTTGTTGGAAGACATTTGAAAAGAACATAACAAGTTTAGTTTAGATATAAAGATAGTCCTTAATAAAACACCCAAATGTAATATTCTGGCTAGGATCCAGTCACAATATATTTTAACTTAGAAGAGGTATGTCGTAATCTAAGCTATAACATATTTGAAAGGTAGGTGAATGACGATTCATCAATTTCCACCAAAAAACGAAATATAAACTATTAGGGTTTTTTTTAGTCGGTTCTTAGAAATTCCTAGATTCTTTTGAGATTCAATGAACTTTTCAAAGGCATGTTTCAATCTCAAGTGTGCCCTCCAAGTTTTGTGACTGGGATACCGAGGATCACAAAACGAGGTGTGAAGTAACCATGCAAATCACATGGTATCCTTAATGTTTATCACTCAATCGATGTTCCGGTTAACCACACGTGCTCCACTGATACTATGATAAACTTTAAGTCACCCTTTACCTACCTTGTTAAGTCCAGGTTAGTGTGCCGGTTAACCACACACACTCCACTAATGACTTAATCAAAGTGTCAAGTGTAATTTCGTGGATTAGCACCTTATTCTCATTTTTATAAAGTAACTAAGATTGGGAGTTTAATAAAACATTTAGTTACTTTGTAATAGTTATCATACTTTTTAATAAGAATTTATATGTCCTTGTCCTACCCGTTCGGATAACGACCATCCACCGATCAAGGAAGCGGTGGGTGAGAGCATACACCCATTAAGCTGCCATTTTATAGGCATCAACCTTATAACCCCTTTATATTACCGTCTCCCAATCACTCGAGATAAATTCAATGAAGTGATACCAGTGAGCGTGGGTTAAGTCCAATGCTCAAAACTTATGAGCACTCATGAGTGTTGTAGCCATGTCCAACAACTTAGACCTCTTCAACCACTCATGACAGTCTTGATTCATACCTAATTCCAACATATGACTGAATGTGGAGTTTTGAATAATATGAAATACAAAACATAATCATTCTGGAAGTCAAAACATGCAAAAGAAATATAATAAACGATTGACAAATGATAGCAACACTTTACTAATAAATAAACACAACTTTTATTCATCATCAAGTGTCAATTACACTTTATAAATTTTAACTTATCTAACTTCTAAAACTAATATCATCCTTCAGCCATATGCTCCGAGCATGTTGGAGATTCTTAACCCTACTCATTCCCTTCGTGAGGGGATATGTTGGGTTCTCATCCGATGATACCCTCTTTTCCACGAGGAGTCCTTCTGCTATTCGATGTCTGATGAAATGGTATTTTCTGTTGATGTGTCTGGATCTCCCATGATCCCTTGGTTCCTTGGCTAAGGCAACTGCACTTCCATTATCACAGAAAATTTTCATTGGCTCCTTTATAGTTGGTACAACTCCAAGGTCTCCAATGAAGTTCTTTAGCCATATCTCCTCCTTTGTTGCCTTGCTTACTACTATATACTTTGATTCGCAAGTTGAATTAGCCACTGTCTCTTGCTTGGAACTCTTTCAAGAAATTGCTCCTCCGTTTAAGGTAAAGACCCAGCCTGACTGAGAGCGGAAATTATCCATATCAGTCTGAAAGCTAGCATCATTACACCCTACAACTATCCACTCATCACTCCCACCGAGGGTAAGGAACCAGTCCTTAGTCCTCCGCAGGTACTTGAGGATATTCTTTACCACAGTCCAATGTGCCGTGCCAGGGTTCCCCTGATATCTACTAACCATGCTCAAAGCAAAGGCTACATCAGGTCGAGTGTAGGTCATAGCATACATGATCGAACCTACTACAGAAGCATAAGGTACTCGACTCATTTATGCTATCTCGGCCCCAATACTTGGGTTCTGAGTTTTACTTAGTGTGGAGTTACTCTGGATGGGTAACTCTCCTTTCTTGGAGTCCTGCACGCTGAATCTTTTCAGCACCTTCTCCAAGTAAGTACTCTGACTAAGTCCAATTAGTCTTTTACTCTGGTCTCTCATAATCCGTATCCCTAAAATATAGGCAACTTCTCTTAGGTCTTTCATAGAGAAACACTTCCCAAGCCAGGACTTCACTTCCTACAGGGTTGGGATATCATTTCCTATGAGTAGTATGTCACCCACATACAAGACCAAAAAGCTAACTATACTCCCACTAGCCTTGACATAGACACAAGATTCATCTTCACTCCTAGAAAAGCCAAATTCATTGACTTTCTCATCAAATCAAAGTTACATCTGCGAGGTGCCTGTTTCAATCCATAAATGGATTTCTCGAGCTTACACACCCTATTAGGGTATTATGTACTGGCAAAACACTCTGGCTGACTCATGTAAACATCTTCAGCCAAACTTCCATTTAGGAGGTGGTTTTGACATCCATTTGCCATATTTCATAATCATGAAATGCGGCTATGGCTAACAGAACCCTAATTGATTTAATCTTGGCCACTGGAGTAAAGGTCTTATCATAATCAACTCCCGGAGTTTGAGAAAAGCCCTTTGCAACCAGTCGCACCTTATAAGTGTGTACATTACCATCCATGTCGTTCTTTTTCTTGAAGATCCACTTGCACCCAACTGTCTTACGACCGGGTACATTGTCAACCAAGTTCCAAACTTAATTGTAATAAATGGAATGTATCTCGCTATCTATTTCCTCTTTCCATTTAGCAGACACGGGGCCTGCCATGGATTCCGATTAACTGTTAGGTTCATCCAGACTTACCAATGTTTCATCACTTATAAGTGTCTCTCCTTCCACAGTAATATGGAAACCATAATAATGCTCAGGTGCATTCCTAACCCTTTTGGAATGCCTCAGAGATTCAGACTTGTCAATTGGCTCAACAGGAGTTTCCTCCTCAGGTTGAGTGCTAGGGTTTGAAGTTCCTTTACCACTTGACTCTTGAATTTCTTCAAGGTCAATTTGCCTCCCATTGTTTCCTTGGCTTATGAACTCTCTCTCTCAAAAGACACCCCTCCTTGCTACAAAGACCACATTGTCACCAGGTCTGTAGAAGTGATAACCAAAGGATTTTTGTGGGTAGTCGATGAAAATACACCTCTCTCTTTGAAGATCAAGCTTATCGTGAGTCTTGCGTCTCACGAAATCTTTGAAACCCTAAATCTTGATGCGATCTACTTTCGGAACCTTACTAGTCCACATCTCATAAGGCGTTTTGGAAACTTTTTTTGTAGGGACCAGATTAAGGATATGGGCGGCAGTCACTAAAGCATATCCCTAAAATGAGATTGGTAGCAAAGCTCGACTCATCATGGAACGGACCATATCTAAAAAGGTTCGATTATGCCTCTAAGCCACACTATTCAACTGTGGTGTCCTGGGAGGTGTCAATTGTGAGATAATCCCACATTCGTTGAGGTAGTCGAGGAACTCTATACTAAGATACTCACCACCTAGATCGGATCGAAGCATCTTAATGTTCCTGCCTAATTGATTCTCGACTTCCTGTTTAAAATCATTAACCTCTCGAAAGTCTCTAAATTATGCTTGATTAAATAGACATATCCATATCTATTATAATCTTCAGTAAAAGTCAAATAATAACGATTAGCATTCTTGGTGGCTATTATGAAGGGTCCACACACATCCGTGTGTACGAGATCCAACAAACCTTCACCCTTTTCACAAGAACCAGTGACGGGTGATTTTGTCATTTTTCCAAGTAAGCATGATTCACAACTATCATCTGACTTTAGGTCAAATGACTCCAAGACTCCCTCCTTTTGGAGTTGGCCTATGCGTTTTTGCTCAAATGTCCAAGACGACAATGCCATAATGATGCTTTATCCAAGTTATTATCACTCGAAGAATCAATACACGTCACATTATTTCTTAGATTATCTACAATAGATATAGCTTCATACACACCATCACAAGGTAATGCTTTAAAATAAAGAACATTATTAAAGAAAGCATTTATTCCACCATTTTCATTATCAAAAGAAAAGGTAAACCCTTGTTTGTACAAAGCATGAAAGGAAATCATATTTCATGCCATTTCAGGCGAATAACAACATTTATTCAGATCTAAAATAAACCCACTACTTAGAAACAACGAATAAACTCCAATCTTGGTGGAAGATGAAGCTTTCCTATTCCCCATGATCAAGTTTATCTTTCCATGCTCCACATTCTCACTTCTTCTTAGTCTTTGAAAAAGCAGAACATATATGAATACCACAACCGGTATCAAGGACCCAAGAGTTAGAATAGGGTGAGTTATTAGATAGAATAGTGTAAATACCTGCATGGTTGGGTTTGACTTTCCCATCCTTCACATCTTGTTGGTACTTTAGGCAGTTTCGCTTAATGTGTGACTTTTCGTGACAATAGAAGCATTCAGCCTCTTTTGGGTCAGAAGAAGGAGTGATGAAACCATTCTTGGTTCCACTTGAAGAAGAGCCATCACGGGTCCTAGCCTTGGTACCCTTCGAAGAGCTCTTTCTCTTCTTCCCTCTACCTTTCCCGATTGCCAAGACAAGGGAGGAGTTTGGTGTAGGAGTAGGAGTGTTAACAACCGACTTACCTTTAAGACATTTTTCTGCGGTCTTGAGGAGTCCCTGAAGTTTGTCGAGTGTGACTTTTTCCTTTTTCATGTGGTATATCATGTGGAATTGATCATGAAATAAGGGTAAGGAGTGCAAAGTGATATCTATTGCAAGCTCCCCAGGGAAGTTCACATTAAGCTTCAGCAAACGATCCACATACCTTTGCATTTTCTGCATGTGGGATGTGATGAATTAGCCGTCCTTCATCCTGGTTGTTATCATAGAGAAGATTATTTCATACCACTCTTGACGAGCACTCTCATGGTATCTTTCCATCATATCCTTGTGCATCTCAAAAGGGTAGTAGACCTCATAGGACTTCTGGAGTTCAGCTGTCATGGTGGCTATCATGATGCATGCCACTTTGGTGGCATCTCTTTCATGAGTCCGGAAGTCAGCGATCCCCTAAGGAGTAGTAGTGGACTGATCGATCTCCTTCAGCTCCTTATCGAGGACATATTCCTTGTCCTCATAGCGAGTCACCATCCTGATGTTCCGGATCCAATCCATAATGTTTGAACCATCGAAGATGACTCTCCCACATAGGTTCATGAGGGAAAAGGAGCCGGTAGGGTTTGAGCCAGAAGCAGTGTTGTTGGAAGATATCTAAAAAGAACATAAAATGTTTAGTTTAGATATAAAGATAGTCCTTAATAAAACACTCAAATGTAATATTATGGCTAGGATCCAGTCACAATATATTTTAACTTGGAAGAGGTATGTAGTAATCTAACCTATAACATATTTGAAAGGTAGGTGAATGACGATTCACCAATTTCCACCAAAAAACGAAATATAAACTATTAGGGTTTTTTTTTAATTGGTTCTTAGAAATTCCTAGATTCTTTTGAGATTCAATAAACTTTTCAAAGGCATGTTTCAATCTCAAGTGTTCCCTCCAAGTTTTGTGACTAGGATACCGAGGATCACAAAACGAGGTGTGAAGTAACCATGCAAATCACTTGGTACCCTTAATGTTTATCACTCAATCGATGTTCCGGTTAACCACATACACTCCACCGATACTATGATAAACTTTAAGTCACCCTTTACCTACCTTGTTAAGTCTAGGTTAGTGCGCCGGTTAACCACACACACTCCACTAATAGTGTGTCACATCTAGGGTTACACCATGTAAACCCTAATGTGACATGACTTTTCATTTCCATGACCCATGGGTTTGTAACTCCCATGGAGCATCTATGGAGCATCCTATGGGTTTAACCCAACTTGATAATCTATGGAGCCTTATAGCCCACTATACAAGTTATGGATGATTTACATAATCAACCCATATATTTAATTAGTTATCTTTTGATCACTTAATTAATTACAAATTAATTCTTGATCAGTACTTATTAAATAATACTATTAATATATTAGAACTTATAATATATTAATAAACCACAAGTGTTATTTCTCTCATTTAGTGTATCCAAATGCATGATACCATGCAACCCAAATGGACCATGTCGGATCGGGTCAACTACATAATAGAAATAGTTATGGACTTAGACACCTTATCCAATAGTTCCCAACCGGATAAGAACTGCCATATATTTCGAACTGTGATCAACTACATCGTGTTGTTTCGATACCAGGAGAACATCATTCTTTCGCATAGATGGAAGGCTCATTCACTTTTGGGATTTGAAAGCGAAATCATATGCTAGACTTGGAGAAATATTGGTTTAGAGTTGGTAATACCAAAAACCTCAAGGATTCCAGTGCAATCATTTGCCAAAGAATGAGTGAGAAGAAAATTAAAAAAAAATGTGGGTTTTGTGATATCAAATTGCCTTTCATACGAAAGCAGTTGGATCCAGGGAAAAGATCTCTTCATCTGACATCAAGAAAAATGATGAGCTGCATGTGTGGTTTCCTGTGGATTACAATCGAATACTCATTGATGAGAATATAAAGGGCTTCTTTTCGATTAGTTTTGAAAGGTAGGCTCATATTTTCTCAACACTACTAGTTAACATAAGTGTGATTCAGTTGAAAAAAAATTGCGTGGATGACCAGTGTAGTTAAGAACTAGTATGGTTGGATATGACTTAACAAGAAGCCAGGAAGATATTCAGAAAAAAATCACATTTCAAAACAAAAATTAAGTATTGAATCTTGTTGTGCAAAAATTTCTTGGTTTAGAACATTTCATCAAGATCACACAAGTCGAATGGAATGAGATTTTGAGTATCGAAAAGCTATTGAAACAAGTGTTTCACTAAAATCTTGAACAAAAATGTTCACCATCAATTCCTTGATAGTTGAGGTTTTTGGGTTTCACCATCATCATGGGAGAATGATTCAGGATCATATACACAAAGTGTTGCCATATGTACATTTTGGTAGGTTTAGACCAGAGATGTCAAGGATAGGCAGTGAAGTGTGTGATCACGAAATAAATTTTATGAAAAGGATTGTGGTAAAGAACTCATTGTACCTCTACGAAATATATGAAGTTTGCGGAAATCACTTTACTCAATATGAGAAGAGAAAGGTAGCTCTGATACTAATGTGATTATAGCCTAATTGGGAAGAAACTTTGGTAGTAAGAGTTCCATTAAGGCTTCAAACACATAAAGTATATGATGCTTGAGGTCAACATACAGCAACATGCTTCTAGGGACGCTTAACTAGCACATTAGTTTGAATGAATACATGTCCCCTTGTTAGATATGATCATTAATCATGCACCTTTGCAGCACGTTGTTACAATGAGACTAAAATTGTTACACCAAATATGAAATAAAAATAAGAAAATCTTTTTTCATTTTTTCTTATTTTTGGAAAACAAATACCAAAATAAGAAAAATCTTTTTGGAGTTTTGTTTTTCGAAATCAAATACAATAAGAAGAAAAACTTTTTGGATTTTTGATATTTGAAATAGAACAAACAAAAACAAACAACAAACTTATAAAAAGTTACCAAGAGACGTTCGACCTAGCAAGTTGTAACTACCAATTATGTTGCTCATAGAGAAACTTTCTCCCCCAAAAAGAGAAGTAAGGTCGGAATGGTTCAGATTAAAGTTGAATGTGAACACTAGAGAATGATGAAAGGAAACAATAACCTTTTCACATTTCAGAAAAACACCAACGAAGAGACACCAGTTCAATCAAGAAGAACCTAGAACAAAACTTGGTTCTTTAATTCCCAATCCATTCAAAATCCTTAAGAAGGACTTTTCATATAAAGGTTTTGTGAAAATATCTACAAGTTGATCCATTTTTTTTTTACAAAATGGACCTCAATGTTCCCGTCTATTACGTGGTCCTTTAAGCAGAGATATCAAAGAGCAATGTGTTTGGTTTCTAAACGTTGGATTAGACTATGGCAGATGTGAATGCACTTTACGAGTCACAGTATAAAGGAATGTTGTTCATATTGATTACATAATCATGTAGTTGGCTTTGTATCCAAATAACTTGTGAGGTGCATGCTGCAATAGCCACATATTATGCTGCTGCAGTCAAAATCAAAACGCAAGTTTGATTTTTCAATTGCCAGTTCAAAATCTTTCCGTCCAATAATTGACATCCACCAGTTGTGATTTTCAATCAAGTTAACATCCAACTAGATCCACATTTGAGAATTCTTGTATAAAGAATCATGTGTTCGATGGATACCACAAGCCCAACAAAACTGTACCTTTAAGGTAGCGAAAAATATTCTTAACAACATGGAGATGGGGTTCTCTTGGGTTCGATTGGTACCTGGCACAATTACATACAACAAACATAATATCAGGTCAACTTGTAGTTAAATACAAAAGAGAACATATCGTGCTTCTATATAGGGATGAGATTTAGAACCAGAAAACCAAAATCGGACCGGAACCAGAACCGTTAGAACCGGAATATGTAAAACTGGTTCGGGTCCCCGGTTTAAAGAATGGTTCAATCCAGGTTTTGGGTAATTCGGGTTTCGGGTCCTTCGGGTCTGGGTAAACCGAGTTTAAGAACCGAAATCTTGTTAGGAACCGGAACTGGTTTTGGGGGTCGGAAACGATTTCTATGGAAAGTTTAAAGCATGCATATCTCATTCGTTTGAAGTCGGATTGCCATGATGTTTTTCCATTCTATAGTTTATAGTGTTTACATGATTTTAGACTATAATTTTTTCATTTTTGGATTTATATTTATTGAATTATATTCTCTCAAAGTCGGGATATCAAAGCTGAAATTTTATGTTTTTCAGCTTTCTTTTTGTATTCTGTGATAGTTTTAAAACATGCATATCCCATAAGTTTCAAGTCGGATTGGCCGAGTATGCCAAAGGGTGTACGAAAGACACCTACTTGATACGGAACGTCAACTGGCTGAGCTGAGATTTCACCAGAGGGATGACCGTCGCCAGTAGTAGATGCCCTACTTTATTTTTTCCTTGTCAAAAGGAATCGTTTTTCTGTCTATGCCCGATGTGGCATTTTCTATGAAACTATCTTGTACTGTAAGTACTTTAGTTAGGTCTTTATGCTATCAAGGACTTTCTACTCTGGATATGATGTAAGACCTTTTACAAGGTCATTTTTCCCGAACTTTTACGTAATGAAGAGCAAGGATATTGACAGTTGGCTAACTTATGTGTCATTCTTTATTCAAATACTTTCATCATGCTATCATGGGAGTTTATTTGAAACTCACTCTAGTTGAGTTATTGAACTAGGGTATTCTAGCTCTGGAATAATTCCCAATTCTTCTTCAAGGGTTGGATCATGTTATTTACCAACCAATGGTACCCAGTTTCAGACGTTAAGCATCATAAGACCATACTACGAACTTACTTCCATTCTTTACTAGGACTGCATCATAGGGATGTAGGTCGAACCTTTGCAAACATACTTCCAATCTGTACTAGGACTGCATCATAGGGTTGTAGGTCAAACTTTCGAGAACATACTCTTACCTTTACTTGAACAATTGAAGTACATCTAGGGTCAACCATAATTGCTCACAAAATCCTTATCTTTCGTGTTACAGAATCATGTCGTCATCCGGAAACAGTCAGCCGAACAGCGAAACCCCTGCTTTTCCTATGGACGCCACCACTTTTCAAACCGTAGTTACAGATGTCGTGACAGCTGTCCTTGGGCATCGTAGCGCTATCAGCGCAATCAATGCTACTGAAGGGGTTGAAAATCCCGATCGTAGTATCGATCCAGACAGTCATCAAACGATAACAGTCGCAAGCTCGCAAAGCCGAAAAACAGAGAACAAGAAACGAAAGCGCCAAGCCCAGAAAGAACGCAAGCAATCCCAAAAACTTGCCATGCAACAACAACAAGTAGAAACCCCTGCCATCCCCGTACCGAGCAGACCATACAAGGGAAAACTTCCGAAGTGTGATAAGTGTAGTTTTCATCATCATGGGGCTTGCCATGAGATGCAATGTTGCAATTGCCTAAAAATAGGGCACCATGCTCGTAGCTGTGGAGCACCGGCACGACCCATCACTCAAGCCCCTGACATCAGAGTAAACCAGGCTTACGATGGTGGTGTTAAAACTAGACCCTATGAAAGGAAAGTTTCAAAGTGGATGAACAAGGAGAACACTCATGTCTACGTCACTCTAGCTCAACACATCACTTCCACCACCAATATTGGTGTTGTCCAGATATGTCACCAATGCGGTGAAATTGGACACCTCAAGAAGGATTGCCCGATAGCGAAGAACTCTGGCGTAGACGGGAAAATACTAAGGATCACGACCGCAGGAGAGACTACGTTGGACCTTCGTTAGAACATCAAATGCGTTTGTTGTAATAGACTTACAAACCATCCAAAACTAGTGCAACTAGAGTCGTATCTTTTGCGAGATCCCGTCGGTAAAGGGATGCTTGTGTTGTGTATACTTGTCTGTTGTAGTATACCTTATTCGTAGCAATAGTCATGTAGTAAGTCTAAAGTACTGTAACTCTGTTGATGGTTGCACAATTGTGTTTTGTCTGTAACGCCTTATGTATAAATCTAATTTCTTTAAGTTTCCTTATGATTCGGACATTACCATACGACTAGATTCAATTTGATCCGTACAATACCGTCCTCATACGTACATCTCTTTCTTCGAAATCGCCTTTCCAGTGAAGCCGTCATATCAGAACACCGAAGTACTCATGCATGGAGTACCTCATAGCTCTTTTCCTTTCCGAAGAAATCCCCGAAGTACCACTCGTACAGTACGTCAAGTTCAATCCAAAGATCCATAGGATTGATCTATCGCTAAAGAATGTATACATAGGGGTGATATATAATTAAGGTTCTACATGTTTAGAATTGATGATTCCACTTTAACTTCTTTTTCCTCATTGGGATGTGAGCTTAAAGAAGAATTAGTTATTCGACTACCTTTTCAATCTTAATTATATAAGGCTCGTATACAAAAGATTGCGACTGATGAACCATGTATGACTTCTAAATATGAACTTTAGGACGGAGACTGCCCAAGACTACGAGTAATAGCATCATCATGTTAACAAACTTAGAACCCAGTACGACTCATGTAACCAAATCGCCCTATAGTTTAAACACCATAGAGAGACAAGAACGGTCCGGACAACTTAACGAACTACTCAGCACTAGAATAGAAAGACTAGGCTTCTCATCCTAGAGAGCTTCGGTCTTATTCTCCCAAAAGTAGACGAATTGCATCATATGTACCTCGGCTATCGGGGACTCGTCAAGATTTCAATTAGAAATCATTATCTCTGCCTCGCATGAATGTGTGGGCTAAGCAAACGCAAGGAATGATCTACCTTTCAGAAATGGACCGAGATCCGAATACCAACAGTTTCGAGTGTTAGGGAAGTATGTCCCGAAGACTAACTTCCGAACTCGATGCGGACACTTCAAGTTCGTAGTGATACCCCTCGGATAGGACCAATACGCCCATAGGATTCATGAGGTTAATGGGTAAGGTACGCCATTCTTACTGGGATCAGTTCGTCATCCTCCTTGTAATGACTTACTTATCTACCCTCGTACTAAGAAGGAACCCATGGAAATGTTACCCTCAGAGAAACTTTTCGCTAAGTTCTCTAAACACGAGTTTTGGAATTGAAGATTCAAATTCCTAAGACACACTATTAGTGATGTCGAAATTCTTAAGTACTTTGTCAATTTATCCAAAACCGTTGAGAAATTGTCGGCACTGAAGACGCTTATGAAATTTGCCAAATTTTCGGTATCGCCGACTTACTGTCGGGAGTCCATTCAGTACCTTGGACTTCCAAGTGAGAAGCTGAATCCAAGATAGTTACGACTTATAGGAAGTCTCACTCTAAGAATGGCTTAATACGCTATGTAAAGCGTGGGAAGCTGAATCCAAGATAGTTAGGACCTCCAAGATTCTTTCCCAGATCGGTCCTGTATGTCACAGACTAGACCAACTCCACGAGCTCAGTAACGTACATTTTACCCTTCACGTCTCGAACTTGAAACCGTACCTTTCCGTTAGGACTCTCGTAATTCCACTCAACGAGATCGATATCAATGAGACCCTCACCTATGTGGAAGAACTGTAGTGACCATGGACCGATAGGTCATGCAAGCGATTCATAGTCGTTTTGTGACAACCCGAAACTTCTAACCTATGTAATTGATCCGCGTATCAGCACTAAAACTAGAATTCCTTATCTTTTATTAAATCTTGTGATTCCATATGGGTGCTCTAGACATAGTATAATTTAGATATGAGTCTTAGGAAGGGTTAGAGAGTGTTTAGCATCACAAAATCGGGCCAAACTCACCAAATAAGGTGTGTATGGCCACACACCTGTGTGTGCGGCCACACACCTGTGTGTACGGCCACACATCCATGTGAGCAACCACACACCCAACCCAATATATGGATCGATACCCCTTCATTCATTCATTTAGATGTTCCTTTTCCCTCTCTCTACTTTCTCTCTCTAAATCATCAACCAAGAACACTTTGAAGGCTTCATATTTGTGATCTACTCCATCTTCAAGCTGATTATAATGGTAAACACTTGAATCCCAAGCTTAAAGCTCATCATGTTCATCATATTCATCATCCCCTGAAGGTGTACGACCGCACACCTTCATATAGGGGCAGCACACATTCAAAACTCCCAAGTATGAAGAGCAAACACTTCAAAAATCATCATATGGACTCAAATGAGGAGTGTACTGCCGCATACTCCTATGTACGACCGCACACACCCTCTGTACGGCCTCACACTCTTGTGAGTAGCCTCACACACACTCTTGGCCGCACTCCCCAACCGTACACTCATTTTCAAGATCATACACCCACTCTAATGCCCATATTTGGCCCTAAACTTGCATAGATCATTAAGTTTGGCTCATAAGATACTTATTCTTAGTAATTCCAAGCCCTAAGAATGTTTTCCCATCATGTTTAGTCATGAAAAACCTTAGTTCTAACTCATTTATGTGTCATCACATGAATAATAGGGGCCATTGGCGTTCAGGGCATCCGTTGACACTCGAACCCTACGTTAAACTGTGAGTTCATACCCCTACCCTTTTTCAATGTTTTTCACTGTTTTCAGGGGGGAATACAAGCAAAGTACAAGGAATACTTGTACTCAAAACTTGTTTTACATATGTTATATTTCATGTTTCATATGCTTTTAACACTGACAGTCGTAACAAACAACCGTTTGAACTTTCAGAACACATTATCGTATTATTTGTGAAAAACGTTATAAAATGTTGTATTTTATATTTTCACAAAGGGTTTTGCACATTATAACAGTTAAAAGCATAACCTTTGAACTTTGAAGCTGAAACCTAGTACATTGTTTTGTCCTCGGTAACACTCCACAGAGATACGCGAGTGGAGGATCATCGTTTGTAACAGGATCTTTCTATATTATTACCAGTAAATTTGTTATTCCTATAAATTGGAGACACGTCCTCGGGAACACTCCACAGAGATATGCAAGTGGAGGACCGCTTTTGCAACCAGAATCTCTTAGATATGGAGCGTGACTTGAGTGTATAGATCCATACGGGGCTGACGACCCCGCACTTGGCTGCTAGCTACAGCCGAACCGAAAGGTTCAAGGGTGACAAAAGTCATAAAGTGATTTGGACCACTTATTGCCATATCTAGTCTATCGTATGCTTATGGAACTCGCAATTTGGATAACATTGATTTATTTGTGAGTAATAATGGATTCAGTAACTAGTACGTGTTAAAACTAATACTTTTGACAAGGATAATCAGGTGTTCACTATACATCTTTTACATTACATTTTAGATTGGTAACCAAATTTTAGGAAAATATGGGATTTTCCTGGGATGACAGTTGTTCATAACCAGAATCGTGCAACAAAACATATGATTAAACTTTACATATAAGAAAATACGGGATTTTCTTGGATACATAACTTTTTCAGAAACTGAAAGCAAACTTGTACATTTTCAGAAAACAAACCACTTATGAACTCACCAGCTTTATGCTGATTTTTAAACTGCTTGTATTCTCAGGTTCGCATTAGACAGGTACCCAATGATCCTTTTGGCGAAGATGGGGTTCGTAGAAGACACGTCTTTACTTTTGTTCATATATACTTATGTATAACACTTGTAACTTTCACTTTCAAACAAATGTAAATTCTAATATGTAATGTAATGGTTGTTTACTTTGCTTCCTATGTACATTGGTTATGATACTTAACATGAAGTCAACTCTGCCCCGGAACGTTTCTGCCCTGGGTTTTGGGGTGTGATAGATTGGTATCAGAGCCCATGTTTATAGTGAACTAAGTATACCAAACCTTACATGGTATAAGATTATAAACACTAAGGGGCCTAAGTGCTCTAAACTAAAAGTATACTTTAAAAATATAAGTATTTTCAAAAACAATATAAGTATACCTAGCCGTCGAGATCCGTAATTACAAGTAGAACAAAACATACGTAAATGGGTGTTGTTTGCTACAGTTAAACCTGTGCAGTTATTTAGTTGTGTCTAGGATCAATATAGCATGGCCAACTATATTCATTTGAGCAACATGTCTTGGGAGTGACTGTAGTATGCGGCATACCTAAGACTTACCCAATACCCAAACAATGAGCCGTCGTCTTAGCGAATCATGAAATACTATGGGAGTATTTCTAGAGCCAGCTTCGTTATAGAGATCCTCATTCCAACGTTTCTCCTTGATCATTCTTTTAGTGATAATTTATCTGCTTTGATAACTCATTCCTTCTTTATCGATTAATAGAATTTGATATCTATCATATCTCTTGATCCAATTCAAAGGACTTACCATCCTCTCTTTCCTGTTCTTTATAGATCAAGATGCCTCCAAGAAAGTGACCCAGCTCAAAGAACAACAATCCTCCTCCGCCACCACCTCCTCCTCAATTTGACCCTGTGATGTTCCAGGCAGCTGTTACTGCCGCAGTAGCAGCCGCCATGTCTCAAATGAACTCCGATGGTTCAGGAGGTGGTCCCTAGCCCCAAAACCAAGAAGATAGCCAGGGACACCGAAAAGAGGGTTCCTATAAAGATTTCATGAACGTGAAACCCACGTCCTTTGATGGAACTGGAGGTGTCATTTCCCTCACCCGATGGTTCAAGAAAATTGAATCTATCTTTGAGATCTGTGCCTGTTCGGAATTTGACAAAGTGAAGTTCGTAGCCTGTACCTTTATCGATAAAGCCCTGACTTGGTGGAACGGCCGAGTCAAATCCCTAACTCTACCTGTAGCCAATGCTATGGGTTGGGAAGCCATGAAAGAACTTCTTCTAGCTGAATACTACCCTCGGGGCAAAATACAGAAGTTAGAGCACGAGCTCTGGAACCTGAAGATGAAGGGTTACGATATTGCCGCATACACTTCGAGATTTGATAACCTGGCACTACTCTGTCCGGGATTGGTTACCCCGGAGAGTAAGAAGATAGAGAGATTTATTTGCGGGTCGACTCAACCGACAAAAGGAAATGTCTTAGCTGCAAGGCCGGATACATATGACAGTGCTAAAAGCCTAGCCCAAACCCTGATTGACCATAGTAATGATGTTGACGAAACAACCGCCATCCCTGAACCGACCAAGAGGAGTGGTGAGAAGAGGAAGTTTTGGAAAAAAGAAGAAAGGTCAGCCTTTTCATGGATCTTCAAAGAAACAGCAGACAGTAGCAGTCCATGCTGCTACTACCCCTATTGCTGTTGCTTCTGTTGTGGGATCCACAGCTCAAACACCTACTAGTAGGTATGCTGGTAGCCTTCCCCAATGTGAAAAGTGTAAATACCACCATAACACCGGCCCCTGCTGTGAACTTTCATGCACCAACTGTGGTAAAAAGGGGCATACTGTCCGATTTTACAAGGCACCAGCCCAATCAGCCAATCAATCTTCTGGAGCAGGTGTTGGTCAAGCCTGCTATAATTGTGGAGAAGTTGGGCACTTCAAGAGAAACTGCCCCAAGAAGGCGACAACTGATAATATCGGGAGAGTCCTAGCCATGGGACGAGAGGAGGCAGTCACCGATCCCACCGTTGTCTCGGGTACGTTCCTTCTCGACAACTCTTATGCTAGTATCCTTTTCGATTCTGATGTTGAATGTAGTTTTGTTAGTCATTCGTTCAAGAATAACCTTAAACATAATCCCCAACCATTAACCGAAACATTTACCGTCGAGATGGCTTACGGTGAGAAAGAAAACACTAGCGATATCATCATAGGCTGTACCCTTACCTTGAACGACCATTCTTTTCCCATTGACCTTATCCCAGTCTCCATAAAGAACTTTGATGTCATCATTGGCATGGATTAGTTGAGTCCCAATCATGCTGATATCCTTTGCTTCGAAAAAGTCATCCATCTCAACCTTCCCTCTGGTCAGACTCTCATGATCTATGGAGATAAGCTTAGCTCCAATCTTCATATCATTTCCTGCATCAAAGCTCAAAAGCTTTTGCGGAAGGAGTGCCAAGCATTCCTAGCCCATGTCATTAACGAGAAACAGGAAGTTAAAGACCTCGCGAGCATCCCCGAAGTCTGTAACTTTCCTGATGTCTTTCCCGAAGAGCTTCCAAGAATTTCTCCCGAACGTCAGGTCGAATTTTGCATTGACCTAATTCCTGGAGCTACCCCCGTAGCCAAGTCTCCATATCACTTAGCTCCAGCGGAAATGCAGGAGTTATCCAGCCAACTCAACGAGTTACTCAACAAAGGGTTCATCAGACCGAGTTCCTCACCCTGGGGAGCTCCGGTTTTGTTTGTAAAGAAGAAAAATCAATCCTTCCGGATGTGTATCGACTACCGTGAATTGAACAAGTTAACCATCAAGAACTGATATCTCCTTCCGTGAATAGATGACCTCTTCGATCAACTTCAGGGAGCTAGCTACTTCTCAAAGATAGACCTTAGGCCAGGGTACCATCAGCTACGAGTTCATGAAAGTGATGTTTCCAAAACATCTTTCAGGAGTCGATATGGACACTACGAGTTCGTAGTGATGCTATTCGGTCTAACCCATGCACCGGCTGTGTTCATGGACCTGATGAACCGGGTGTGTTGTCCCTTCTTAGACAATTTTGTCATCGTGTTCATTGACGACATACTTGTCTACTCCAGAAGTGAAGAAGATCACAAGCAACACTTGAGGTCAGTATTGGAAACCCTTAGATCCGAAAAGTTGTATGCAAAATTTTCCAAGTGTGAATTCTGGATTCGGAAGGTAACTTTCCTCAGTCACGTGGTAAGCGAAGAGGGTATTCATGTGGATCCATCCAAGATCAAAGCGATAGAGAATTGGTCAGCAACGAAGACTATTGGAATAGTGTCTAAGGCTGCAACTATATTTGGCAAATATTTGACCCGGTTGTGCATGGTCCTTTTGGGTTGCCTTCACCATAGTAACTTGACAGGATGATTTATAATGAGAGAAGAAATATTATTAATATATTATGAGTATAATATAAGGAATAATAATATTTTTATTTGATTAATATAAGTCATAAATTAATTAGGAATTAATTTGGTGACTTAAAGAGATTAATTGTATAAAGGGGCATAAACTGTCAGTTGTATGATAGTTGTATTTTGGGCTGTGATTCCTTATGGATAAGGGCTGGACGATTTTAGGGTTTGGAAGAGCCTACAAATCGTCTAAGGCTTATCATTAAGGAGATTGGATTGCTTAGGGCCTAAGTTATCCAATTAGGGTTTTAAGGGTGAAACCCTAGGAAGCTCACTAGTATATATAGACCCTTTGGGTGAAGGAAATCGGCACTCTTGCATCTGGAGAAACCCTGGCCGATTTCTCACCCTTCTCTCTCTCTCTCATCATCCTCTTGCTAGATGGTGTTTGTAAGCCATTAGAGGAGTGACAATTGTGACTCTAAGCTCCAAGGACAAGAAGATTCAAGCAAGCAATTCAAAGTAATCCTTTAGATCTCTTTTCATATTTTATGATTTGAATGTTTACACTAGATCTATCAATCAAAGTCTTTGATACATTGCATGTTCAATTAGAGAAACCTAGATCCAAGCATTAGGGTTTGTATGTACACATAGGAATGTTCTTACGGCTCAAACTCATCAGTGGTATCAGAGCCTTGATTGGTTTCTATTGAATTGATGCATTGGTTGCTTGATTGTTGATTGCAAAATTGGTTTTTTCCTTCTGCCTGATGAACTCGGCGAGTACCATAGTGTACTCAGCGAGTAGGCCTCAACTCGGCGAGTCAATTGTGGTACTCGACAAGTTCGAGCGTCAGAAGGAACTAGTTTCGGGTTTTCTTGTTGTTTATCTTATGGAAACTTGCCTTTATCTTTATGCGTCAATATAAATCCGATTTTGACATATATTTGAGTATATCCTTGACCTAACAAAAGATATTTACCAGTTAATTGAATAATAATTTCCTTATGTGATAATTGATTGATTATTTTAATTGAATTGGTGAATTGTTTAAATAAATCAAATATGGATAATTATGAGATTAAATGGTTTATTTAAATTATTTGTTATTTGATCCCTTATGTTTTGAAAGGTTTAAAACTTGTCCTCAAGTTTTGAGATTTATGCTTTGTGATTAAAAGTTTAATTTAGACAATTTAAATTTGAAACCCTAGAATTTTACAAGTTTAAAATCCAACCCTATACTAATATAATATTACAAGAGTAATATATATATATATATATATATATATATATATATATATATATATATATATATATAATTAAAATTCTAGTCTTACCATTATTAGGCCTCATTCATGAAGCCGGTCTATAAGGTGGGTATAAGGTTGCGGCCTATAAAATGGCACTTAATGGGTGTACACTCACACCCACCGCTTGCTTGATCGGTGGAGGGTCGTTAGTCGAACGGGTAGGATAGGGCAACTCTATCTCCTAATTAAAAGTATAATATTAAAATACAAAGTAACTACATGTTTTTCAAATTCCTAATCCTAGTTACTTTAGGAAAAGTGAATTGATGCAAGCCCATGAAATTACACTTTGCACCCTTACTAAGAAGTTAGTGGAGCGTGTGTGGTTTACCGGCACACTAATTGGTTCTAAGCAAAGGTGGCAAGGGGTGATTCATTGTTTATCATAGTTCGGTGGAGCGTGTGTGGTTTACTGGCACATCGAATAGGTGATTGTAACAATGAAGGAACCGCGTAGATTTGCATGGTTATTCACACCCACTTTGTGATCCTCGGCATCCCAGTCACAAACGAGAGGGGCATATCAAGATTTAAACATGTCATTGAAAAGTTCAATGAATCTCAGCAAAACCTAGGAATTCTCAATACATTTAGAACTTAAGGTTATGTTTTCATGGTGGAGAATTAGTGAATCGTCATTCACTTACCTTCAAATTGTTTGCATGTTGGATTACGGCATCCCTTTTCTAATGTGTAAATAATGTTGTTGGATCCTAGCCCTAATTTTTCATATTGGGTGATAATCAGGGATTCAAATTCTAATCAAATTTTGTCCTTTCTTTTTGTAGATGTCGAACGTGAACAACGTTGCTGCTAGCTCATTCACGCTAATGATCCTTTGACAAAAGGTGACTTTCGTTGGAATGAACTTTAACAAATGGACAAGATACATTCGCACGATTGCTCGCTACGAGGACAAGGAGTATGTCCTTGATGAGAAGCTCGAAAAGATCAATCCAGAAGTCACTACTCCGGCTGAAATGACTGCTTTTGAAACTCATGAACGTGATGCAACGAAGGTTCATTGCATCATGATAGCTACAATGAACGCCGAATTCCAAAAGTCCTATCGGGACATGTATCCGTACGAAATGCATCAAGACTTATTGGAGAGATACCATCAAAACACGAGGCAGGAACGTTACGAGATCTTCAGAAACATGATCACTACTAAAATGGGACATGGAGATTCTCTAAACGTACACTTGCAAAAGATGCAAAGGTATGTCGATCGTCTTCGCAAGTTGAATGTCGACTTTGTGGAAGATTTGGCTATTGACATGGTACTTCATTCCTTGCCTCCGTGTTAGAACCAATTTAGGATGACCTACCACATGAACAAGGAAGAGGTCACCCTAAGTAAACTCCAAGGTCTCCTAAGGGTTGCTGAGAGCAACCTCAAGGACAACTCTATTGCACCAACTCCCAATCCACCTGCTGCTCCTGTTTTGGCTATTGGGCAAGGAAGGGGCAAGAAGAGGAAGGCTCCGTCTAAGACCCACCACAAGGGAAAGTCCCGAGATGGTTCCTCTTCTAGTGGGACCAATGTTGATCCTGCTAAACCCAACCCTTACCCGAAGGAGGCAGAGTGCCACCATTGCCACAAAATAGGGCATTAGATGAGAAGTTGCCTAGAATACCTGCAAGCCATCAGGGAAGGAAAGATCAAGTCGTCTTTCGCAGGTATTTACACAATTAAATCTAATGATTCATCTCATGCTATTTCTTGGGTCCTCGATACCGGGTGTGGTTACCACATTTGTTCTAAATTACAGGGACTAAGAAGAAATAGGGATGTGGAGCGTGGAAGAATAAATCTAATCATGGGAAACAGAAGATTGTCGCTTGTGACCAAGATTGGAGTGTATTCTTTAGTGCTTAGGAATGGATTAAGTTTAGATTTGAATAATTGTTGCTACTCGCCAGATATGGCAAGAAACATCATTTCATTTCATGGTTTGTTTAGACAAGGATTTAGATTTTCTTTTAATAATGCGAATGGTTCAATCTATGCTTATCTAAATGGTGTCTTATATTTTGAAGCAATACCGTGTAATGGAATTTATGAAACTGTTGTGATTTTAGATAACCTAGGAAATGATATTTTATGCATGGATTCTACCAATAGTATGGATAAAGCATGTTTGTGGCATTTTTGTCTTAGACATGTCAACAAGAAGCGCATAGCCCAACTCCAAAAGGATGGAGTGTTGGAGTCATTCGACCTTAGGGAAGATGACACGTGTGAGTCTTGTTTGCTTGGAAAGATGACCAAGTCACCCTTCACTGGTACATGTGAAAGGGGTGAGGGTTTGTTGGATCTCATACATACCGATGTATGTGGACCCTTTAGATTCGCCACAAAGGATGCGAACCGCTTCTATGTGACTTTCACCGATGATTATAGTAGATATGGGTATATTTACTTAATCAAGCACAAGTCAGAAACATTTGAAAAGTTCAAAGGATTCAAACATGAAGTGGAGAATCAATTAGGCAGGAAAATCAAGATGCTTCGATCGGATAGAGGAAGAGAGTACCTAAGTCTTGAATTCCACAACTACCTCAAAGAAAGCGGAATCGTTTCGCAATTGACGCCACCTAGGACACTGCAGTTGAATGGTGTGGTAGAAAGGCGTAATCGAACCTTGTTAGACATGGTTCGTTCTTTGATGAGTCGTGCTTCACTACCTATCTCATTCTGGGGGTATCCCTTAGAGACTGCCGCCCATATCCTTAACCGAGTCCCTACTATGAAGGTTGCCAAAACACCTCACGAGATGTGGACAGGGAAAGCTCCCTCGTTTGCACATATCAAGGTTTGGGGTTGCGAGGCTTTCGTAAGACGAGATACTCACGACAAGCTCGAACCGCATAGTGAGCGATGTATTTTCATCAGCTACCCGCAGAAATCCTTTGGATATCTCCTCTATAGACCGAATGACAACGTTGTCTTCATTGCAAGAACAGGGGTTTTACGAGAACGAGAACTCATAAGCCAAGGAGACAGTGGGAGGTAGATCGAGCTTGAAGAGATTCATGAATCGAGTGATGAAGGAACCTCCACCGCTGGCGCTCAACCCGAGGAGGAAACTCTAGTTGAACCAATTGACAAGTCCTTACCTCTTAAACGTTCCGAAAGAGTTAGAGTTCAACCCCAGTTTTATGGTTTTCATATTACTACCGAAGGGGACACGTATATTAGTGATGGTACACTAATAAATCTAGATGAACCTAATAGCTATAAGGAAGCCATGGCAGGCCTGGAGTTTGCGAAATGAAACGAGGCGATGGATAGCGAGATTCAATCCATGTATGATAACCATGTTTGGAATTTGGTTGATAATGTGCCCGGACGTAAGACCGTTGGGTGAAAATGGATCTTCAAGAAGAAGACCGACGTGGATGGAAATGTACACACATATAAGGCGCGATTGGTTGCGTAGGGCTTTACTCAAACCCCCACAGTTTACTTTGATGAGACCTTCTCACCAGTTGCGAAAATAATGTCTATTAGGGTGAGGCTAGCCATTGCTGCATTTCATGATTATGAGATATGGGAGATGGATGTCAAGACCGTTTTCCTTAATGGAAAGTTGGCTGAGGATGTTTACATGGCTCAGCCAGAGGGTTTTGTCGATATGAAGCATCCAAATAGAGTGTGCAAGCTTGAGAAGTCCATTTATGGGCTTAAGCAAGTGTCTCGCAGATGGAATCGTTGCTTCGATGAGAAAGTCAAAGAGTTTGGATTTGTATGAAGCGAAGATGAATCATGTGTATATGTCAAAGCCAGTGGGAGTATAGTTAGCTTCCTCGTTTTGTATGTCGATGACATACTACTCATAGGAAACGACGTCCCGACATTGCAGGAGGTTAAGTCCTGGCTCGGGAAGTGCTTCGCTATAAAGGACCTCGGAGAGGCTTCCTATATTTTGGGAATAAGAATAGTGAGAGAACGAAGTAAGAGACTAATAGGACTTAGTCAGAACACTTACTTAGATAAAGTACTAAAACGTTTTAGTATGGAAAATTCGAAGAAGGGAGAATTACCGATACAAAGTAATGCCAAGTTGAGTAAGACTCAAAGTCTGACTACCGAAGCCGAGATAGCAGAAATGAGCCGAGTACCATACGCTTCCGCGGTTGGCTCAATCATGTATGCTATGACCTGTACTCGCCCTGATGTAGCCTTTTCTATGAGCATGGTCAGTAGATATCAAGGGAACCCTGGCAGAGCCCATTGGATTGCCGTCAAGAATATCCTTTAGTACCTTCGGAGGAACAAGGAATGGTATTTAGTCCTCAGGGGGAGTGATGACTTAAAGGTGCGAGGGTATAGTGACGCCAGCTTCCAGACCGACAGGGACAACTACCGTTCGCAGTCGGGCTGGGTCTTTACCCTTAATGGAGGAGCAGTAACTTGGAAAAGTTCCAAGCAAGAAACCGTAGCTGATTCAACATGCGAATCAAAGTACATTACATCGAGCGAAGCGTCGAAGGAAGCAATATGGTTGAAGAGCTTCATCGGTGATCTTGGAGTTGTACCTGCCATAAAGGAGCCTATGGAAATTTTCTGTGATAATGAAGGAGCAGTTGCCTTGACCAAGGAACCAAGAGATCATGGTAGATCTCGACATATCGATAGAAAATATCACTTTATTATACATCGAGTAGAAGAAGGACACCTCGTGGTTAAGAGGATATCATCAGAAGATAACCCAGCAGATCCGCTTACGAAGGGATTGACTAGGGTTAAGCATTTGCAACATGTTAGGAGTATTGGGCTGAAGGATGATATTAGTTTAGATTAGATAGTTTTAGAAACCTATAATATATAAATGTAATTGACATTTGATGATTACATAGAGGAGTATTATTTATAAGTAAAGTTACTGTCTTATGTTAATTGTTTAACTATTGTTTCACATTGCATGTTTTGACTTCCTGAATAATTAAGTTATTAAGAATAATCGAATTATTCGAATAGTCCACAATCGTTCATATGTTGGAAGTAGATATGAAAGAAGATTGTCATGAATTGGTATGTAGATTTTCTAAATGGTATTAGACATAGCAAAGGTTTGTTGCAACGTTCATGAGTGCTTATGAACTAGTTTTGAGCATTGGAACAAACCCGCACTTGCTGGAATCACTTTAAGATATATATGTATTGTAAGTGATCGCAAGATGATAATATCATATGGTCTTAAAACCTAGATATATGGTTTGTTATTTGTTAATTGGTTGTACATTGATGATGTGAAACCGCATCAGTAAATTGATGTTATAAAACGCATTGTTGTGTATAATTGATTAATGAATAAGTAAATACATATAAGTCGAAGTTTGTCTGTTACTTTTATCCTAAGAGGGTAAAAGCGATCTCTCAGCCGCTCGATGATTTGATTTGAATTATGTGCCGAGCCCGGTCAGAACTGAATTGATGTGTTCGATTAAGTTCTATGTCGAATGAATCTGAGATCGAGAAACTAGAGGATGGACAAAGATTGTGTCTGCGTGATGTCTGAACAGAGGACTATATGATCACTTATCTAAAGGACAGGACAGATAAGATCAGAGTTTGACAGCGTCTTTGAGAGCTACCATTGCGAATCGGATTGTGCTTGTATATATAGTTACTAGACTTATCCAAGTGGGAGACTGTTGGAATAGTGTCTAAGGCAGCAACTATATTTGGCAAGTATTTGACCCGGTTGTGCATGGTCCTTTTGGGTTGCCTTCACCATAGCAACTTGACAGGATGATTTATAATGAGAGAAGAAATATTATTAATATATTATGAGTATAATATAAGGAATAATAATATTGTTATTTGATTAATATAAGTCATAAATTAATTAGGAATTAATTTGGTGACTTAAAGAGATTAATTGAATAAAGGGGCATAAACTGTCAATAGTATGATAGTTGTATTTTGGGCTGTGATTCCTTATGGATAAGGGGTGGACGATTTTAGGGTTTGGAAGAGCCTAGAAATCGTCTAAGGCTTATCATTAAGGAGATTGGATTGCTTAGGGCCTAAGTTATCCAATTAGGGTTTTAAGGGTGAAACCCTAGGAAGCTCACTAGTATATATAGACCCTTTGGGTGAAGGAAATCGGCACTCTTGCATCTGAAGAAACCCTGGCCGATTTCTCACCCTTCTCTCTGTCTCTCATCATCCTCTTGCTAGTTGGTGTTTGTAAGCCATTAGAGGAGTGACAATTGTGACTCTAAGCTCCAAGGACCAGAAGATTCAAGCAAGCAATTCAAGGTAATCCTTTAGATCTCTTTTCATATGTTATGATTTGAATGTTTACACTAGATCTATCAATCAAAGTCTTGGATACATTGCATGTTCAATTAGAGAAACCTAGATCCAAGCATTAGGGTTTGTATGTAGACATAGGAATGTTCTTATGGATCAAACCCATCAAAGACACCCACAGAAATTCGTCAAGTCTTGGGTCTCGCCGGCTATTATTGGAGATTTATCCAAAAAATTTCCAGAATCGCCAAACCTCTAACCACTCTGACATAGAAAGGTGTACCCTTTTATTGGAGTGAAAAGAAAGAAAACTCATTCCAAACGTTAAAGCGAGCCTTGTGTAGCGCACCGGTCCTGTCCCTACCCGAAGTAACAGAGGACTTCGTTGTTTATTGTGATGCACCTAACCAGGGATTAGGCTGTGTGCTTATGCAAAGGGGAAAAGTGATTGCATATGCCTCGAGACAGTTGAAGGCACACGAAGCCAACTATACCACTCATGACCTGGAGTTAGGAGCCGTAGTCTTCGCACTGAAAATATGGAGACATTATCTTTATGGAACTAAGTGTACGATCTTCATTGACCATAAGAGCCTACAGCACATCTTCAATCAAAAGGACTTAAACAGGAGGCAACAACGATGGGTAGAGCTACTCAATGACTATGAGTGCGAGATTCGCTACCATCCCGGCAAAGCCAATGTGGTGGAAGATGCCCTTAGCCAAAAGGAAAGTTCGAGTGGCAAGGAAAAGACGTTGACGATGAATATTCATTCTCACTTATCCATGCAAATCCGAGAAGCCCAGTTAGAAGCCCTTAAACCTGAGAATGTGTCAAGCAAAGCCTTGAGGGGAATGGATAAGAAACTTGAGATCATAGGTGACAGAGTCTACTGTTTCATGGATCGAATCTGGATTCCAAAGTCCGGAGGATTCAGGGAGATTATTATGGAGGAAGCACACAAGACTAGATACTCTGTTCACCCAGGTTCGGATAAAATGTACCTGGATCACAAAAGACAATATTGGTGGCCAAACATGAAAGCCGATATCGCTACTTTTGTGGGCAAGTGCTTGACTTGCGCCAAGGTAAAAGTTGAGTACTAGAAACCCTTGGGTCTACTCCAGCAGCGCGAAATACCCGAGTGGAAATGGGAAATGATTACCATGGATTTCATCAGTAAATTACCCAGATCTCAGAGTGGGTATGACACCATTTGGGTAATTGTCGATCGTTTGACAAAATCCGCTCATTTCATCCCGATTAAAGAATCATTCAAGATGGATAGACTCACGCGAATCTACATCCACGAGATATTCCGATTGCATGGTGTACCTACGTCCATTATCTCTGATCGAGATAGCAGGTTTACCTACAAATTTTGGCAATCTCTCCAGAAGACTCTTGGAACCAAACTAGACATGAGCACGGCTTACCATCCTCAGACAGATGGATAGAGTAAGAAAACTAGCCAAACTCTGGAAGACATGCTGACAGCGTGTGTCATTGATTTCGATAAGTCGTGGGACACACATTTGCCTTTGATCGAGTTCGCATACAACAACAGTTACCATACTAGTAACAAGGTTGCCCCCATTCGAAGCCCTCTACGGTCGCAAGTGCATATCCCTTCTGTGCTGGGCTGAGGTAGGGGACCTGCAGCTAGCCAAGAGTCGATTCCCCGACAGTGCTCTCACTGGTCCTGAAATCATTCGCGAAACCACCGAAAAGATCATCGAAAATCTGGGAACGATTGAAAGCTTCACGAGATCGCCAAAAGAGTTACGCTGATAACCGACGGAAACCTCTGGAGTTCCAGGTTGGAGACCATGTCCTGTTGAAGGTCTCGCCCTGGAAAGTCATGGTACGCTTTGGACAGCGTGGGAAACTTAACCCAAGGTACATTGGACCTTTCGAGATCATCGCCAGGATCGGTCCTGTAGCCTATAAACTTCAACTACCCCAAGAGCTTAGTAACATCCACCCCGTCTTTCATGTATCGAACCTTAAAAAGTGTTTATCCGATGAAACCCTTGTGGTCCCTCTAGACAAGATCGAGATCAACGAAAACCTAAAATTTGTGGAGGAACTGATCGAAATCATGGATCGAGAGATAAAACGTACGAAGCAAAGCCGCATCCCGATAGTGAAGGTTCGTTGGAATGCCAAGCGGGGACCGGAATTCACTTGGGAGCGTGAAGACTCGATGAAACAGAAGTATCCGCATCTCTTTCCAAATAAATGATTTGTATCTTAATTCTGAATTTTGGGACGAAATTCCCTCTAACGAGGGGATAATGTGACAACCCGAAACTTTTAACCTATATAATTGATCCGCGTATCAGCACTAAAACTAGAATTGATTATCTTTTATTAAATCTTGTGGTTCCATATGGGTGCTCTAGACTTAGTATAATTTAGATATGAGTCTTAGGAAGGGTTGGAGAGTGTTTAGCATCACAAAATCGGGCCAAACTCACCAAATAAGGTGTGTACCGCCACACACATGTGTGTGTGGCCACACACCTGTGTGTACGGCCACACATCCATGTGAGCAACCACACACCCAACCGCAAACACCCTCAACCTCACACCCAACCGCAAACACCCTCAACCTCACACCCAACCCAATATATGGATGGATAGCCCTTCATTCATTCATTTAGATGTTCCTATTCCCTCTCTCTACTTTCTCTCTCTAAATCATCAACCAAGAACACTTTGAAGGCTTCATAATCGTGATCTACTACATCTTCAAGCTGATTATAGTGGTAAACACTTGAATCCCAAGCATAAAATTCATCATGTTCATCATATTCATCATCCCTTGAAGGTGTACGGCCGCACACCTTCATATGGGGGCAGCAAACATTCAAAACTCCCAAGTATGAAGAGCAAACACTTCAAAAATCATCATATGGACTCAAATGAGGAGTTTACGGACGCACACTCCTGTGTATGGCCGCACACACCCTCTGTACGGCCACACACTCTTGTGTGCAGCCTCACACACACTACTAGCCGCACTCCCCAACCGCACACTCATTTTCAAGATCATACACCCACTCTAATGCCCATATTTGGCCCTAAACTTGCATAGATCATTAAGTTTAGCTCATAAGACACATATTATTAGTAATTCCAAGCCCTAAGAATGTTTTCCCATCATGTTTAGTCATGAAACACCTTAGTTCTAACTCATTTATGTGTCATCACATGAATAATAGGGGCCATTGGCGTTCAGGGCATCCGTTGACACTAGAACCCTACGTTAAACTGTGAGTTCATACCCTTACCCTTTTTCAATGTTTTTCACTGTTTTCAGGGGGGAATACAAGCAAAGTACAAGGAATACCTATACTCAAAACTTGTTTTACATATGTTATATTTCATGCTTCATCTGCTTTTAACACTGACAGTCGTAACAAACAACCGTTTGAACTTGCAGAACACATTATCGTATTATTTGTGAAAAACTTTATAAAATGTTGTATTTTATATTTTCACAATGGGTTTTCCACATTATAACAGTTAAAAGCATAACCTTTGAACTTTGAACATGAAACCTAGTACATTGTTTTGTCCTCGGTAACACTCCACAGAGATACGCGAGTGGAGGATCATCGTTTGTAACTGCATCTTTCTGTATTATTACCAGTAAATTCGTTATTCCTATAAATTGGAGACACGTCCTCGGGAACACTCCACAGAGATACGCGAGTGGAGGACCACTTTTGTAACCAAAATCTCTTAGATAGGGAGCATGACTTAAGTGTATAGATCTATACGGGGCTGACTACCCCGCACCTGGCTGCTAGCTACAGCCGAACTGAAAGGTTCAAGGGTGACGAAAGTCATAAAGTGATTTGGACCACTTATTGCCATATCTAGTATATCGTATGGTTATGGAACTCGCAATTTGGATAACAAAGATTTATTTTTGAGTAATAATGGATTCAGTAACAAGTACGTGTTAAAACTAATACTTTTCACAAGGATAATCAGGTTTTCAGTATAAATCTTTTACGTTACATTTCGGATTGGTAACCAACTTTTAGGAAAATATGGGATTTTCCTGGGATAACAGTTGTTCATAACCAGAATCGTGTAACAAAACAGATGACAAAACTTTACATATAAGAAAATATGAGATTTTCTTCGATACATAACTTCTTCAGAAACCAAAAGGAAACTTGTACATTTTCAGAAAACAAACTGCTTATGAACTCACCAGCTTTATGCTGATTTTCAAACTACTTGTATTCTCAAGTTCGCATTAGACAGGTACCCAATGATCCTTTTGGCGAAGATGGAGTTCGTAGAAGACACGTCTTTACTTTTGTTCATATATACTTTTGTATAACACTTGTAACTTTCACTTTCAAACAAATGTAAATTCTAATATGTAATGTAATGGTTGTTTACTTTGCTTACTATGTACATTGGTTATGATACTTTACATGAAGTCACCTCCCCCCCGGAATGTTTCCGCCCTGGGTTTCGGGGTGTGACACGTTTCCCTTTAAGTGAAGGTTCGCTAAGATGCCAACAGTGACCCGATTTCACTTGGGTGTCCGAGAAACGATCGATTAGGAAGTATCCCTACTTCTTGGCTTGATTACTCATGCCTACTCCCCTACCTAAATTCTAATTTCGGGACCAAATTCCTTCTAAGGAGGGGATGATGTGACAACTCGAAATTTCTATTATGTACAAACAATATCAAGTCAATAGAAGTTAGAACAGTTGCAGTAAATTTTTAGACTTTTAGTATAAGTTTGAGTATTTCAGGATTTACATTTAAAGAGATATCAGGAGAAAGGATGCACTAGGGTTTTGTGCAACTCTGTTATTCCAAAACTCTATGATATTAGAGTTCGCTGTCTGAATAAAATATTTTCTGCCAAAAACCCCAGGGGTATATATATGGTCCTTAGCCATATTTATTCATTTGTTCCATTTCCAACTAGAGAAAAGCCAAATTCTCTTTCACGGATCTTCGGCCTTTCATCCCAAATCGTGAGTACTTCTATCTAAGTGTCTTATAGGGCTTGATATGTGTCTAGTTACCAAGAAATCATAAGAAACCAACAAGATCAAAGAGTTTACCGCCCAAGAACACCTTGGACCGTAAACCCTTCTTTAAGGGCCAAAAGTGTGCCCTAGTCCCTTCCTTTCATTATGAAACTAGCCTAGACTCGTACCCTAATGTGTGTGAGACTTGAAAACACCAAAAACACCCTTTCCGTGAGCGATTACGGCCGTAATTTCTAAAGGATTTTGTTCTAGGGCCGTGAACTCCTCAAAGGAGTTAAAGAGTGCCCTAATCTCTTCCAAAGACTTTACGATCAAGTAGAAATGGTTCCTAGGGTCTTGTAAAGCCTCAAAACATCAAATGGTCAAGGAAGTATGAGCTTACGGCCGTAAACCCATGAGTTTACGACCGTAAACTCATTTGTTGATGACCTTAGGGTCGTGAACTCCATTAGGGAGTTTTCCTTGAACCCTACACCCACTAGCCCTTCCCTACAACACTTAGATGCAATCCTTGAGACTTATAACACTTGTTTAAGGTATTTAGCATGTCCTAGGGTGTCTTGACTTTGTTTATTAGTTGTTTAAAGACTAATTTGATACATATATATGATATTATATGTTAACTAGGATCATAGAGTGTGTTCAAGACTTCACTTGACACCTAGCAATCCTACATCTTCAGTTCATTCGTACCACTCACTACAGGTGAGTTCATACCCTGTTAATCAATGAGTTAAATGTTTTTAAATGTTTTTATGTGGGGGGATACAAGTTGAATCATGCTAGTTATTATATTAATCGCATGTGATTAATAAGTAGCATATCAAAGGATTTATTACTTCTTTAGTTGTTTTACCAAACAGTTTACTTCAAATGGTTGTACAAAACTTATTTTATGCTATTATATTTTCACTTGCATGCCTATATATGTATAGTTATGTAAGTAATGTTTAAAGGACTTAGGAAGGTTAGCCCGCTTTATTTCCTTTTCCCCGTTGGGATGTGGTCTGGTAAGGTATCGGGTATCCGTCCGAAGGGCGTTTAAATATTGGTTATATATTATGTGTACATATATAGTCATAAAGGTTCTTCCAGTCACTTCAATACCCTTGGGTAGCAAGGGTATACTTCCATGTTCATACGTACCAATTACATTACTAGTAAGCTACCATATGGGTAGTTTAGGAGGATACTAATACTATTACTAGAACGCGGAATCATACCACAAGTCAGTTCATTCATGAGTCTATACGTAATAGATAAAGAGAGAACACACAATAAAGCTAGTACACACAGTACATGCCAATACATGCTAAATAGAGAGAACACATAATACAGCTAGTACACATAGTACATTCCAATACATGCTAGATAGAGAGAACACACAATACAGCTAGTACACACTATACATTACAATACTATACAGAGAGAACATACATGCTAGACAGAAGGAGAACATCCAATACAGCTAGCATACGTATACATATACAGATACATTGCATACAGTTATGTGAGCCACTAAACGGGGCATGACACTACCTTCCATGACCATTTTTGTATCCCATATCTCCTTAAATGGGGAGCGTATGAGTTTTCATATAGATCTATACCGGATTGACTATCCTACACCTTAATGCTCGCTACAGTGAGACTTGCAAGTCTACGGGTGCCAAATGTCATTTCTTACGGCGTCTTACATCATCGTTTTACTATTGAGTCGGTCGCAGGATACAGGCCGATCACATGTTACATTAAATTTCATTTGGTTTAAGGTAGTTAGTACAACAGTAGTCACTTATTATAAAACTACAGTACCTTATTATTTCCCCATTACATTCACTTCGTGAACATTCACACGATGCACGGTAATGTAAATACTATAATTTTGGTTAATGATAGTTAGATTTGGGAAAATACACACTCTTATAATAGACACAATTAGATACTAGATGCCTTCGTAGAAGGCTACTTTCAGTAGGAAGCATAGGGTTTTCTAGGTTATTCAAATACTTACATTTCATATACGTACAAATACTTACATTTCATATATGTACAAATACTTACATTTCATATACGTACAAATACTTACATTTCATATACGTACAAATACATACATTTCATATCTACAAATACATTCTCACCAGCTTTAAAGCTGATACTCGCTTTCAAAATAACTTGTATTCTTAGGTCAACAGTAGACAGGTACCGATGCAAGGTTTAGAGAAGATGGTCCTCGTTCAAGACTCATCTTTCATTTTGATTTATACTTTAGTGTCTATTATTATTTGACAAAACACACTTGTATTAAAATTTTATTATTAATGCAATGGATGATGTTGTTGCTTGTTTACTACTTTTCATTGTTGTGATACTGTGCATGACGTCCTCCGCCCCAGAACGTTTCTGTCGTTCATGGTATTCGGATGTAACATTTAGAGTGAATACAACTGCCCCTAATTCGAGGCCGTGTGTGGTGTAGTTAACTTCATGTGTCTTCAGTTGTCTCGAGGCATAGGCGATGACCTTACCTCGTTGCATCAGGACACAACTGAGCCCCTGATTGGACGCATCGCAGTGTACCACAAAATCTTTTGTCCCTTCGGGGAGGGATAGTATCGGTGTGGTGCACAAGGCTCATTTTAGGGTTTGGAATGCCTTCTCTTGTTTCTCTCCCCAGTCAAAGGTCAAACCTTTTTGGGTCAATGTTGTAAGGGATTTCACGATTTGAGAAAAGTTCTGAATGAATCTGCGGTAGTAGCCAGCGAGGCCTAGGAATTAACGAATTGTTGTAGGCATCTTTGGTGCTGACCAGTTCTCAATGGCCTTAATCTTGGATGGGTCCATGTGGATTCCTTCTTCGCTAACCACGTGCCCTAAGAATTCGACTCTTCGGATCCAAAATTCGCACTTAGAGAACTTCGCGTATAGTTTCTCCGATCGTAGGGTTTCTAGGACTCCTCGTAGATGATCGATGTGATCCTCCTTACTTTGAGAGTAGAAAAGTATGTCATCAATGAAGACGATGACGAACTGATCCAAGTAAGGACGAAACACTCTATTCATTAAATCGATGAATATTGCGGGCGCGTTGGTCAGTCCAAACGGCATCACTACGAACTCGTAGTGTCCGTAACGAGTTCGGAAGGCTGTTTTCGGAACATCCTCCTCAAGCACTCGTAACTGGTGATACCCAGACCTAAGAATAATCTTGGAAAAGTAACACGCCCCTTGCAGTTGGTCAAATAGGTCGTCTATACAAGGAAGAGGGTATCGATTCTTGACCGTCAGCTTGTTAAGTTCTCTGTAATCAATGCACAAACGGAACGATCCGTCCTTCCTCTTTATGAACAAGACCTGTGCTCCCAAGGGTGAGAAACTTGGTCTTATGAATCCCTTGCTAAGCAGCTCGTTAAGTTGACCGGACAGTTCTTGCATCTCAGCAGGCACTAGACGATAGGGCAATTTGGCTACGGGCGTAGCTCCTGGAATTAAGTCGATTCTGAACTCGACCTGGCGTTGGGGAGGTAAACCTGGTAGCTCTTCTGGAAAGACGTCAGGGAAGTCGCATACTATGGGGAAGTCTTTTAGGTCTTTTGTTTTCTAGCTTGTATTGACGACGTGTGCAAGGAATGCACGATATTCCTTACGCAAGTACTTCTGGGCTTGCATACTCGAGATGATACGAAGACTCGTACTGGGTTTGTCTCCATAGACCAATAAGGTTTCGTTATTTGGTAGATTTAGACGGATTGCTTTGTCGAAACACCGGATGTCGGCATGATGGAGACTCAACCAGTCCATGCCCACGATGACATCGAAACTCTTGATCGATACTGGTATCAAGTCGATTGGGAACGAATGATTATCTAGAGTGAGGGTACAACCTATGTAAATTTCGTTAGAATTCTCTGTCTTTCCGTTAGCCATTTCTACGACGAAGGTTTCTTCTAATTGATGTGGGGATTGTTTAAGTAAGTGTTTAAAGTTATTGTTTACAAAACTTCTTTCTGCTCCACTATCGAATAGGATACAAGCAAAAGAGTCATCGAGAAGGAACGTACCTGTGACAACTGTGGGGTCTGCTACAGCTTCATTGTGGCCAATAGCAAGTAGTCTCCCTTTTCCTCCCGCATTCCCAGCTTTCGGGCAATTTTTCTTGAAATGCCCTACCTCGCCACAGCCATAACAGGCCTGGCTTACTCCTGACCCGGGGACCTGAGAAATGGGTTTGGGTTGAGATTTTCAAAACCGAGCGGTATGGCCCTTCCGGTCGCAATTAGTGCAGTGCAATTTACGGCAGGGGCCGTTATGATGGAAGGGGCACTTTGGGCACTTGGGCAGGTTTCCAACATAGGATTTTGCTGGTACAAGGGTAGCAGGAGTAGTGGCGGCATGGACAGCCACAGTTTGTTGGTTTTTGGAGGAGGATTGAGTTGACTTGCCTTTATTTCGGTCCCACCGCTTCCTCTTGTTGTCGGATGTCTTGGTCGGTGCAGTGGCAGTTGTTGTTGTTGTTGTTGTTGTTGTTGTTAATGGAGTGGAAGGAACTTCATGATTAATCAACCTGTGGGCCAATTCCTTGGCGCTATCAAAGGTCATAGGGTGTGATGCTAGAATGTTCCCTCGATACGGGGGCACTAAACCCCAGATATATCGTTCAATTTTCTTACTTTCAGAAGGGATCATGTTAGGGAACATAGCTACCAGGTCGCAGAACTTGTCTGTATAAGCTACTATGTCGGTCCCCTTCATTTTGAGGTTCCAAAGTTCCTCCTCGAGTTTCTGGACTTCACCCCTAGGACAGTACTCCCTTCTCAAAAGGTCCTTCAGTGTGTCCCAGCCCATGTCATTGGCTGTCACCAAAGAGAGTGAATCGACATGGTTATTCCACCATGTCAGGGCCCTTTCAGTGAAGGTAGCAACAGCGAACTTGATTTTGCTTTCCTCGGGGCACGAGCACATTTCGAAGATGGCTTCGGTTCTTTCGATCCATTGGGACAGTGCAATGATCCCTCCGGTTCCGTTGCAGAATGTTGGTTTGCAGCTCATGAAATCCTTATAGGTGCATCCCTGTGCACGTGGGTGGATTTCACCATGTCTAGAGTTGGTGCACATTCCGGCTCCACTTGCATTGCCATAATTCATTTGGGCCATAGTTGCAGTCACCGTTGTGGTTAAAGCCGTCTGAAACAGCACAGGATCGAACTACGGAGGAGGAGGTGGTGGAGGTGGAGTTTGAGTCGCAGGTCTGCCTCTGTTCGGGCGCTTGCGGGGAGGAATCTTTTACCAAAAGTTTGTAAAGATGATGACAATAGTAAGAATCAATTGCAAACATGATGAGAGTGTTTCACGGACTAAATCGACATAGTCCAACCATCAGATAGAGTAATAGCAACAGAGTAGGTAACTGCCAATATTACTAGTATTATTGATGTACTATGAGTTCGGGAAAAGTGACCTAGAAATAGGTCTTACATCAAACCGTAAGGGAAAATGTTCGCAGTCCAGGAGTCTAGGTAAAGTACTTTCAGAGTTAGAAATGTTTACAGACAAGTGTTCTACTGAGCATAGAAAAGAAAAGGCTATTCCTTAAACAAAAGAGGGAGATAAGTGGACATCTACTACTGGCGACGGGTATCCCTTGGGCTATCCCTAAGATCAGCCAGTTGGTGTACAACTTCTTGAAGATGTCGTTCCTGTGCTCTCTAACGCGCTCAGAGTTCCCTGACTTCGACTCGGGATACCGCTAGTTGTTGCTGCAGAGCCTCATTGGTCCTCCTAGTCCTATCCATGGCTTCTTCCAGCTGGCGGATACGGACAGTGTTAAGGTTAGATTTGGCATCAATTTCCACAACTCTACCGATAGCTACATGACCTTGCTCGACATTCCTAGCAATCCTCTGGACCATGACGGGTAGGGCTCGAACAACCGAGCCACCCTCGCTTATGTTGTAAAAGCTTCGGTCTCTGATGAAAGGTAAGGGTTGACCCTGTTCATCGCTCCATCGATCCAAGGTTGTTGCCCACGTGGGAGTGGGACCTTGGAATGCTGGACGGGGATTAGGGTTTGGAGCTACAGGGGGTAGGTTATTGACTTCTGGTTTGGCGCTGGAGCTATCTGAGAAGCCTTCTACATGGTGATCATCCAAAGGGATCGGGTGATCGTCTTCTGACTCTTCCTCGAGCCATCCTCCAATGCCTTGGTTTGGATAGTACGGATCGCCGGGATGGTGGAAGCCAGCCATGCTATCTACGTGAGAATGGGGAAAGAAAGTTTCTTAGACGTACTAATCTAGGATACTAATAAGATGATTGTCGTTAGTCGACCCAATACTTGCATAATGCATACCAATTACATGTAACCGAGACAGGATAGACCTTCGAATAAGTGATCCTAACTCTAAATCCACAACCAAACAAGGAACAGGAAATAGAGCACGGACCACATATTTTAAGTCTATAGCGTCTTAATCACATGTAACCATAGGGTATCCACTTAGCAACTATTGTCCTACTAGCAACGACCCTTTTAGTTCTCACATATGTAAAGCACAGAATTTGCAAAATACTCCTATAGTATTCTTGTTCTAACGTTATTGTGGTAGTGGGGGTAAGCTTTTAGACTTGTTGCATCACCACAACCATTCTTAGGCACATGCTAGTCACACCTAGGAAAACGTAGTTGATCAGGCTACATTCACCCAGACTTGACTATATGTCTCTAAGCCTAATTGTGCTGCTCAACAATCTTAATACTTTTGTTCTGTTCTAGTATGATACTAATCCTTTGTATTAATGGATGTATATATATACTTAGTTAAATATTTTATTATTTAAAAGTATATATTCTTGGTCAGAGTGTTTTAATCCCGATGTGTTTATAGTTCGTATATCTTTTATGGGTTGATATACTTGATTCACTATAAACAACGCTCTGATACCAATCTCCCCAAAACCGAGAACAGTAAAATACGTTCTGGGGTGGAGGACGTCATGTACAGTATTATAACAATGCATAATAGTAAAAACAAGCAACCACATCCGTTGCATTAATATAGTAACTGTAATACAAGCGTGTTCTGTACAGTTTGTTAGACACCAAAAAGTATAATCAAAATAAAGAGGAGTCTTGTATATGCTCCATCTTCTCAAAAGCTGCATCAGTACCTGTCTACGGACGACCTGAGAATACAAGTTATTTTGAAAATGAGTATCATCATAAAGCTGGTGAGTTCATAAGAATTTAGTGTCATTGCTTGTATAAAAGTGTTTACAATTGTGTAACATGAAAGTTGTTATCAAGTTTGAAAATAGTGTGAATCTCTAGAAAATCCTATATTTTCCAGTAAAAATAGTCTTCTGCCAAGACTTGGTTACTTGTAGGTTTGATCCTTTGAGTGTGAAAAAGTTTTCCCAATTAGACTTTCAATTATAAAAATATAGTTTGGACTTCATTTGAACAAAGTAAATGGGAAAATAATGTATTATTCCAACAGTGTTATTGCCGACTGAATGGTAAATGAACTGCAGACTCTAGGTAGTGATAAGTATATAATACCCCTTGGCGAGTCCACATTACCTTTAATTCTTAATTTGTTAATTTAGGGATCCGAATGTGAATCTATATGTAACCATGCGGATAGGCGATCGAATATATAATGACCCTACAGGTCACACGTAGTGTGGTAATATGTTATCATCCCTGGGCGTAGTCGGGTCAGATTGTAGCTAGCAGTCGGGATGTGAGATTATCCGCCCTATATAGATCTATACACGTAGAGTCCGCTCTCCATTCAGGAGACTATGGTTACACGGCGAAGGCGCAACAAAGTGCCGTATAGAGAAATAGTGTATCACATTCTGTTTTAGTATGTTCTCTTGTATTAGTGTATAGTGTGCTTCTCGGTATTATGTATTTAGTGTTCTTCTGTATAGTACATAGTATTCTCCTGGTATAGTACTTAACATGTAGAGACTCATAATAGTACTTGTTGGATAAGGTGTCTAAGTCCATAACTTATTTGGTATATACTTGACCCGACCGGCATGGTCCATTTGGGTTGCATCTCATCCAAACTATTATGGATAATTTTATGAGAGTTATACACATATGTTTATTAATATATTATGAGTTATAATATATTAATATGAAGTTACGTTATTTAATTAGTTTTAGTCTTAAATTAATTATGGATTAATTTAGAGATTAAAAGGAATACTAATTAAATTATGGGCTATTTGTTTTATATAGTGTGGGCTAATACTCATTTGTTAATGGGCTAGGCTTATGTGGAAGTCCATGGATGATCCATGGAGCTTTTAACCCATGGATCCTTGGAATAGGAAAAGACATGGGTTATTAGGGTTTCACCCTAACCATGCATACTATATAAGCATGCTTATGGAGCATGAAAGATAGCCTAAGATAGCCTAAGAGAAAGCTAGTGTTCTAGTGTGTGTGTGCATGTGTGTGGCCGAAAATACAAGAGTGTGTATACTCTCTCAAAGTTTTCCAAGAGTTTGTGGTGTTTGTGATTCCATTTGAGGCATTCACACTATTGGTGCTTGGCCCTCAAACTCCTAAGAACCCAACACAACAAAGGTATGTAATCTCTTCTAACTCTTTTATGTTGAAATGTTCCCCATGCCATGTTAGATAGGTTATAAACCTTGGAAAATTATTATTTTGCATGTATTTAGACAAACATAGATCCAAGGTTTATTAGGGTTGCATGCACACTTAGGAAGTGTTAGATTGCTCAAAACCCAACAGTGGTATCAGAGCCTAGGCTTGCTTGTTTGATACTTGATGCAAAATAGTGAAAAAAGTCGAAATCGTTGCTGTCTGCATGCTAGACTCGCCGAGTCCATTGGGGGGACTCGCCGAGTCCAAGGCAAACTTCAACCTACCCGACGAGTCCGTTCGTGCACTCGGCGAGTAGGATCGAAAGAATGCAGAATCTCGACTTTTGCTGCTGGAAATGGACTGGAAACATTACCCTAAATTGTTTTGGTGTTGTAAAACTTATTTTAGTTGGTGTAATGGTTGTTCTAATCCATTTACAATAGCATATATCAAAAATCCATGATTTTATGTGTTCATATAATTCTTGAATTTTTGATGATCATGTTCATGTTCTTATGAATTTAGAAAATGATAGGAATTATTTGCTGAATTGTTTAGAATTAATTCTTAATCATTTATGTGTTTTAATGGAGTCCATAATTTGTCCTCAAGTTATGGATTACCAAAGGTCACTTTCATTTAACACACACTTAAAACACATAAGTTACATGAAAATGAAGAGTCTTCATTTTTATGAACCTTTAATTCATAAGTTATGAAATGAAGAGTTTTGCAAAGTTACAAAACTTGTCCTCAAGTTTTGGAATTTGTAAAGTTTCACACACTTTAATAAACTTTAATTCCAAACCTTAGAGTTTTAATAGTTAAAATTCAACCCTTATACTATTTATAACATTAATGGTTAATTATTATATATATGTATAAGAATAAGTCGTTTTACCGTTAGTAGGCCTCATTCACGAAGCCGGTCTATAAGGTGGGTATAAGGTTGTTGCCTATAAAATGGCGACTTAATGGGTGTATACTCTCACCCACCGCTTGCTTGATCGGTGGAGGGTCGTTAGCCGAACGGGTAGAACAACGACTTTAAATCCTCATTAAAAGTATAATGAATATTATAAAATAACTAAACTCTTTTAATTCCCAATCTTAGTTATTTTAGGAAAATGTGAACATGGTGCTAATCCATGGAATTCACACTTTGTACCTTACCAAGTCGTTAGTGGAGCGTGTGTGGTTAACCGGCACACTAATTAGACTAGTAAGGATCACGAAGGGTAACTTAATGTTGTCATAGATCAATGGAGCGTGTGTGGTTAACCGGCACATTGATTAGGTGATAATATTAGGAGTACCAAGTGAGTTAGCATGGTTATTCACACCTTGTTTTGTGATCCTCGGCATCCCAGTCACAAAACTTGAAGGGCACAATCGAGATTGAAACATGCCATTGAAAAGTTCAATGAATCTCAAAAGAATCTAGGAATTTCAAATCCAATTAAACCTAATTAATCATTTCGTTTTCATGGTGGAAATTGGTGAATCGTCATTCGCCTACCTTTCAAATATATTATTACTTAGATTACGGCATCCCTCTTCTAAGTGTAATATATTGTGATTGGATCCTAGCCTTAATATTACATTTGGGTGTCTTATTAAGGATCCTAAATATCTAATCTAAACTTACTTTCTTCTTTCAGATGTCTTCCAACACTAATGCTTCAGGCTCTAACCCAACTGGTTCTTTCTCTCTCATGAATCTTTGTGGGAGGGTCATCTTTGATGGTTCCAACTTCATGGATTGGATTAGGAACATCAGGATGGTTACTCGTTACGAGGACAAGGAATATGTCCTCGATAAGGAGTTAAAAGAACTTGATGAGTCTACTGCTACTCCTGAGGAGATCGCTGAATTCAGGACTCATGAGAGAGATGCTACTAAGGTGGCATGTATCATGATGGCCACGATGACAGCCGAGCTCCAAAAGTCATATGAAATAATCTCCTCCATAATAACTACCCGCATGAAGGACGGTGAATCCGTCACGGGCCACATGCAAAAGATGCAAAGGTATGTGGACCGTTTGCTGAAGCTGAATGTTAACATCCCCGAGGAGTTAGCAATTGACATCATTTTGCACTCCTTGCCTTCTTGTTATGATCATTTTCGAATGACATATCATATGAACAAGGAGGAAGTTACCCTCAGCAAGCTTCAAGGACTCTTGAAGACCGCTGAAACCGGTCTTAAGGGTAAAGCGGTTGTTACCTCTACTACTCCTACTCCAACTTCTACCCCTGTTTTAGCTATTGGGCAAGGCAAAGGGAAAAAGAGGAAGCACCCTTCGAAGGGTACCAAGGGAAAGTCTCTTGAAGGCTCCTCATCCAAGACTAAGAATGGTTCTGTCACTCCTTCTGCCATTCCAAAGGATGCTGAATGCTTTTATTGCCATGAAAAGGCACACTGGAAGCGAAACTGCCCTAAGTACTTGCAGGATTTAAAGGATGGGAAAGTGAAACCCACCTATGCAGGTATTTACACTATATTGTCTAATTACTCAACATATTCTAACTCTTGGGTGCTTGATGCAGGATGTGGTATTCACATATGTTCTGATTTGCAGGGCCTAAGAAGAAGTGAGGATGTGGAGCACGGGAAGATAAACTTAATCATGGGGAATAGGAAGGCTTCACCTGTTTCCAAGATTGGAGTTTATACTTTGTTGCTTAATAATGGGTTAAAATTAGATTTGAATAAATGTGTATACTCGTCTGAAATGGCGAGGAATATTATTTCTTTTCATGCTTTGTACAAACAAGGTTTTACCTTTTCGTTTGATAATGAATGTGGTGGTATTAATGCTTTCTTTAATAATGTGTTTTATTTTAAAGCATTACCTTGTGATGGCGTGTATGAAGCTGTGTCGATTGTAGACAACTTAGGAAATAATGTGTTGTATATTGATTCTTCTACTAGCCTAGATAAAGCATCATTGTGGCATTGTCGTCTTGGACATGTAAACAAGAAACGCATAGACCAACTCCAAAAGAGTGGGGTCTTGGAATCATTTGACCTCAAATCAGATGATAGTTGTGAATCTTGTCTACTTGGAAAAATGACAAAATCACCCTTCACTGGAACTTGTGAGAGGGGTGAAGGTTTGTTGGACCTAATACATACTGATGTATGTGGGCCATTCAAAACCGCCACAAGGGACGCTAATCGGTATTATGTGACTTTTATTGATGATTATAGTAGATATGGGTATGTCTACTTGATCAAACACAAGTCCGAAACCTTTGAAAGGTTTAAGGAATTCAAACAGGAAGTAGAAAATCAATTGGGCAGGAACATTAAGATGCTTCGATCCGATCGAGGTGGTGAGTATCTTAGTACCGAGTTCCTTGACTATCTTAAGGAGTGTGGGATTGTCTCACAATTGACTCCTCCCAGGACACCACAGCTGAATGGTGTAGCTGAGAGGCGTAATCGTACCTTGTTGGACATGGTTCGCTCTATGATGAGTCGAGTTTCGTTACCAATCTCTTTTTGGGGGTATGCCTTAGAGACTGCCGCCCATATCCTTAATCTAGTCCCTACAAAGAAGGTTACCAAAACACCTCATGAGATGTGGACTGGGAAGGTTCCCAATTTGGACCACATCAAAATTTGGGGTTGCGAAGCCTTCGTGAGGCGTGAAACTCATGATAAGCTTGAACCCCGAAGTGAAAGGTGTATTTTCATCGGCTACCCACAGAAATCCTTCGGTTACCTTTTCTACAGACCCAGTGAGAATGTGGTCTTTGTAGCACGAAGAGGGATCTTTCGCGAGAAAGAATTTATAAGCCAAGGAGACAGTGGGAGGCAGATTGATCTTGAAGAAATTCAAGAATCAATTGGTGAAGGAACCTCAGACACTAGCAATCAACCTGAGGAAGAAACTCCTGTTGATCCAGCTGACGAGTCTGTACCTCCGAGACGTTCCACACGGGTTAGGAACACACCTTCGTTTTATTATGGTTTTTCATATTACTACGGAAGGTGATACGTTTATTAGTGATAGTACACTAGTAAATTTGGATGAACCTAGCAGTGTTAAGGAAGCCATGGCAGGCCCGGAGTCTGCTAAATGGAAGGAGGCTATGGACAGCGAGATACAGTCCATGTATGACAATCAAGTTTGGAACTTGGTTGACAATGTACCAGGCCGTAAAACAGTCGGGTGCAAATGGATCTTCAAAAAGAAGACCGACATGGAAGGAAAAGTGCATACTTATAAGGCTCGACTGGTTGCGAAGGGTTTTACTCAAACTCAAGGTATTGATTATGATGAAACCTTCTCGCCGGTGGCCAAGATTAAGTCTATTAGGGTTATGTTAGCCATTGCAGCATTTCATGATTATGAAATATGGCAAATGGATGTCAAAACCGCTTTCCTTAATGGAAAGTTGGCTGAGGATGTGAACATGAATCAGCCAGAGGGTTTTGTCAATGCAGAGCACCCTAATAGAGTATGCAAGCTTAAGAAATCCATTTATGGATTAAAACAAGCATCTCGTAGCTGGAATCTTTGTTTTGATGAGAAGGTAAAAGAGTTTGGCTTCTTGAGAAGCGAAGATGAGTCTTGCGTGTATGTCAGAGCTAGTGGGAGTATAGTTAGCTTCTTGGTACTGTATGTGGATGACATACTACTCATAGGAAATGACATCCCAACCTTGCAGGAGGTTAAGTCCTGGCTTGGGAAGTGCTTTGCTATGAAGGACCTAGGGGAGGCTACCTATATCCTAGGGATAAGGATATTAAGAGAAAGGAGTAGAAGACTAATTGGACTTAGTCAGAGTATCTACTTGGATAAGGTGTTGAAAAGGTTCAACATGGAGAATTCCAAGAAAGGAGATTTACCGATCCAAAGCAATACCAAACTGAGTAAGACTCAGAGTCCGAGTACAGAGGCTGAGATAGCTGAGATGAGCCAATTACCATATGCTTCCGCAGTTGGCTCGATCATGTATGCTATGACTTGTACCCGTCCTGATGTGGCATTTGCTTTGAGCATGGTCAGCAGGTATCAGGGGAACCCTGGCAAGGCTCATTGGACCGCGGTAAAGAACATTCTCAAGTACCTGCGGAGGACTAAGGATTGGGTCCTTACCCTTGGTGGCAGTGATGACTTGAGAATATTAGGGTATAGTGATGCTGGTTTTCAGACTGATAGGGATAATTTCCGCTCTCAGTCGGGCTGGATCTTTACCTTAAATGGAGGGGCAATTTCTTGGAAGAGTTCCAAGCAGGAGACGGTGGCTGATTCGACTTGTGAATCAGAGTATATAGCAGCGAGTGAAGCAGCGAAGGAGGCGATATGGCTAAAGAACTTCATCGGAGACCTTGGAGTTGTACCAGCTATTAAGGAACCTATAGAGATTTTCTGTGACAACAATGCTGCGGTTACCTTAGCCAAGGAACCAAGAGATCATGGCAGATCCCGACACATTGACAGAAAATATCACTTCATAAGGCACAAGATTGAAGAAGGACTCCTTGTGACAAGGAGGATATCGTCAGATGAGAATCCTGCAGATCCCCTTACGAAGGGACTGACGAGGGTTAAGCATTTTCAGCATGCGAGACGCATCGGGCTGAGGGACGATATTAGTTTTACAGATTAGATAGTTTTCCTGAAACTTGTAAAATGTAATCGACGTTTGATGATGAATAAAATTTGTGATTTATTTATGAGTAAAGTGTTACTATCATTGTCAATTATTTACTATTGTTTCAGTTTTGCATGTTTTGACTTCCAGAATAATTAATTTGTTCAAACCTCCACAATCGATCATACGTCGGAAGTAGGTATGAATCAAGATTGTCATGAATTGGGTTTGTAGATGCCTTAAAGGTGTTTAGGCATGGCAATGGTTGCTGCAACATTCATGAGTACTCATAAGTTATGAGTATTGGTATAAACCCACGCTCACTTGTATCACTTCATGGAATTTATCTCGAGTGATCGTGAGACGATAACATCATATAAATCTTTAAACCTAGAGATATGAGTTGTTACCTATGAGTTGGTTGTGCATTGATTGCACGTAAACGCATCAGTAACTTGATGTTATAAAACGTGCCTTTGTGTACAATTCAATAAGTAGTAGAACAAGCATATCAGTCAAAGTTTATCTGTTCCTTCTAGAAATAGAAGCGATATCCGGGCCCCTCGATGATTTTGTGTTGACCCATATACCAGGCCTGGTCAGAACTAAACCGATGTGTTCAGTGAAGTTCTTCGTCAAACAAATCGGATAATCGAGAAACAACTGCTAGACAATAAGCAAGACATAGTTCCATGTGTTTGTCCGGCTGATATCATGAGAACAGAGGATTATGTGATCACTTATCTAAAATGGCGCTTCATAGTTCGACAGAGTCTTCATTGTTCGAGGGAGTTTTCGAGAGCTACGATTGTTGGTTGGTTCCTGAAGTTATAGGCAAATATAGTTATTAGACTTATCCAAGTGGGAGTCTGTTGGATAAGGTGTCTAAGTCCATAACTTATTTGGTATATACTTGACCCGACCGGCATGGTCCATTTGGGTTGCATCTCATCCAAACTATTATGGATAATTTTATGAGAGTTATACACATATGTTTATTAATATATTATGAGTTATAATATATTAATATGAAGTTACGTTATTTAATTAGTTTTAGTCTTAAATTAATTATGGATTAATTTAGAGATTAAAAGGAATACTAATTAAATTATGGGCTATTTGTTTTATATAGTGTGGGCTAATACTCATTTGTTAATGGGCTAGGCTTATGTGGAAGTCCATGGATGATCCATGGAGCTTTTAACCCATGGATCCTTGGAATAGGAAAAGACATGGGTTATTAGGGTTTCACCCTAACCATGCATACTATATAAGAATGCTTATGGAGCATGAAAGATAGCCTAAGATAGCCTAAGAGAAAGCTAGTGTTCTAGTGTGTGTGTGCATGTGTGTGGCCGAAAATACAAGAGTGTGTATACTCTCTCAAAGTTTTCCAAGAGTTTGTGGTGTTTGTGATTCCATTTGAGGCATTCACACTATTGGTGCTTGGCCCTCAAACTCCTAAGAACCCAACACAACAAAGGTATGTAATCTCTTCTAACTCTTTTATGTTGAAATGTTCCCCATGCCATGTTAGATAGGTTATAAACCTTGGAAAATTATTATTTTGCATGTATTTAGACAAACATAGATCCAAGGTTTATTAGGGTTGCATGCACACTTAGGAAGTGTTAGATTGCTCAAAACCCAACAGTACTAACTATGCTAAGTATCATAGTAATTGTAGTAAAGAGCAGGAAACCTTAACTATACCTATTATAGTTAAATAGTACGTTGTAGTCTATCTTGGATACACCAAAGTATTGAACGGAGTGAAGACATTCATATCCAACACAAATACATACAATATATAACTAAGAATTCAATGACAGTCGTACAGATAACAATATACCCTAAGACCCCAATCAAACAAGAATATGTGATAAGGCGAGCTATTAGTCCTAAGTCCTTCAAGTCCCACTTATATAAATATATTGTGTAGATATATTTTAGGAACATAAGAAGTTTAAAAGAGTTTCGAAGTAGTTTTTATAATAATTTAACATGAAAATGAGTTTGATAAGCATTGAAGGCAGTTTTGATGGCAAAAACAGTTAAAAGTATAGAAATCATTTTTGCTTGTAAGTTACAAATCACATGTGATTGATACTATAATTTGTTGGATTCAACTTGTATCCCCCCCCCATAAAAGCATTTAAAAACATTTGAAAGGTTAACTAAGTGGTATGAACTCACCTACAGTGAGCGGAGTGGATGGAATGTCGGGTAAGATGCTAGGTGTCAAGTGAGGACTTGAACACACCCACGGATCCTATGTATCATGTAGTGGCACATAATGGTGTCTAATTAGTCATTTTATCACCAATTAAGTAATTAAAGACCTTCTAATGTATGAAAACACTTTGCTTCAAGTGCAAGGAGTGCTAGGGGTTGCTTCTAAAGAGTGTATGGCCTCACTATGTAGTTTACACTTCAAATGGTCACCTTATTATGAGTTGACGGTTGAGAGACCACTTCCCCCATGAGTTTACGGCCGTAAACTCATGGGAAATGGTCAGTTTGTGCGTTTAAAGGTCTCTTGCATCACTAGGAAGGGTTCTAAGGTCAAATCAAAGGCTTAAGAAGTGATTAGGGTTAAAAAGGGTACTCCCTTGGAGTTTGCGGTCCTTGGACCACTCCTTGGGAGTTTATGGTCGTAAACACTAGGGTTTACGGCCGTAAACCCTTGATCATAACATTTCCTTCATGTTTTGAGGTCCTAAGCTCATTCATACAATTTTCTAGTCCATTAAACATGATAAGGAAGGAGTTAGGGACACCAAAACACCCTTTATGGTGTTTACAATTTTGGTGTTTACGGTTTCGGGAGATTCCCAAACTGTAAACACATATCCTTGGGGTTTTTGGGTGTTTAATCCATGAACACTAAGCCAATAACTAGTTAGGAAGAGTATACTTACTTCTAGGAAGCTTGTAGAGGTTTTTTAGGACCTAAAAACACAAATGTGTTCGTGGTGATTTGAAGATCCTTTGAATATCTAAGTAAAAATCGGAAATTCATGGATGAGAAGATGTAGAAACACTATATTAAGTGTTTTTATGAAAGAATCTAGGAAGAAAACTTACATTTTTGGCGGATTTGGAAGAAATGTATGATGATACTTGAGAGAAAACCTTATGTTCTTGAGGTGGGGAGTGGTAAAAGTGAGGACAAAGTGTAAACTCATGCTATATGCATGAGTTCATGGGGAGAAGGGTGTTTTCGGCCCAAACTCCCTTGTTTGGTTGTAAACACCTAGCTAAGGTGTCGTGTTGTTCGGTTTATTGCACGTCACTAATTACGTCACTTCTTTTTATTATATCGTTTGACGTAAAATAAAATAAAGCACCAAACGGGTTTAAATCCGGCCAAAAATGTATTAATATATTTTGACTAAAATTTGAAGTGTTTGACTATGGAAATTATACAAATGAAACTTTTGGGTTGTCACATGTTCGGCTAATGACCCTCCACCAGTCAAGGAAGCGATGGGTGAGAGTGGACACCCATTAAACTGCCATTTTATAGGCAGTAACTTTATACCCCCCTTATAGACCGGCTTCGTGAATGAGGCCTACTAATGGTAAGATTGACTTTATCTTATACATATCTGTATAATTAAAATTATAATAATAGTATAAGGGTGTATTTTAAACATTTAAAATACTTAGTGGTTTAATCTATTAATTAAACTATACTCTTAATTTAATTAAACTTAAACCATGTCTTTATGGAATTATTAACTCTTTTAATTAAAAAACTTTAATTAATTTAATGAAGTCCATAAAGTTTAAATTTTAACTTTTAAAAATTCTAAGGGTTGGAATTAAAGTATACATGGGGGTTAACTTTACAAATTCCAAAACTTGAGGGAAAATTTTGAAACTATTCAAAACTCTTGTATTTTCATAACTTGTGAGTTTAATAAAAGTTTTAAAAAACTTTTAATGAAGAGACTCTTGGACATCCATAACTTGAGGACAAGTTATGGAGTCCATAAAAACCATTTATAAGAAAAGGACTCTTCATTTATTGTAACCTAAGGCAATTTTATGAGTTTTAAAAATTCATAAATGTGACATTTCATATAACTTGAGGACAAGTTACAAGAACACATTTTATGATCAACTTTTAGATCAATTTAGATTGAAAAACAACTAACACATAATTTTTTCATTGATCTAAAATAACTCATAACACAAGGTAACACAAAACACTTTTGGTTATCCATAATTTGCGGACAAATTATGGACTCCATTAAAATACATTTAGATCAAGAATTAACTAACAAACAGCTTTTGTAAATAATTCCTATGATCTACCAAAACTCATAAGCATGAACAATCCATATCAACAATTTCATATAAGTTTTCTATTAATCTAAAACAACTGGTAAGAACAAGATAATTCATATCAACAATTTTCAAGAACTTAGCTAATCACATAAACTAAAAAAAAGTCTTGAAACTTTGACAATTATCATTAATTTGGATGAGAATAAACATTACCATAACATCAAAATCAAGTTTTATGAACAAAAACACTTTGTGGTAATGATTCTAATCTAAAACAGGCCAAAAAAATGTTTTTTTTCACTGAACAGTCACCACCTCATGGTAAATTTTACTACCTCGTGGTGAACTGGCAAATTCCAAAAAATGAATTTTCTTGCAAATAGCATCAAGTATAATTGAAAACAAGCCTAGGCTCTGATACCACTATTGGGTTTTGAGCATTCTAACACTCATATAGTGTATATGCAACCCTAAATACCTTGGATCTTTGTTTTCTGTATTATACATGCAAATATCAATTTTCCAAGGTATTGTTCTAACTAGTATAATATAAAGTACATATAATATAAAAACTAGTAGAATTACATACCTTTTTATTGGTGCTTGATTCCATGGAGCTCAAGAGCATAGTGGCCCAAATGTGACACCTTAAATGGTTCACACAACACCATGAACATTTGGAATAACCATGAGAGAAGATATGAGTTCATAGAAATTGGCTTGCCTTCTCATTATTATGCACTAGTGCCAATCTCACCAACCAATGGGGTCTTTATATAGTGTGCACATTAGGGTTACACCATGTAACCCATGACTTTACCCATTCCTTATTCTCCATGGGTTTTAACCTCCATGGAGTATCCATGGGCCACCATATGGGTTAAACCCAACATAAGGAATCATGGATCATAAGCCCACATATATAAGAATCAATGATTTACACAATCAATCCCCATATATTTAATTAATCTCTTTTTGGTCACTAAATTAATTCCAAATTAATTCTTGATCAATACTAATTAAATAATATGATTTCATATTAATATATTAGAACTTATAATATATTAATATGTCACAAATATCTTCTCCTCATTAAAAGGTCTACCCAAATGTTTCGATGCCATGCAACCCAAATGGACCATGTCGGGTCGGGTCAAGTATATACCAATTATAGTTATGGACTTAGACACTAATCCAACAGAAAATGCACATTCAATTTGCATCTACTTTTTCATCCACTCCCTCTGCAGATGTTGTTGTAAAACATAGATCAACCGCTCCTTTAATGGAAACTACTGAACCAATAATCCAAGATGAGTTCGTATCTCCTTCTCCTCAAACTGATAATGTTCCTCCTATGCCAACTCCCATGAAGACTACTACTCTCCATCAAGATAATCAGGAAGAATCCAACTCTAACTTTCAAATTTTTGTGCTTTCTCAACTCTCTATATTTGTGCAGTTAACATAATCAATGGATAAAAGGTTGACTAAAATTGAAAGTGATGTGGCTAAGATGAAGCAACTTATGGCCTTGGGTGATGCTGATGATGATAATATGGTTGTCGATGACACTCCACCAAACTCTCTAGGTGATAACCCTCCTCCACCTCCATCTCCATCAACAAATCTTCCTCTGCCATCTCATCCTCTTCCTTGCACTCCTTCGGCACCTCCTAACTCTCCTCCCCAATCTGATGTTCCCAAAAGGGGAGAATAATAAAGGATTTACTAATCAGCAAATGTAAATGGCAGTAACCAAACCAACATCATCTCAACCTGAGATGTCTAAAATTGGAATGATTAACTTTCAAAAAGAAATTATTTTTTGCCGATATACCAAATGATGATACAACAACTAATCAGCCCACTTCAGACACTAGTGATCAATCAGAGACCGACAAATATAAAGGGTTTCTTGATCTTGGTTTAATGCCAAAAACTGTTGTGCTTGATATTCCAATAAATGTTGTTTATCCAAATTCTTACTTTGAGGAGGAGGTTCCTCAAGGAACTAATAGTGACATTGATTATGAAAATGATCAGATTAATCCTTGGATAAGGAAGGTTTCCTTCTCTAGGAGAGCTCATGAAGTTGAACCTGCAAGTTCTATTGTTGGTGATCCTTTAGCACCCCCTCCTTCCAAGAAAAGCATGTAAAATAAACTCATTATTGATCTGAATGAGTTAGCTACAACATGGAAGTTATTTGGTGAACAAGTAAGGAAGCCAGAAAAGGAGAGCGTGTATCATCCAAACTTGCTCAAGCCCTTGCCTCAACTGATGAAGGTTCTAATGATCAAGCCAAGAAAATTAAATTTTTCAATAACAGTGTCGATAAACAACATAGAGTTTCAGACCTAAATAACCAGATAGATAGGAAGAAGTTTGGAGACGTTCTTACTTGCATATCAATGCATGATCCTATTATCAAAGTAAGATGCACCAAACCAAGAAATGAGTCAATAACGCTTAATCTAGCCAGGAAGAAAAATCAGTATGAGTACACTAAAGTTGTATTTGCTCATGAGCTAGTTAAATTTGGCTATAGTGAGTGGATGCAAATCAAACAAATCATTGACAAACATAAGGGTATTCCTGCTCAGGAAGTGAAGTTGGCAATTCAGCATCTACTCAGTAAAATCAATAAGTTGAACCTTGTGCCATCAGCAGGTCCATCTAGATCTTCCTCCTCAATAAGAATAGGTGCTCCCAGACCTTCCGAAAATACAAATTTTCTTCTTCCTTATTGCACTCAATACATTAATAATGAATTACCATTGGGTATTACACCAATCCAATACATGTTCATTCTAGACCCGGAACGTGGGATATTTTATCTTTAAAATCAGAATCAAATGCTCTTTAAACATACTAGTGACCTTCCTTCTTCTCCCACTAAACATTTGTTTCATCTTCACTTGGAAGGACTTGGTGATTTTGAAAAGGAAAGAGGATATTGCGTCTTGATATATCTAGAGCTTATTAGAAGATTGAATGAACTTAAAATCGATCAATTCAGATGGGTCAAGCCTGATATCATGAAAGAAGCTAACAAGTTTTACAATGGCTCTTTTGATGACTCGGAAGAAGATTAGTTTTGACATCATCAGATATGAGAGATAGTAAGGTTACACCTTATGATCTGATGACTCATACACTCGTACAAGCTATCTGTTAGTGTCATCATCTTCTCAACTACCAGTGCCAGCGTATGAAGCTTATCAGCATCAACATATAGTATAGTTATTCTATTTAATATTTTTTATATTATGTAATGATATAGAAAAGTATAGAATATATATCAGATCCGGAATCTTTGTTATGAAAATCGGTTCTTAGTATAGATAAGATATAATCCCATTAATCATGGGATACACATGTATAGATTAGTATATAATCTACATTAGGGTAAACTCTAAAATTGAGAGTTCTGCTTTGCGTCAATCGTCATTAAGACAAACCGTCTTCTAAGTGAAGACAAGAACTCAATCTTGGTGAAAGAAAATTTTGGAGAGCCCTCTATGTTATTTACTTCCTGTTCTTTGTTTTCTTATTTACTTCTTTTAATTAAAGTGTATCCGATCATACAAAACTTCATTTATACGCATATATGCATATTTATATGCATATATGCTAATTTATATGCATATACAAATAAATTTCATATAAACATGCATACAAATGTCATATGTAGATGAATATGTCTGGGGATATACATTTCATATGTAGACGTATATGTTCATGCATGTGCATATGGATATATATATATATATATATATATATATATATATATATAGACATACATAAGTGCACATTGATGTGCATATGAATATACATATACATATACTCATGCGTATACACTTCATAGGTATGTGCATATGCATATAAAATAAATATGCAGATGTATATGTTCTTGCATATGAGTATAGACATGCATAAGTGCACATTGATGTGTATATGCATATGCATCTTAACCGCACATAGATGTGCAAATGTATATGCATATATATATATATATATATATGTATATATGTATATATATATATATCAATCAATATGTACTATATGATGAACTGCGACGTGACCCTTATAGATCTCACCTATATGCTTATTGTTGCTGAATCAGCAATGGTTTGGCGCAATAGAAAAGCAAAGTTGATTGTTGAATCTGCCTTCCAGACCTCTATGAATATAGGCATTAGCAACGAAAGACATGCCATGATCAAAGAGTTTGATCATAAGAGAAAGGCAATGTCTGAAGTAGTTCCATGTTCTGTTCCAAAAGAGTCAATTTGCTTTTATTGCCAAGAGAAGAGGCATTGGAGATGAAGCTGCCCTATTTACCTAAGAGATCTAAGAGTTGGGAGAGTCAAAATGTATGGCTCTACTTTAGGTAAAATCCATTGACTAACTCTTTTAAGGTCCTATTCTAGATTCTTAGTACATAATGTGATAAGATTACAATTGATGTTTTGTAGGATCGAAGAAAAGAGAGGAAGCTTAAGGGAAGAAGTGAGCAGAATCTAACCATGAAGAAATGGATTTCGATCGCATTACTTGAAGATTAGATTCTTGAGCTACTACTTAGAGTTAGAATTAGATTGCTAAGAAAGATGTATTAGCATAGTTTTTTCAATGAATTGCATTGTAAGGACAAATTTTTCCGCAATAAAATAAATTTTGATTTTATATTATTTATTTATCCTTGCGATGGCATGCATGAAAATTAATGTTTGAGGGTATCTAATATTAGCAATAATGGATTTGATTCTTAATTATGTTGTTTGTGGAAATGTCGAGAATTTACCAAATAGGGAGAGTTTCTCATCGCCCAAGTTCCAATTGGACAGAAACGTGCAATCATGCAACTTGATTTCACGATGAATGAGAAATTTCATATTTGGAAATTAGACTATTTTGTTGACTAAATGTCAAGTGAAGGACTAGGAGATCAAGTACACAAAGTTGTGTGTTGATCAAGTCTACCACAAGAGTAACAATGACATTCGTCATGATTTACTAAAGGTTTAGTAAATATGATTATACTTATAAGATTAAGTGTAATTCTGAATTGATTGAAAAAGTTTAAATCAATAGCAGAACGAACAAGAAGAATCAAATAGGCAGAAAGATAAAAGTTTCTCCATTCTAAGAAGAAGGGAGAGTACCTTTTATGCTTTATGATAGGTCTTAATTGTTGGATAAGGTGTCTAAGTCCATAACTATTTCGGGCTTGTACTTGACCCGACCCGGCATGGTCCATTTGGGTTGCATGGCACCATGCAATTGGATAGACTAAATGAGAGAAATAACACTTGGAGATTATTAATATATTATAAGCTCTAATATATTAATAATATTATTTGATTAGTTTGATCAAGAATTAATTTGGAATTAATTAAGTGATCAAAGGATAACTAATTAAATATATGGGTTGGTTATGTAAATCATCCATATCTTATATAGTGGGCTAAGAGGCTCCATGGATTATCAAGTTGGGTTCTACCCATAGGATGCTCCATGGATGCTCCATGGGAGTTACAAACCCATGGGTCATGGAAATGAAGAGTCATGACACATTAGGGTTTACATGGTGTAACCCTAGATGTGCCAACACTATATAAGAGTCCCATTCTCCACAAAATTGGCTACACAAGTGAAACACAAGTTGAACACTAAGAAACTAGAGGGCTTGGCCGATTTTGAGAAGTGTGTGTTATCTCAAGAGTCTTTCCAAGAGCATTTGGTGTTGTGTGAAGCATTTGAGGCATCACACTTGGGGTGCTAGGCTCACAAGGTTTCAAGGAACACAAGCAACAACAAGGTAAGTTATTCTATCTATGATTCAAGTTAAAAATTGTTCCCCATGTATGCTAGATAGGAATATAACCTTGGAATTCAACTTTGCATGATAATTAGACAAACATAGATCCAAGGTTATTAGGGTTGCATGTACACTTAGGAAGTGTTAGAATGCTCAAAACCCATCAGTGGTATCAGAGCCTAGGCTTGTTTGTTTGTTATTTGTGCTTAAAAGTTGAAGAAAGTCGAAAATCTTGCTGTCTGACTGATGGACTCGGCGAGTCCATGGGGAGGACTCGTCGAGTTCATGTGTATCTTCAACCTACTCGGCGAGTAGGTTTATGCACTCGGCGAGTAGTGTCGACAGAGTGCAGAATTTCGACTTGAGTTGCTGGAAATGGATTAGAATCATTACCCTAAAATGTTTTGGTACTTGAAAACTTATTTTAGAAGGTGTAATGTCTTTTCTAACTCATTTACAACAACTAGTTATCAAAATTACAAAGATTAAATGTGATTTTGATTCTTGAAAGTGTTCATATTCATATTCTTGTTCTTATGATGTTTAGATGATCGTAGGAATTATTTGTAACCTATGTGGTAGATTAATTCATGATCATAATGTGTTTTAATGGAGTCCATAACTTGTCCTCAAGTTATGGAAAACCAAAAGTCTTTTGGGTTAAAAAACCATTAAAAGAACACAAGAGTTAGGAAAAATGAAAAGACCTCATTTTATTACTCTATTAAACTCATAAGTTACAAGAAATGAAAAGTTTTGAAAGTTTACAAAACTTGCCCTCAAGTTTTGGAACAAGTAAAGTTAAGTTAAAACTTTAGTTCCAACCCCTAGAATTTTAAAAGTTAAAATTCAACCCTTATACTTATATTATTATGATTTAATAATTATATATATATGTATAAGAACAAAGTCGTCTTACCGCTAGTACGCCTCATTCACAAAGCCGGTCTATAAGGTGGGTATAAGGTTGTTGCCTATAAAATGGTGACTTAATGGGTGTCCACTCTCACCCACCGCTTGCTTGATCGGTGGAGGGTCGTTAGCCGAACGGGTAAGACAAGGACTTATTAATTCTCATTCAAAGTATGATGAATATTATAAAGTAACTAAATGTTTTATTAAATTCCCAATCTTAGTTACTTTAGGAAAAATGTGAATAAGGTGCTATTCCATGAAATTACACTTTACACTTTGATTAAGTCGTTGGTGGAGCGTGTGTGGTTAACCGGCACACTAACTTGGACTTAACAAGGTAGGTAAAGGGTGACTTAGGGTTTATTATAGTATCGATGGAGCGTGTGTGGTTAACCGGCACATCGATTGAGTGATAAACTTTAAGGGTACCAAGTGATTTGCATGGTTACTTCACACCTCGTTTTGTGATCCTCGGTATCCCAGTCACAAAACTTGGAGGGCACACTCGAGATTGAAACATGCCTTTGAAAAGTTCATTGAATCTCAAAGAATCTAGGAATTTCTAAGCACCATTCAAACACCTAATACTAAAATATTGCGGTTTTCGTGGTGGAAATTAGTGAATCGTCATTCACCTACCTTTCAAATATGATATAGCTTAGATTACGGCATACCTCTTCTAAGTTATATTATATTGTGATTGGATCCTAGCCTTAATACTACATTTGGGTGTTTTATTAAGGACTCTCTTATATCTAAACTAATCTTGTCCTCTTTCCTTCAGATGTCTTTCAACAATGCTTCTGGCTCTAATCCTAATGGCTCCTTTGCCCTTATGAACTTGTGTGGGAAAGTCACCTTTGATGGATCCAACTTCAATGAGTGGATCAGAAACATCAGGATGATTACCCGCTACGAGGACAAAGAATATGTCCTTGACAAGGAGCTTAAGGAGATTGATGAGTCCACTGCAACTCCTCAGGAGATCGCTGAATTTCGGGCACATGAAAGGGATGCTACGAAAGTGGCTTGCATCATGACGGCCACGATGACAGCGGAACTCCAAAAGTCTTATGAGGATTTCTACCCTTATGACATGCACCAAGATTTGATGGAAAGATACCATCAAAGTGCAAGACAAGAGAGGTATGAAATCATCTGCTCCATGATAACAACCATGATGAAGGACGGGGAATCCGTCACGAGCCACATGCAGAAAATGCAAAGGTATGTGGATCGTTTGCTGAAGCTTAATGTGAACTTCCCGGAGGATCTTGCAATAGATATTATTTTGCATTCCTTACCATCGTGCTATGATCAATTCCGCATGACATATCACATGAACAAGGAAGAAGTCACCCTCAGCAAACTTCAGGGACTTCTCA